>NC_079189.1:386630535-386940505 GCF_029499605.1 Hyla sarda | reverse complement strand
CCGGGAGCAGTCCCTGTCCTCCCATTGCCTCTGTCCTTTGCTGTTCCCTCCCCTATAGAAGTATCTTATGCTGTGGGTTCAGCTCCACTATTCAGTGAGGACGATCTAATAGAGGACAGTCAGCAGCTACTGCCCAGCCAAGAAGGGGAGGAGACATCCGCCGCTTCCTCCACTCCTAAAGCAGAAACTGTTGCGGAACCTGAGGAGAACATCAGTGACGTGCAGACACTTGATGATGATGAAGCCGATCGCAATTGGGAGCCAGGTGCAGAAGGGGTTTCATCATCATCAGGAGAAGAGAGTTGCAGGTTGCCCATGAGGCAGCAGCTGAGCCAGCAAGGCGGTAGCATGGTTGGCAGTCAGCATGGTGGCAGAAGTGGAAATTCTAAAGCCAAACATGCCAGGGACAGACCACCTGCTTCGCGGCAGCCTACCTTTCCGGGAGGCAGTGAGCAGTCAATAAGTGCGGATATGTGAAAATTTGCACGCCAGTCTCACACAGTAGTATTAGAGCCTTCTTTATACCACACAAGCTGGAAGCAGAGAGGGGAGATCACTGTGATGTGTACTGTGGAAAAAAAAACATTAAAAAAAACGAATATTCATAATTACGAATATATAGTGCTATATTGGCGAATATTCGCGAATTCGCGAATATGAGATATTGGCAAATAAAATTTGCATTGCGAATATTCGCGAGCAACACTATAAAAGACATAGTGCAGATAAAATAGATATCACAATGATATCAAATCAGTTATAGTTAATGGAGCCCAAGTATGTGTAATATAAACAAGCCTTACCAAGGTTTGTGTAAACTCCAACGACTGTTACAGTATGCTCCAACTAAGCTTCCTCTGCTTCCTTTTATACCATAACATACTGTGAATACTAAAATTCAGCTCGCTATGAACAGAGGCAGCTTAGAAGCCCTACTGAAGACCTACTATTTAGTTCAATGGAGCTTTACAAATCTGTCTTCTGTAAGCTCCCCCTAGTGGTAGATGCAGGTAGCTATAATCATATCATTCAACTTTACACAAGGAATTTCAGCTTTGTAATAACAAATTGTCCCCAATAATGATATATTATGATATTGATATTAAATTAATATTAAAAATTAAATGAATAAGGACAGAATTTAAACAAGAAACAACTAATTCATAGGTAAAAATGTCACCCAAAAAATTAAGAAAACCTTGGAGGGGGGGGGGGGGGGGGGTTACCAACTGGCATGCACCTGAAAATTGCATGTTCAGTGTGTTTTTATTTTTTGCATTGACTTGCACTGAAATTTTCATCTAATTTTGCACCATTTTTGTGGTCTGTTGTCTGTTCTGGCTCTTTCCTGTTGTGTGTATCTAGGGGGCTTAGTCAGATGGTGCACCAAATAAAGCACAGTGCACTGAATGTAGCCCCGGAAATTTGTTAGGCTTAAATATACTCTAGTGTAGTGACCAGCTGGCATATGAGCTTTTCACCCTTTTTTGCACTATCCAGGAGCTTCCAGTCATTTACGCAAATTTATGAAGTGACATGAGCAACATAATCAATTTTGCACATAATCCATTTTGCACAGCAACTAGGAAAACCTTGTGCAGCATGTCTGACATTGTGCAAAAATCTGAACTAATGATAAATCCCACCCTTGGTGTATTTTAATAATATATAAAAATATAAAGTAACAATAATATACTAAAGTTTTAGACCAGAATGAGAAAAAAAAATAAAACACTTTGTTCAACATCCATGTGTAGAGGAACATAAATCCTATAACTTGTGTGTATTTCACCAGCATGTCTATAAATATCTTCTATATTTCCTTGTCACTTGAATACAGCCAATACCATAGGAAAAAGAGGAAAGTCAAATTTATTGGACAATGGGGAGAAATGAGAACATTGATGCCACTATATAAATTGATTTTTGATGGAAAATGTCCAGTTATTTAACTTTTTTATTGGCATTTCTGGGTCATAATCCACTCTTATTTATGACATTTGTCACATACTTTTTCTTCGGTTTATATTACTGAATTCTATATTTGAGAATTTATTTTATATTTTGTGTAATTGTGTTTTTCTGCTACTATTTGCAGTACATGACAAAAGAGTGAAACTAAGTTTCTTTTATTTGTTCTTCGAATAAATGAGTCAGTTTATAAAGTTCCAAGTTGTGAAGTATCATTTGTTTGCCGGCCTGGTGCAAGTATTTTTGCCAACCTAGGTGAAAGCTAATTTTACTGTGCATTGGCTCCACCCTTTGACACGCCCCACCTTACTACTGGGGTGACACACTGTAGCAAACCTCCCCCTCATGTAACCTCCTTACTACTGGGGTTATACACTGTAACAAACCTCCGCCTCGTGTAATCTCCTTACTACTGGGGTGACACACTGTAACAAACCTCTTCATCATGTAATCTTCTTACTACTGGGGTGACACACTGTAACAAACCTCCGCCTCGTGTAATCTCCTTACTACTGGGGTGACACACTGTAACAAACCTCTTCATCAAGTAATCTCCTTACTACTGGGGTGATACACAGTAACAAACCTCCTCGTCATGTAATCTCCTTACTACTGGGGTGACACACTGTAACAAATCTCCTTCTCATGTAATCTCCTTTCTACTGGGGTGATACACTGTAACAAACCTCACCCTCATGTAATCTCCTTACTACTGGGGTGACACACTGTAACAAACCTCACCCTCATGTAATCTCCTTACTACTGGGGTGATACACTGTAACAAACCTCCTCGTCATGTAATCTCCTTACTACTGGGTTGACACACTGTAACAAATCTCCTTCTCATGTAATCTCCTTATTACTGGGGTGATACACTGTAGCAAACCTCACCCTCGTGTAATCTCCTTACTACTGGGGTGACACACTGTAACAAACCTCACCCTCATGTAATCTCCTTACTACTGGGGTGATACACTGTAATAAACCTCCTTGTCATGTAACCTCCTTTCTACTGGGGTGACACACTGTAACAAATCTCCTTCTCATGTAATCTCCTTACTACTGGGGTGACACACTGTAACAAACCTCCTCCTCATGTAATCTCCTTACTACTGGGGCGATACACTGTAACAAACCTCCTCGTCATGTAATCTCCTTACTACTGGGGTGACACACTGTAACAAATCTTCTTCTCATGTTATCTCCTTACTACTGGGGTGATACACTGTAGCAAACCTCACTGTCATTTAATCTCCTTACTACTGGGGTGATACACTGTAACAAACCTCCTCGTCATGTAATCTCCTTACTACTGGGGTGATACACAGTAACAAACCTCACCCTCATGAAATCTCCTTACTACTGGGGTGACACACTGTACAAATCTTCTCATGTAATCTCCTTACTACTGGGGTGACACACTGTAACAAACCTCACCCTCATGTGAGCTCCTTACTACTGGGGTGAAAGGGTTTTGCTGGATGGGTCGGTGCTTTAGATGTTGGCTAACTTTATTGCTGGCAGCAGAGTGGTGCCCCCAACATGAGTGTGCTCTAGGTGGCTGCCTATTTTGCCTATAAGCAGAGCCGACCCTGTTTGATATTGTTAAAGTAACCAGTATGTGCATAGTACCAATACTAAACAGTGCTAATAAAGATTGTGTTCACGTGTAATATTCTTAGTCCTAGGTGGCGCTCACAAGTTTATATATCTTTCTCAGACTTATTTCTGGTGTGTGGGAGAAAAATATATTATTTATGGGAAACTCTGGCAGCAAAGTTATACCCTATTTCTGTGACTAGCATCAGACCCATACCATCCAGGTGAGCAAACACTTTACAAAAACCTTTGGGTACAGTTTTTACAGCACATATTGTACCATATGCCTTTGAAACTAGCAGAAATGAATGCTGTATTATAACGGTGTATTTTCCTAAAGGCACTGTTTTAAGAGGTTTCTAACATTGTACGCCTAAAGGCTTCATGCACCAGTGCACAAAGTGACGTTACTTTGTAATATAAAACTGTAGGAGTTCCATACAGAACTAACCATGCATACCTAACATTGCCCACATACTAGGGTAGGTAAATATATCCTGCTGGGATTCATATGCATGTTACTTTCACATGTATCCAATACTTTCAGTATTGTTGTCGACCAAAAACTTCTCTTCACGGAAATTTTATTCTTAAAGTGTACCTGTCGTTAACTAAAAACCTTTGATATAATGTAGATAATATGTATATTTGTAATATACATTGGTTAAAAAATGTGTATATTTTTGGGTGAAAAAGGCTGTCCCTACAGCTATTGCCTATGTTTCTCTGTGAGGAATCCAAACACAGGAAGTGAGGGCAGGACGAACAGGGCTCTATGAAGACTCCCAAATTGTCAACCATCTTGCTGTGTTAGCAGGAAGCATGTCACAGAGACTGAGTGCATAGAGCCCTGCTTGTCCTCAGTGTACAGAGCCCTCCTTACCTCAGTGTGCAGAGCCCTGCTTGTCATCACTGCACAGAGCCCTGCTTGTCCTCAGTGTACAGAGCCCTTATTATCCTCAGTGTACAGAGCCCTCCTTACCTCAGTGTACAGATCCCTGCTTGTCCTCACTGCACAGAGCCCTGCTTGTCATCACTGCACAGAGCCCTGCTTGTCCTCAGTGTACAGAGCCATTATTATCCTCAGTGTACAGAGCCCTGCTTGTCCTCAGTGTACAGAGCCCTGCTTGTCCTCAGTGTATGGAGCCCTGCTTATCCTCAGTGTACAGAGCCTTGCTTGTCCTCAGTGTACAGAGCCCTGCTTGTCCTCATTGATCAGAGCCCTGCTTGTCCTCAGTGAACAGAGCACCGCTTGTCCTCACTGCACAGAGCCCTGCTGGTCCTTAGTGTACAGAGCCCTGCTTGTCCTCAGTGTACAAAGCCCTGCTTGTCCTCACTGCACAGAGCCCTGCTTGTCCTCAGTGTACAGAGCCCTGCTTGTCCTCAGTGTACAGAGCCCTGCTTGTCCTCAGTGTACAGAGCCCTGCTTGTCCTCACTGCACAGAGCCCTGCTTGTCCTCAGTGTACAGAGCCCATATTATCCTCAGTGTACAGAGCCCTGCTTGTTCTCAGTGTACAGAGCCCTGCTTGTCCTCAGTGTACGGAGCCCTGCTTATCCTCAGTGTACGGAGCCTTGCTTGTCCTCAGTGTACAGAGCCCTACTTGTCCTCAGTGTACAGAGCCCTGCTTGTCCTCACTGCACAGAGCCCTGCTTGTCCTCAGTGTACAGAGCCCTGCTTGTCCTCATTGTACAGAGCCCTGCTTGTCCTCAGTGTACAGAGCCCTGCTTGTCCTCTCTGAACAGAGTCCTGCTTGTCATCACTGCACAGAGCCCTGCTTGTCCTCAGTGTACAGAGCCCTTATTATCCTCAGTGTATAGAGCCCTGCTTGTCCTCAGTGTACAGAGCCCTGCTTGTCCTCAGTGTACAGAGCCCTGCTTGTCCTCAGTGCACATTGCCCTGCTTATCCTCAGTGTACAGAGCCCTGCTTCTCCTCAGTGTACAGAGCCCTGCTTGTCCTCATTGCACAGAGCCCTGCTTGTCCTCAGTGAACAGAGCACCGCTTGTCCTCAATGCACAGAGCCCTGCTTGTCCTCAGTGTACAGAGCCCTGCTTGTCCTCAGTGTACAGAGCCCTGCTTGTCCTCAGTGTACAGAGCCCTGCTTGTCCTCACTGCACAGAGTCCTGCTTGTCATCACTGCACAGAGCCCTGCTTGTCCTCAGTGTACAGAGCCCTTATTATCCTCAGTGTACAGAGCCCTGCTTGTCCTCAGTGTACAGAGCCCTGCTTGTCCTCAGTGTACGGAGCCCTGCTTATCCTCAGTGTACAGAGCCTTGCTTGTCCTCAGTGCACAGAGCCCTGCTTGTCCTCAGTGTACAGAGCCCTGCTTGTCCTCATTGCACAGAGCCCTGCTTGTCCTCAGTGAACAGAGCACCGCTTGTCCTCAATGCACAGAGCCCTGCTTGTCCTTAATGCACAGAGCCCTGCTTGTCCTTAGTGTACAGAGCCCTGCTTGTCCTCACTGCACAGAGCCCTGCTTGTCCTCAGTGTACAGAGCCCTGCTTGTCCTCAGTGTACAGAGCCCTGCTTGTCCTCAGTGTACAGAGCCCTGCTTGTCCTCACTGCACAGAGTCCTGCTTGTCATCACTGCACAGAGCCCTGCTTGTCCTCAGTGTACAGAGCCCTTATTATCCTCAGTGTACAGAGCCCTGCTTGTCCTCAGTGTACAGAGCCCTGCTTATCCTCAGTGTACGGAGCCCTGCTTATCCTCAGTGTACAGAGCCTTGCTTTTCCTCAGTGTACAGAGCCCTGCTTGTCCTCATTGCTCAGAGCCCTGCTTGTCCTCAGTGAACAGAGCACCGCTTGTCCTCACTGCACAGAGCCCTGCTTGTCCTTATTGTACAGAGCCCTGCTTGTCCTCAGTGTACAAAGCCCTGCTTGTCCTCACTGTACAGAGCCCTGCTTGTCCTCAGTGTACAGAGCCCTGCTTGTCCTCAGTGTACAGAGCCCTGCTTGTCCTCAGTGTACAGAGCCCTGCTTGTCCTCACTGCAAGAGCCCTGCTTGTCATCACTGCACAGAGCCCTGCTTGTCCTCAGTGAACAGAGCACCACTTGTCCTCAGTACACAGAGCCATGGTTGTCCTCACTGCACAGAGCCCTGCTTGTCCTCAGTGCATAGAGCCCTGCTTTTCCTCAGTGTACAGAGCCCTCCTTATCCTCAGTGTACAGAGCCCTGCTTTGCCTCACTGCACAGAGCCCTGCTTGTCCTCAGTGAACAGAGCACCGCTTGTACTAGGTGTACAGAGCCCTGCTTGTTCACAGTGCACAGAGCCCTGCTTGTCCTCAGTGCACAGAGCCCTGCTTGTTCACAGTGCACAGAGCCATGCTTGTCCTCAGTGCACAGAGTCCTGCTTGTCATCACTGCACAGAGCCCTGCTTGTCCTCAGTGTACAGAGCCCTTATTATTCTCAGTGTACAGAGCCCTGCTTGTCCTCAGTGTACAGAGCCCTGCTTATCCTCATTGTACGGAGCCCTGCTTATCCTCAGTGTACAGAGCCTTGCTTTTCCTCAGTGTACAGAGCCCTGCTTGTCCTCATTGCTCAGAGCCCTGCTTGTCCTCAGTGAACAGAGCACCGCTTGTCCTCACTGCACAGAGCCCTGCTTGTCCTTATTGTACAGAGCCCTGCTTGTCCTCAGTGTACAAAGCCCTGCTTGTCCTCACTGTACAGAGCCCTGCTTGTCCTCAGTGTACAGAGCCCTGCTTGTCCTCAGTGTACAGAGCCCTGCTTGTCCTCAGTGTACAGAGCCCTGCTTGTCCTCACTGCAAGAGCCCTGCTTGTCATCACTGCACAGAGCCCTGCTTGTCCTCAGTGTACAGATCCCTTATTATCCTCAGTGTACAGAGCCCTGCTTGTCCTCACTGCACAGAGCCCTGCTTGTCCTCAGTGAACAGAGCACCACTTGTCCTCAGTACACAGAGCCCTGGTTGTCCTCACTGCACAGAGCCCTGCTTGTCCTCAGTGCACAGAGCCCTGCTTTTCCTCAGTGTACAGAGCCCTCCTTATCCTCAGTGTACAGAGCCCTGCTTTTCCTCACTGCACAGAGCCCTGCTTGTCCTCAGTGAACAGAGCACCGCTTGTCCTAGGTGTACAGAGCCCTGCTTGTTCACAGTGCACAGAGCCATGCTTGTCCTCAGTGCACAGAGCCCTGCTTGTCCTCACTGCACAGAGCCCTGCTTGTCCTCACTGCACAGAGCCCTTCTTGTCCTCAGTGTACAGAGCCCTGCTTGTCCTCAGTGTACAGAGCCCTGCTTGTCCTCAGTGCACAGAGCCCTGCTTGTCCTCAGTGTACAGAGCCCTGCTTGTCCTCAGTGTACAGAGCCCTGCTTGTCCTCAGTGCACAGAGCCCGGCTTGTCCTCAGTGTACAGAGCCCGGCTTGTCCTCAGTGTACAGAGCCCTGCTTGTCCTCAGTGTACAGAGCCCTGCTTGTCCTCAGTGCACAGAGCCCGGCTTGTCCTCAGTGTACAGAGGCCTGCTTGTCCTCAGTGTACAGAGCCCTGCTTGTTCTAACTGCACAGAGCTCTGCTTGTCATCAGGGTACAGAGCCCTGCTTGTCCTCAGTGTACAGAGCCCTTATTATCCTCAGTTTACAGAGCCCTGCTTGTCCTCAGTGTACAGAGCCCTGCTTGTCCTCAGTGTACAGAGCCCGGCTTGTCCTCAGTGTACAGAGCCCTGCTTGTCCTCAGTGTACAGAGCCCTGCTTGTCCTCACTGCACAGAGCCCTGCTTGTCATCACTGCACAGAGCCATGCTTGTCCTCAGTGTACAGAGCCCTTATTATCCTCAGTGTACAGAGCCCTGCTTGTCCTCAGTGTACAGAGCCCTGCTTGTCCTCAGTGTACAGAGCCCTGCTTGTCCTCAGTGTACAGAGCCCTGCTTGTCCTCACTGCACAGAGCCCTGCTTGTCATCACTGCACAGAGCCATGCTTGTCCTCAGTGTACAGAGCCCTTATTATCCTCAGTGTACAGAGCCCTGCTTGTCCTCAGTGCGCAGAGCCCTGTTTGTCCTCAGTGTACATAGTCCTGCTTGTCCTCAGTATACAGAGTCCTGCTTGTCCACAGTGTACAGAATCCTGCTTGTCCTCAGTGCACAGAGCCATGCTTGTCCTCAGTGTACATAGCCCTGCTTGTCGTCAGTGTACAGAGCCCTGCTTGTCCACCCTCACTTGTCTTTGGACTTGTCTTAGAGACACACTTTTTTAACCATTGTTTATTACAAATATACATATAATGTTATTTTCTTCATTATAAAAAAAAGTATTTGTTTATGACAGGTACACTTTGTGTCAGCAGTCACTTTTGCCATGGTAATGCAACCTGACATACTGGAAAATTGCTTAGAAATGGTTAGAATTTTCAGCTGTTGTATTGGCCTCTAAATTCTTTAAATCTGAAAAATCTGAAAAATGAAGGGCAGTCCTTGAATTCCCCACCAGGCATCTTACAGGACTGAAATGAGCACTTTCATTATTTTTATTGATTTATTTTTTTGCATGTGATAAAGCAGGTGAACTAAACAAGATTTATAATTTACTCTCTGTAAAAAAAAAATATTTTTATGTCACTTTCATGGCCTTATACATCTGTCCACTAGAGGTCTCCCTTCTGGTCTAGACAGTGCACAGAGCCCTGCTTGTCCTCAGTGTACAGAGCCCTGCTTGTCCTCAGTACACATTGCACTGCTTCTCCTCAGTGTACAGAGCCCTGCTTATCCTCAGTGTACAGAGCCTTGCTTGTCATTAGAGTACAAAGCCCTGCTTGTCCTCAGTGTACAGAGCCCTGCTTGTCCTCACTGCACAGAGCCCTGCTTGTCCTCAGTGCACAGAGCCCTGCTTGTCCTCAGTGTACAGATCCCTGCTTGTCCTCACTGCACAGAGCCCTGCTTGTCATCACTGCACAGAGCCCTGCTTGTCCTCAGTGTACAGAGCCCTTTTTATCCTAAGTGTACAGAGCCCTGCTTGTCCTCAGTGTACAGAGCCCTGCTTATCCTCAGTGTACAGAGCCATGCTTGTCCTCAGTGTACAGAGCCCTGCTTATCCTCAGTGTACAGAGCCTTTCTTGTCTTCAGTGCACAGAGCCCTGCTTGTCCTCAGTGTACAGAGCCCTGCTTGTCCTCAGTGCACATTGCACTGCTTATCCCCAGTGTACAGAGCCCTGCTTCTCCTCAATGTACAGAGCCCTGTTTGTCCTCACTGCACAGAGCCCTGCTTGTCCTCAGTGCACAGAGCCCTGCTTGTCCTCAGTGTACAGATCCCTGCTTGTCCTCACTGCACAGAGCCCTGCTTGTCATCACTGCACAGAGCCCTGCTTGTCCTCAGTGTACAGAGCCCTGCTTGTCCTCAGTGTACAGACCCCTGCTTGTCCTCAGTGTACAGAGCCCTGCTTGTCCTCAGTGCACAGAGCCCTGCATGTCCTCAGTGTACAGATCCCTGCTTGTCCTCAGTGTACAGATCCCTGCTTGTCCTCAGTGAACAGAGCCCTGCTTGTCCTCACTGCACAGAGCCCTGTTTGTCCTCAGTGTACATAGTCCTGCTTGTCCTCAGTATACAAAGTCCTGCTTGTCCTCAGTGTACAGAATCCTGCTTGTCCTCAGTGCACAGAGCCCTGCTAGTCCTCAGTTTACATAGCCCTGCTTGTCCTCAGTGTACAGAGCCCTGCTTGTCCACCCTCACTTGTCTTTGGACTTGTCTTAGAGAAACACTTTTTTAACCATTGTTTATTACAAATATACATATAATGTTATTTTCTTCATTATAAAAAAAAGTCAGGTACACTTTAAGTGTCAGCAGTCACTTTTGCCATGGTAATGCAACCTGACATACTGGAAAAATTGCTTAGAAATGGTTAGAATCAGCTAACCAGAATCAGCTGTTGTATTGGCCTCTAAATTCTTTAAATCTGAAAAATCTGAAAAATGAAGGGCAGTCCTTGAATTCCCCACCAGGCATCTTACAGGACTGAAATGAGCACTTTCATTAAAATGATTTTTATTGATTTATTTTTTTGCATATGATAAAGCAGGTGAAATAAACAAGATTTATAATTTACTCTCTGTAAAAAAATATATATTTTTATGTCACTTTCATGGCCTTATACATCTGTCCACTAGAGGTCTCCCTTCTGGTCCAGACCACATTCCGTCTGCACAAGAGCACAGACTTTGGTCTTTTGTTGGACTGGCAGGAGACAAAACTGAGGAAGTGCGATCTGCCCATAAACATTGAATAGCACTGTCTGTTTTATTCACAGGCAGAGAGCGAGTGCTATTCAGAGCGCACCTCCTGAGTGTGGCTTCCTGCCAGTCCAGCTGGAGACCACAGTCTGTGCTTTTGAGTAGACGGAACGTGGATTGGACCTGAAGGCAATTATATAAGGCCATGAAAGTGACATAATATTTTTTTTTACAGGGAGTAAACTACAAATCTTATTATTTACTATTCTTATTATTATTCATAGCTTATTTATTTTACCTGCTGTATCATATGCAAACAAAAAATGACAGTGCCCATTTAAGGAAATCTGCTGCTAGCATTCTGGTGCAAGATTATAGGGGACAATTTAAGAGATTTCATGAAGTCCATTCCTAACTGTTTGATGGCTTGATGGGAAGCTACACTATATTAGGCATTAACCCCTTAACTACAAAGGACATAAATGTACTTCCTGGTACTTAATGCACCAGGACATACATTTATGTCCTGTATGTGACACGAGCACTGAGGGGTTGCTTGCATCATGCACAGCAGGTCCCAGCTGCTATCATCAACCAGCAATTGCGATGATGCCTACCATTAATCCTTCAGATGCCGTGATCAATACAGATCATGGCATCTTCCACAATGCGGGCATTCTAATGGATTACAGCATGGCTGTGGGGATCTGATCATCCAGGATGGCAGACGGAGGTCCCCTTACCTGCTTCGGCTGCCATCCTGCTCTGGCTGCTATCCTGGGATCATCCTGGGAGCATATGCATAGCACTGATCAGTATCTGCAGCCTGATGACTGCTATAAACAGTCCCCTATGGGGACGTAAAAAAAATTGAAAAAGAATAAAAATTTAAATGGGCACTTTTTTCCATTTTACTACAAAAAGGTATATGTCTGCGTAAATGTCTGAATTATCATAATATAATGTTAATGATCCCCAACGATGAACATTGTAAACGTTAAATATCCAAAAAAACGTTGAACATTGTAAACGTTACATATCAGAAAAAAGAAAATAAAAACTAAGAAAAAAATAAAAATAATAGCAATAATAAAAATAATAATGTAAACACAATACATAAAACTAGATTGACAACGTGATATATTATTTGCCTCCCCACAAGGGCCCTGTGTAAGGAGGCATATATATATATATATATATATATATATATATATATATATATATATATATATATATATATATTATATTGTATTGTATTTATCTTAATAAATGTATTCTTTGTTATCATCATCAATTTGACGATGATTTGTGTTTAAATGTATTAATATTTATTTTAATTCATCATGTACCAGTTTATCTGGTATTAGTCTTGAGGTGATGGTTCTATATATTTTTCTTTTTTCATAGATTTGTATATGACTTCTATTAAAAAATCGTAATCCTTCCAGTACTTATCAGCTGCTGTATGCTCCAGAGGAAGTTGTATAATTATTTTCTGCCTTACCAGAGTGCTCTATGCTGACACCTCTGTCCATGTCAGAATCTGTCCAGAGCAGGAGAGGTTTACTGTGGTGATTTGCTCCTGCTCTGGACACAGAAAGAGGTGTCAGCAGAGAGCACTGTGGTTAGACATAAAAGAAGTACACAGCAATCTCTATAGTACACAGTACAGACCAAAAGTTTCATGAAAGTTTCAAAAGTTTCATGACTATGAAAATTGTAAATTCACACTGAAGGCATCAAAACTATGAATTAACACATGTGGGATTATATACATAACAAAAAAAGTGTGAAACAACTGAAAATAAGTCATATTCTAGGTTCTTCAATGTAGCCACCTTTTGCTTTGATTACTGCTTTGCACACTCTTGGCATTCTCTTGATGAGCTTCAAGAGGTAGTCACCTGAAATGGTCTTCCAACAGCCTTGAAGGAGTTCCCAGAGATGCTTAGCACTTGTTGGCCCTTTTGCCTTCATTGGGTTCAGGTCTGGTGACTGTGGAGGCCAGGTCATCTGGCACAGCACCCCATCACTCTCCTTCTTGGTCAAATAGCCCTTACACAGCCTGGAGGTGTGTTTGGGGGTCATTGTCCTGTTGAAAAATAAATGATGGTCCAACTTAACGCAAACCGGATGGAATAGCATGCCGCTGCAAGATGCTGTGGTAGACATTCTGTTTCAGTATGTCTTCAATTTTGAATAAATCTCCAACAGTGTCACTAGCAAAGCACCCCCACACCATCACACCTCCTCCATGCTTCACAGTGGGAACCAGGCATGTAGAGTCCATCCGTTATCATTTCTGTGTCGCACAAAGACACGGTGGTTGGAACCAAAGATCTCAAATTTGGACTCATCAGATCAAAGCACAGATTTCCACTGGTCTAATGTCCATTTCTTGTATTTTTTAGCCCAAAGAAGTTTCTTCTGCTTGTTGCCTGTCCTTAGCAGTGGTTTCCTAGCAGATATTCTACCATGAAGGCCTGATTCACACAGTCTCCTCTTAACAGTTGTTCTAGAGATGTGTCTGCTGCTAGAACTCTGTGTGGCATTGACCTGGTCTCTAATCTGAGCTGCTGTTAACCTGTGATTTCTGAGGGTGGTGACTCGGATGAACTTATCCTCTGCAGCAGAGGTGACTCTTGGTCTTGCTTTCCTGGGGCGGTCCGCATGTGAGCCAGTTTCTTTGTAGCTCTTGATGGTTTTTGTGTCTGCACTTGGGGATACTTTACACATAGAATATGACATATTTTCAGTTGTGTCACACTTTTTTGTTATGTCTATAATTCCACATGTGTTAATTCATAGTTTTGATGCCTTCAGTATGAATCTACAATTTTCATAGTCATGAAAATAAAGAAAACTATTTGAATGAGAAGGTGTGTCCAAACTTTTGGTCTGTACTGTACATCAGATGAATTACTGGAAGAAGTAAGATTGTTAAATAGAAGTAATTTAGAAATCCGTTAACTTTTTGATACCAATTGATTTAAAAAAAAAAAAAATCCACCGGAGTACCCCTTTAAGGACACAGTCAATATTATTTTGTGATTTTCGTTTTTTCTCCTCGCCTTCTAAAAATCATATCTCTTCTATATTTCAATCCACAGACCCATGTGAGGGATTGTTTTTTTTGCGTGACCAACAGTCACTTATTTTACCATAAAATGTATGTCAAAGCAAAAAAATATTATTTGTGTGGGGAAATTGAAAAACCACAATTTAGCTAATTTTGGAAGTTTTCGTTTTCACGCCGTACAGTAAAAATTACATGTTTTCTTAATTTTTGTGGGTCAATACGATTAAAATGATACCCATGTTTAGATAGTACAAGCAAGTAGAACCAGCTCCACCCCAGGCTTCTGCGCGCGGACAGGACCAGGACTGGTCCAAACATATGCAAGAAAGGAAGAATGTCCAGCGCACACACGTGTAAAACTGAGCTGCTTTATTGCATGGTTGCCATGGGATACATCGGACACTCAGGTAACGTGACGCGTTTCGGCCCGCAGGGCCTTAGTCATACACATGTTACTAGCACTTAGATCATTTATATATGCAGGGTGAGAATGTCCTGGGCGGAGCTTAGCCCCGAATCACGTGACATCACGTCTGCACATATAATTACAAACAATGTTAAAAGGTACGTACCATATCTTTATTTCGTCATACTTATAACAAAATTGTATAAAAAAGAGAAAAAGGAAAAATTAAACATTGTAAAGATAAATCTTATGCATTAGTTGTACATATCTGGTTCCAAAACCTGGAAAACCAGACTCCATCCATTTAAAAAATATACCCGGACGGTAATGAACAACTAGCACTTGGACCTAAAATATCCAATGCTGATTTTGAAGAATGATTATGTACCAGAGCAAGGAAACAGTTTCAGGCAGTCAGAACGCCAAGTTGTAGACAAATTAAGCAGAAAAATTATTATTATATGCTTATATAAAACACTGAACAGGTGACTGGAGAGCATAAAACAACCAAGACATGCACAGCAATGTCTGGATTATTAGCATTATGATCATAAAACCCAACTAGTTTAATAGTGTAAAATCGTGTCCAGTCTCCTGCTCAGACCTAGGTATCCTCGTCTCGAGGGTGAGAATCCAGTATATTTCACGATCCAACACTTTCTGTCTCATGTTTCCACCTCTCAGTGGTTTATCCACCCTTTCGATACCTTGCACCGCGAGGCTAGAGGTATTTCCACCATGTACCTCAGCACAATGCTTGCTGACCATTAATACGTGCCGTGCCTGGAAATGTGCAATATCTGATAGATATTTTCGTACTCAGATTTTTAGTGGGTTGATGGTACAACCCACGTATTGCACACTGCAGGCACGGCACGTAAATAGATACACAACTCCAGCTGTATTGCAATTAATGTATTGCCTGATATTGAATGTTTTATTGTTGCTTGTGGATGTGAATGATACTGAATTGTTCATGTAGTTACAGCAAATACATTTTCTAGATCCGCATTTGTATGTACCTTGGCAATTAAGCCAAGTAAAAGCTTTTTTCGGAGAGGTAGAAAAGAGGCTAGGGGATAATGTCTGGCCCAAAGTTGGGGCTCTCCTGGATACACATCTAATGCCCCCTTTCAATGCTGTCCGAAATTCTGGATCAGTGTATATAATCGGCATGTTCTTTTTAATGATATTGCTGATTGAACTCAGTAGTGAACTGAGTAGAAAAAACCACAGGTGGATTGAGACTATGAGTCTTATTGCTATGAGTTTTTTCTTTTATTAAATCAGAATGACTCCTCTTAGTAGCAATACTCTGTGCTTTTTAAATGGTCCATTCAGGGTAGCCACGTTGCTTCAGTCTGTTGCTAATGGCAACCACTTTGCTCGAAAAATCCTCATCGAGCGAGCAATTGCGGCGTGCCCTGATCATTTCTCCTGTGGGTAAGTTCTCTATTACATGCGAGGGATGACAGGAACCGGCATGTAGGATGGAATTTACTGCGGTAGGTTTTCTAAATGTGCATGTAACAATATTGCCGGTATCACTGTCACCCCGCAATGTAAGATCCAGGAAGTTAACCACACTATACATAAACATTTCTCATGCATAGAGAGTAATTGTGTTTTTGATAATGTGTTGGATGTGTCTACACCATCGATAAATAATTTGCAGCAAGAAGTCATGCATGAGGGTGTTGATTATACCAATAATCCAACAGGTGTGTGTGGGTTTGAGTTCAGGGATTTGATAGTCAGGACGCAATTACAGGAGTTATATGACGGTAACACTGAAGATAAGGTTCCCGAATTTCATATCTCCAACCCTGGCTTCTACCCCATTGCCTCACGCTCCCCGGCATTGGACTTGTTCCAGGAGTCCGTGGAGCGTGAAATACTGTTGTGGTATCATCTGGCAATAAAAACACCCACCACAATTTAACTCTACAAGAACATCTGGCTCTAACAGAACTGCACAAATTAGATCAGATTGTAATTAGGCAGGCCGATAAGGGGGGAGGGGGGCTGTTGTGATTTTGGACAGCGGTCTGTATTATAAATTGAATATGCAGATGTTGGAAGATATTGATACGTACAGACCCCTCTCCAATTATCCCACAGCCCAGTTCAAAAATCATTTAATGTCTTTGGTTCGCCTTGGGGTTGAGAGTGGATGTATGAATGAAAAAATAGCAGATTATATTATTATTCAAGATCCCATCATACCTATATTCCCCTCCCTCCCCAAGGTACACAAGGACATTTTCCCTCCCCCGCTTAGGCCCATTGTGGCAGACATCTCGTCATTGAACGAAAGATTATGTGAATGGGTTGATTCCTTGTTACAGCCCCTCATACCCATGATACCTGGCCATATAAAGTATACTAAACATCTTCTAAGTATGATGAACTCTGTACAATGGCGACCTGAGTGCAGGTGGGTCACAGCAGATGTGACCTCCCTGTACTCGGTCATTCCACACAGATTAGCTATCAGTGCACTTACATGGTTTCTAAATACGTATTCACAGTATCCAGTCAACCTACGTGAATTCATAATTTTGGCAGTTGAATATCTTCTTGGTCACAATTTTTTCATGTTTGATTCTAAATTTTTCCTGCAGGTGACAGGAGCGTCTATGGGGGCGAAGTTCTCCCCCTCTCTCGCTAACATTTATATGTGTTGGTGGGAGAGGGGGATTCTCTTAGCCACCACTAACCCTTTCTCCTCTGGCTTGTTGTGGTATGGCCGCTACATCGATGACCTCCTGTTTATTTGGGGGTCCGATGTGGCGGCCATACAGGGTTTTGAAGAGTTCATGAATTCTAATGAGCTCAACCTTCATTTTACAATCGGCCAGGAGCATAGTGTGGTTAACTTCCTTTATCTTACATTGCGGGGTGGCAGTGATACCGGCAATATTGTTACATGCACATTTAGAAAACCTACCACAGTAAATTCCATCCTACATGCCGGTTCCTGTCATCCCTCGCATGTAATAGAGAACTTACCCACAGGAGAAATGATCAGGGCACGCCGCAAATGCTCGCTCGATGAGGATTTTTCGAGCGAAGTGGTTGCCATTAGCAACAGACTGAAGCAACGTGGCTACCCTGAATGGACTATTAAAAAAGCACAGAGTATTGCTACTAAGAGGAGTCATTCTGATTTAATAAAAGAAAAAACTCATAGAAATAAGACTCATAGTCTAAATCCACCTGTGGTTTTTTCTACTCAGTTCACTACTGAGTTCAATCAGCAATATCATTAAAAAGAACATGCTGATTATATACACTGATCCAGAATTTCGGACAGCATTGAAAGGGGGCATTAGATGTGTATCCACGAGAGCCCCAACTTTGGGCCAGACATTATCCCCTAGCCTCTTTTCTACCTCTCCGAAAAAAGCTTTTACTTGGCTTAATTGACAAGGTACATACAAATGCGGATCTAGAAAATATATTTGCTGTAACTACATGAACAATTCAGTATCATTCACATCCACAAGCAACAATAAAACATTCAATATCAGGCAATACATTAATTGCAATACAGCTGGAGTTGTGTATCTATTTACGTGCCGTGCCTGCAGTGTGCAATACGTGGGTTGTACCATCAACCCACTAAAAATCTGAGTACGAAAACATCTATCAGATATTGCACATTTCCAGGCACGGCACGTATTAATGGTCAGCAAGCATTGTGCTGAGGTACATGGTGGAAACATGAGACAGAAAGTGTTGGATCGTGAAATATACTGGATTCTCACCCTCGAGACGAGGATATGGCTAGGTCTGAACAGGAGACTGGACACGATTTTACACTATTAAACTAGTTGGGTTTTATGATCATAATGCTAATAATCCAGACATTGCTGTGCATGTCTTGGTTGTTTTATGCTCTCCAGTCACCTGTTCAGTGTTTTATATAAGCATATAATAATCATTTTTCTGCTTAATTTGTCTACAACTTGGCATTCTGACTGCCTGAAACTGTTTCCTTGCTCTGGTACATAATCATTCTTTAAAATCAGCATTGAATATTTTAGGTCCAAGTGCTAGTTGTTCATTACCGTCCGGGTATATTTTTTAAATGGATGGAGTCTGGTTTTCCAGGTTTTGGAACCAGATATGTACAACTAATGCATAAGATTTATCTTTACAATGTTTAATTTTTCCTTTTTCTCTTTTTTATATAATTTTGTTATAAGTATGATGAAATAAAGATATGGTACTTACCTTTTAACATTGTTTGTAACTATATGTGCAGACGTGATGTCACGTGATTCGGGGCTAAGCTCCGCCCAGGAGATTCTCACCCTGCATATATAAATGATCTAAGTGCTAGTAACATGTGTATGACTAAGGCCCTGCGGGCCGAAATGCGTCACGTTACCTGAGTGTCCGATGTATCCCATGGCAACCATGCAATAAAGCAGCTCGGTTTTACACGTGTGTGCGCTGGACATTCTTCTTTTCTTCCATGTTTAGATACTTATCTAATATTGTACTGCTTTTAAAAACCTTTTTTTTTTCAAAATATGTATGTTTAAAATTGTCCCATTTTGATCACCTACAACTTTCTTATTTTTCTGTATACGGGCTGTATGAGGGCTAATTTTTTGCACCCTGATTTGTAGTTTTTACTGGTACAACTTTGGCATATATGTGACTAATTGCTTTTTAATCTTTTTTTTGTGACAAAAAAGCAGCAATTTTGGACCTTTTTTTACGTTTACGCTCTTCACTGTATGGGATCAATAACATTATATTCTGATAATTCGGACATTTATGCTTTTTTCGGTAAAATGGGAAAAAGGGGCCATTAAAATTTTTATAGGGGGAGGGGCTTTTTCACATTTTTTTTTACTATATTTTTTACACTTGATATGTTTTTACACTTTATATTTATATGTATTTACACCAATCCTTAGATTGCAGATACTGAACAGTGCTATGCATATTCATAGCACTGATCAGTATAATCAATCATCTTGTTCTCTGGTCTACTGGAAGGCAGACAAGAGAAGAAGACCCCTAGATGAAAGCCGGAGCAGGTAAGGGGACCTCTTCTTACTATCTTTAAAAATCGAGTTAAAAACCAGCATCCATACTGCGGGCGATCCAATCATCCATTAGAATGCCCGCATTGCCACAGATACTGTGATCTGTATTGATCACAGCATCTGAGGGGTTAATGGCAGATATCAGTGCAATCGCTGATGTCTGCCATTACCGACAGGTCCCTGGCTGATGATAGCAGCCGGGACCTGCTGGGTATGATGCGAGCACTGCTCCGGTGCTCGGCTCATGTACAGGATGTAGATGTATGTCCTGGTGTGTCAAGTACCAGGTCACCAGGACGTACATTTAATTTAAGAAGTTAACAGCGTAAATATTTCAAAATACAAAATACCCTGTTACCTACCTCTAACCTGCTGAATGAAAGAGAGAAAAAAGGGGTTAAGTATTTTATGCCTTAATCAAGTAACTGTAGAATCTCTCCAAACTGTAATGAAACACAGAAGTTTGTGGACTGTTCCCTTTAAATCGTCAGAAGTAGGAAAAAGTATTCAAATTTTCTGAACATTAAACAAATAGAAATATGACATTTTTACAACAGTAAATCAGGACTGTACTTAATCATCCCATTCTTTGATGTATTAGATAGATACTATTAAGCATATTTCTTAAAGTATCTTTTGATGTTAGAAAGCCTCTGGTAAAGCCTACGGGAACAAACTTTGATCTTTCTGGCCTTGACTTTAGTACAGCATTACAAAATCATTATCTCATTTCAGCAGATCCGTGTGATCCATTTACCAATACACTACTACGTTCTGTAAACACTCATGTTGATTATTTATACAGACATGCTCATATCAAGATAAAGGCCGGCAACTATAAATGTTATCTTCTTCATTTATTATAGACACATTCTGTTATCAAAGATGAATGGAAGGTAAGCAGTGCATGGCAATGTTGAGATATACACTATATATATATATATATATATATATATATATATACTGTAATAAATATATATATATATATATATATATATATATATATATATATATATACTGTATATACATCTTTTATTTATGGACTTGAAAAGGTCTAATCTACACTAATATGCATTCATATCTATCAACAATACAAGACTGCAAAAGAGTCCATAGAAAAATTATTTGCACATTCAGACTTCAATATTTACACTGCTCAAAAAAAAATTAAGGGAACACTTAAACAACACAATGTAACTCCAAGTCAATCACACTTCTGTGAAATCACACTATCCACTCAGGAAGCAACACTGATTGACAATCAATTTCACATTCTGTTGTGCAAATGGAACAGACAACAGGTAGACATTATAGGCAAAAAGCAAGACACCCCAATAAAGGAGTGGTTCTGCAGGTGGTGACCACAGATCACTTCTCAGTTCCTATGCTTCCTGGCTGATGTTTTGGTCACTTTTGAATGCTGGTGGTGCTTTCACTCTAGTGGTAGCATGAGACAGAGTCTAAAACCCACACAAATGGCTCAGGTAGTGCAGCTCATCCAGGATGGCACATCAATGCAAGCTGTGGCAAGAAGGTTTGCTGTGTCTGTTAGCGTAGAGTCCAGAGCATGGAAGCACTACCAGGAGACAGAACAGTACATCAGGAGACATGGAGGAGGCCGTAGGAGGGCAACAACCCAGCAGCAGGACGGTTACTTCCGCCTTTGTCCAAGGAGGAGCAGGAGGAGCACTGCCAGATGCCTACAAAATTACCTTCAGCAGGCCACAAATGTGCATGTGTCCACTTACGGCCAGAAACAGACTCCATGAGGGTGGTATGAGGGCCTGACGTCCACAGATGGGGGTTGTGCTTACAGCCCAACACTATGCAGGACGTTTGGCATTTGCCAGAGAACACCAAGATTGGCAAATTCGCCACTGGTGCCCTGTGCTCTTTACAGATGAAAGCAGGATCCCACTGAGCACGTGACAGACGTGACAGAGCCTGGAGACACCGTGGAGAACATTCTGCTGCCTGCAACATTCTCCAGCATGATCGGTTTGGCGGTGGGTCAGTAATGGTGTGGGGTGGCATTTCTTTGGGGGGCTGCATAGTCCTCCATGTGCTTGCCAGAGGAAGCCTGACTGCCATTAGGTACCGAGATGAGATCCTCAGACCCCTTGTGAGACCATATGCTGGTGCGGTTGGCCCTGGGTTCCTCCTAATGCAATACAATGCTAGACCTCATGTGGCTGGAGTGTATCAGCAGTTCCTGCAAAAGTAAGGCATTGATGCTATGGACTGGCCCGCCTGTTCCCCAGACCTGAATCCAATTGAGCACATCTGGAACATCATGTCTCTTTAGTCCAGGTCTAGGAGGACATCCCTCAGGAGACACATCAGCCACATCATCAGGAGCATGCCCAGGCATTGTAGGGAGGGCATATGGGCACGTGGAGGCCACATACACACTACTGAGCCTTATTTTGACTTGTTTTAAGGACATTACATCAAAGTTGGATCAGCCTGTAGTGTGGTTTTCCACTTTGATTTTGAGTGTGACTCCATATTCAGACCTCAATGGGTGGATACATTTCATTTCCAATAATAATTTTTGTGTGATTTTGTTGTCTAGAGATGAGTGAACTAGAGATGAGTGAACTTTTGAAAAATTTGATTCGAAAAAATTTGTTTTGATCCAAATTTATTTGCAGCTGATCTATATTAAAAATGACTATTTCTGGCCTACAGAGAGCCTCAATAGGGGTGTAGAACACTTTGCTGTGTTCTAACACGCAAATGGAGTGTGCTGGGGTAGTCAAATAACACTGTTATTCAGAATGGCATGCCTATTACCAGCATCACTTTTAGAATCACTGCTGTAGAGTGGCACAATGACAGAGCCTGGAGGTGGCTTCAGTATGAGGAGACCATATAGTGGCTGAATGACACAGCGTGGAGGTGTTGGCAGCATGAGAAGACCATATAGTTGCTGAATGAAACAGCTTGGAGGTGCTGGCAGCATGAGGAGACCATATAGTTGCTGAATGACACAGCTTGGAGGTGTTGGCAGCATGAGGAGACCATATAGTGGCTGAATGACACAGTCGGATGAGGCTGAAGCAGGAGGAGACCATATAGTGGCTGAATGACACAGTGTGGAGGTGTTGGCAGCATGAGGAGACCATATAGTGGCTGAATGACACAGTGTGGAGGTGTTGGCTGAAGCATGAGGAGACCATATAGTGGCTGAATGGCACAGCCAGGTATTTGGCAGCAGCATTAGAAGAAACTGGACCTTCACAATCCCTAAGACTTTAAGATTAATTCTGAAATTAAAACCAAAGATTTTGGGTAGCTAGTGCTGCCATAACAAAATGTTTATTCCCAGACCAAGACCCAGCAGCATAGGTAAACCATATATTGCCTAAATGACACAGCCTGGAGTTGGCTGAAGCACGAGGAGACCATATAGTGACTGAATGGCACAGCCTGGAGTTGGCAGCAGCATGAGTAGATAATAGGCCTTCACAATCCCTAAGATTAAAAGATTAATTCTGAAATTGAAACTAAAGATTTTCGGTAGCTAGTGCTATCATAAGAAAGGTTTTTTCTCCCAGACCCAGGCCCAGCAGCATCAGTAAACCACATATTGGCTGAATGACACAGCCTGGAGTTGGCTGAAGCATGAGGAGACCCCAGGGCTTCACAATCCCTAGAGCCTGGAGGAGGCATCAGTATGAGGAGACCATATAGTGTCTGAATGGCAAAGCCTGGAGTTGGTGGCAGATGAGGAGACAATAGGGCCTCACAATCTCTAAGAATAAAAGATGAATTTCGAAATTTCCATTGAAGAAGTATGGTACCTAGTGCTACCGTAAACATATATAGGTAATGTCCTAGGCCCAGCAGCATCACTAAACCATGTAGTTCCTGAATGACACAGACAGGAGCAGTCAGCAGCAGAAGAACACAAGAGGGTTTCATAACCCCTAAGATTGAAAGCTCAATGTTGAAATCTCAATTAAACATGTTGTAAACTAGTGCTTACATCCAAAAATTGAGGGCCCAAGCCCAGCAGCATCAGAAAGCCAAGTAGTTCCTGAAAGACACAATCAGGAGAGGTATGGTACCTCGTGCTATCATCAAAGAATTTAAGGCCCAAGCCCAGCAGCATCACTAAGCACAGTAGTTCGCTAGTGCTAACATCATAAAATTTTAGGCACAGGCCCAGCAGCATCACTAAATCATATAGTTGCTGAAACACACAGCCTTGATCAGGCAGTAGCAGAAGTACACAAGAGGGCTTATTAACCCTAACATTAAAAGGTGAATATTGAAATCTGTATAGAAGATGTATGCCTGGATCAGTCAGCAGGATACGTACATAAGAGGGCTTCACAACCCCTAACATTAAAAGATCAAAGTTGAAATCTCTACTGAGCATGTATATTTGCTATTGCTACAATAAAAAAATTGTAGGCAATATCGAATACAGTACTAGCAGCATCAGAAAACAATATATTGGCTGAATGACACAGCATGAAGGTGGGGAAAGCATAAGGAGCCCATTTAGTGTCTGAATGGTACAGCTTGGAGGTGGCCAAAGCATGAGGAGACCATATAGTGGCTGAATGGCACAGCCTGGAGTTAATGTAAGCATAAGGAGACAAAATAGTGGCTGAGTGGTGCAGTGGGTGGCAATACCAGTACCCGGTGATGAAGGTGGCAGAAATGTTTGTAACTGGGGGGCAGTGCCTTAAATGTGTTTGGCACTATCCATATTTGTGAAGTGTTGGTATAGAACCATGGTCAATCTACTCTGATGCATCTGGCATTGGTGGGTGGAAATCCTGGCTGATCCATGCCTGATTCATCTTCACAAAGGTCAATTTCTCCACGTTTTTTGTGGACAGACAAGTTCTCCTTGGGCCTATGGCCCCGGCCGCGCTAAACACCCGCTCTGATGGCACACTACTGGCTGGGCAGGACTGCTTTTACAGGGCAAACACTGCTAATTGCAGCCAAAAATCAAGTTTGGCTGCCCAGAAGTCTAGAAAATCTTCAAGGTTTGTTGGCATGGCCATGTCAAGGTATGCCACCACCTGCTGGTTCAGGTCCTGCTCCATGTCTACCTGCTGCGGATGAGTTGCCTCAGTATGCGGGTGAAGAAAGGTACTCATCAGCGACTGTAGACTCAGGCTGCTGCTGATGGAGCTGGTACTGCTCCTGCCACCCCACCCCTTCCCAGCAGCCATGGCAGTGGAAGGTGAGCACAGAGGGCCCCCCGAGTAAGATCTGCGAGTGGATGGACGATGACACCGATAGGCATCAGCAAACTGACTACGTAGGATCTTTCCGTAGTGGGTCAGTTTGTCCTCCCTCTCAGTGGGTGTAAAAAAGGCCACAATTTTGTGCCGGTAGCGAGGGTCCAATAAGGTGAAGAGCCAGAAGTCATCCCGCTGCCGAATGTTTTGACAATTCAGCAGTCACTACGCAAGCAACTGAGCATGCATCATGCTATTTGTGCAAATGGCTCGGAGGGACTCCCTGCCTCCATCTCCACTGTATACTGCCATGGTGTGTCTGGGTCCACTGTCTTGCCTTCCTCATAACCATCTAGCTCCCCTAGTTGATCATGCTTCTCCTCTCCTGTCAGATGACTAGAAGTGCAGCCCATCTCATGAAACCTAAACTGTGCTCCATTGTGTCCCTCATCCTCCTCCTCCTCCTCCAGTTTAGCCCCCACAGGGCTCATGTGGCTGTCATACGTAGGCGCAATGTGTCCATTGCCCTGACCAGCCATCGTTTCCAAAACTTGTTGTAGGAAATGAAGCAGTGGAATGATGTCATTCCTCCCGTAATCCTGGCGATTTACTAATAATGTGGCTTCCTTAAAGGGCCTGAGCAAACGGCAGGTGTCACGTATGAGCTGCCACTGGTTCACATTGAAGTTACACAGGAGAGTACCCCTATCCGCTTGGTTTATCAAGAAATTGGTGATGGCTTTTCTCTGTTGGTACAGTCAGTCCAACATATGGAGGGTGGAATTCCAACGTGTGGCAACCTCAAAAATCAGGCTATGTTGTGGGATACCATTCTGACGCTGCAGCTCAAGGAGTGTGTGCTTTGCGGTGTACGAGTGGCTGAAATGCATGCAAAGTTTCTTTCCCATTGTTAGGATGCATTACAAATGGGGGGAACACTTCAGGAACTGCTTGACAACCAGATTGAACACGTGTGCCATGCACGGCGCATGGCTCACCCTTCCTTGTCGCAGCGCGGCCAAGATGTTCTTCCTGTTGTCGGTCAACATGGTTCCCATTTCCAGTTTTTGTAGAGTAAGCCATGAACCAATTTCTTTACGATTGACTTTTAGCCGTTCCTCCACTGTGTGACTCTTTTCCCCAAGGCAAACCATGTGAAGAACAGCGTGACACCGCCGTGCCATGCACACATGGTATGCTGAAGGGCCACTGAGCCTTGTCTGGGCAGTGGAGGCTGAGTACACATTGGAGGATGAGGAGGCAGAGTCGCACACTGTCACAGGACCAACGGGCTGACAGCGTGGAGGAGGAAGCGGTGTGACCTGTCCAAGTAAGGGTTGTGGCTGTGCAGGAACTACATTCACCCAGTGAGCTGTAAAAGACATGTATTGTCCCTGACCGTAGTTCCAGCTCTAGACGTCGGCGCTGCCGTGCACTTTGGTACACACCGACAGGCTCAAGGACTGGACCACCTTCTCTTCTACAAAATTGTGCAGGGCTGGTACTGCCTTCTTTGTAAAGAAATGACGGCTTGACACTCTCCACCTTGGCTGGGAACAAGCCATCAGTTCTCTGAAAGGTGCAGAGTCCACAATTTTAAAAGGGAGGGACTGTAGCACCAGCAACTTAGACAGGAGCACATTCAGCTTCTGCGCCGTTGGATGTGTGGGTGCATACTGTTGTCTCTTGGACATGGCTTCGCGGATGGATTGTTGGTGGAATGGCTGACTAAAAGTGGGAGGAGCAGGAGCATCTGGAGCGACAGAAGGAGGGTAAGACATACAGCTCCCTTCCGCTGAGGTGGTGGAGCCTTGGCTGGCTGAAAGAGGGAACGGCGTGCCACTGGGTGATGCAGCAGGCTGGACCACTTTATCAGAGCCACGGTTCTCCCAGGCCGCTTTATGGTGGCGAAGCATATGTTGACGCAGGGCCATGGTGCCAACATTAGGACCCTGGCCACGCTTAACCTTCTGCTGACATATCTTGCATGTGGCTATATGAACCGCCTCTGGATGCTTGATGAAAAACTGCCACACCGCCGAGTAGCTGATTTTCCCCACCAACAGTCCGCACTAATTGACTGCTACTGCTGCCATTTCCGGGAACCCCTGTCCACTACCTCCCGGGGACGTAGACTGCCGCAAAGCAGGTTGTCTCCCCCGAGCACGTTTGGCTCCAGAATTTCCACTTCTGCCACCACGCTGACTGCCAACCATGCTAACGCCTTGCTGACTCAGCTGCTGCCTCACGGGCAACCTGCAACTTTCTTCTCCTGATGATGATGAAGCCCCTTCTGCACCCGGCTCCCAATTGCGATCGGTTTCATCATCATCAACAAGTGTCTGCATGTCACTGATGTCCTCCTCAGGTTCCTCAACGGTGTCTGCTTCAGGACCCTGAACCCTGGCAACACCGCCTCCCACGTCACTCTCCTCATCACTACTTGCCCGCCTAGCGGAGGAAGCGGCGGGTATCTCCTCCACTTCTTGGCTGGGCAGTAGCTGCTGACTGTCCTAGATTGTATTAGATTGTCCTCAGTAAATAGTGGAGCTGAACCCACAGCATAAGATACTTCTTTAGGAGAGGGAACAGCATAGGACAGAGGCAATGGGAGGACAGGGACTGCTCCCGGGCCATGCCAACTGAGGGTTCTGTCTGAGGAACCCACCGACTGTTGACTGGGGGTGTCAGATGTCACTTGTGATGAACTGGATGACCGTGTTAACCAATCGATGACGGCATACGGCAGACACTACCGCTAGCTGATAACGGGAGCTCAGGCCTCTCACTGCGACTCCTGCTGCCACTAGCCCCTAGTCAGCTGCGACCTCTGCCTGAAGGATTTAGGCCTCTGCCACTCCTCTTTGCACGTCCTGGCACTTCTCTGCCGGACATACTCAGTGCGTATATGAGGGGAGAATAATGCTCTTCACTAAGCTTAAAACAGTATTTGTCTAGAACAGCAGCAGGTGATTACTTTTGGCTGTCCTTTCACAGTATCTAGGCCCTTGACAGATTAACAGGTATAAAATAGTACACTACTTAGATGTACGTATGCTGTATGCACTGATGAGGGCAGAAAAATTTGCTACAATACGTCTAAAAACTCTGTATTTTTTTAAAACACCAGCAGGAGATTACTTTTGTCTGTCCTTTCTCAGTATGTAGGCTCTTGACAGATTAACAGGTACAAGATAGTACACTACTTAGATGTATGTATGCAGTATGCACTGATGAGGGCAGAAAAATGAGCTACAGTACGTCTAAAAACTCTGTATTTTTTTAAAACACCAGCAGGAGATTACTTTTGTCTGTCCTTTCTCAGTATGTAGGCTCTTGACAGATTATCAGGTACAAAATAGTACACTACTTAGATGTACGTATGCGGAATGCACTGATGAGGGCAGAAATATGCGCTACAGTACCCTTAAAAAATATATATTTTTGTAAAACACCAGCAGTACACAACAGTGCTGCAGCCAAAAAAAGCTGTGTACTAAGCACAAAATTGCTCTCTGTCACAGACTATTAGGAATGAACTGCTGGGCATTATACCGTCTACAGACTAGTATAACCAGTAGATGATTTTTTGTGGAACAAAGACACTGAATTGCATTGCAAAATTATTACTGCCTCCTCTGCTAAGGTTTATGAATTTGAGACAGCTTGTTGAAATGTATGAGACAACACACAGCTATCTTCCCCTCTCTGTAATACTATGCCAGAGAAAGTGACTGGGGGGTTAATGCCTGCAGCTGCAGTAAAAATCCTTTTCAGTGAAAAAAAACACTACTCTCTGTCCATGAGAACACAGATTTGACTAGGAGGATGTTAAACGTTGATGGAATGCGTTTTCCTCTGCTGTAGCACACACACACACACACAGGCTGTCCGTCCTATCTCTCTGCAGTGTAATGAAAGAAGGGGCTGGCCGCAATATGGCTGCCGATTACATATGGCTGTGACATCAGAGGGGTGATTGGCTGCTGATAGGCTGCATCTTGCATCCCGTCTACTTCCCTTCCCGCCTTCCCAACATCCCTTGCCCCATGTACTGAAATGTGGATCCGCCAATTTAGATACCCTGGAGCCTGGAACGCTGTAAAATGGAGTTTAATGAAGCAATTCCCGCAACAGAATCGCGGCGATATTTGCATTCGTTGCAAATCGAATATTACCTGAAATTCGTAACGAATTTGAGTTCGTCAGCTTCGATTCGCTCATCTCTAGTCAGCATATTAACATTAAACTATGTAAAGACGAAAGTATTTTATACGATTAGTTCATTCATTCAGATCTATGATTTATTATCTTAGTGTTCCCTTTATTTTTTTTGAGCAGTGTATTATTTGAATGTTACATAGAAATCACTACAGAGCACTATTAGAACAAACACTACACCCCAGAGATCTGATCTCTATGCATATTTATAGATCACTTGGACCATTCACTTAAAGGGGTTATCCAGGAATAGAAAAACAGAGCTAATTTCTTGCTCAAACAGCTCCACGTCTGTCCCCAGGTTGTGTGTGGTATTGCAACTTGGCTCCATTCATTTCGATGGAACTGAGCTGCAGAACCACACCCAACCTGGAGACAGACAGGGAGCATTTTCTTTTAAGAAATTGACTCTGTTTTTCTATTCCTGGATAGCCCATTCAACACTGCAGAAGTAATAAAGAAAGAATGTTTAATAGTGACTAATTAAAGCATTCCATAACACAAAGCAGGCTCTCCTGGTTGCACATGAAGATTGACCCTAACATAAAATATAACATGGTATAAAAAGGTAAGTTTCTCATAAGCATTCCCTTTATAAAGCTACAATTGCTGTGTTTTTCACATGTAGATATCAACCACAAATCTTCAGAGGCATTTTTAGCCTGTAGAGTGTTCCCAAAAGCTTTATAAAGACTCCTCTCTAACGTAGAGGTGGACTACATCAGTTGGCTTTACCCTACCTACTGTAGCTAAACACAGCGCTCGTCAATGGGAGGTCTCATACTAAAACGCTTTCCCCGTTTGTAGTATTAACATTACTGAAGGATGCATTTAAAGTTTAGCCATATATTATATTGTGGTTCTATAGAAATATGTTTTTTTGTATGTATATTGATTATTAATGTTTTGTTTACATTATCTATGGTGGCCCACATCTGGGCCACACCCCCTTTACTGTTTGGCACCAATTTGGTGCATATAAAACACACACTGTTCTCACCTTTGTGTATGCCTGATCTGAGGAAGAGGGGTATCCCCTCGAAACGCGTCATCACTGTTTTTTGTTTTTATATGTAATAAAGACTACTGTGTTTATCTAAACCTGTAGTAATTTGACCTTTATCCCCACTGGAAACTAAGTTGGCAGCGCCTGGATTCCATAGGTCTTTTTTTCCGTTCTTGTTCATAGACGTCTTCTCCAGGACAAGGGTCCTCTTGTTTCCTGCGACCTCCGGCACAGCAGCCACTTGGACACCAGTGAGTACCCCATTGTGGGGTGATATGCGCATTCTTCTATTTTTTCTGGTGAGCACCCAACCATAAGAGAGGTGGGTTATCCACCAGAATATATTTCCCATATCACCAAGGGTAATAAACGAGGCGCCATTCCTTCGGTCTTTTTTCTTCTCTTAGTGTTTACTGTAGCTGAAAGAAGTCAAAGTAGAGAACAATATAATTAGGGTAGGTTCACACGTAGCGTATCCACATCGTATTTCATGCTTCACCAATGACCATCCTTAGAGTGAGCTCCAGCTGTACCTGTGTGTCCTGTGTGTCTTCTTGTAGCAGCAATTTGCTGCTATGAGCAGACACACAGCGATCTGGGAGTCTGTAGTATACTGAGCGTGCATGCACAGTTTACTCTCAGACATCGGGCCACATTTACTAAGCTGAAACCGACCAATTTTTGTCTGGTTATTTTGTCTGAGACATGTCTGAGACATGTCTGCGCCATTGTGCGCCAGTGTGTGACAGTGTGCACCTGAAAAATCCGACAAACCCGAAAGGGGGCGTGGTCTGTTGCAAAGGGGACGTGGTCGGACAAAAAAGGGCGTGGTTTCACAACCCGACCGATTTACTATGGAATTCACAGAAAATCATGTGGGTAAATGGCTGGAAATATCGACCTAAAAAAAGCTGGTTAGAAAATTTTCCCGACTTTTCCCAATAGTGAATAGAGAGGAATCCTGCATGTCTGAAACAACTTTTCCCACTAGCAAAAACCCAAAACTCTTAGTAAATGAGGCCCATCGCGGTAGCTCCCCTTGCTACCTGAGTTAGGCCAAGAGCGGTCCAGGGAGCAGCAAATGTATTAACTTTTCTTACTCTCAGGCGCTCCAATTCTATCTTAGAGTTGTCTTGCAAGTATAACTTTGGAAAAGGAGGTGGGAACTATTGTGATCATTGCATATGGGCGAAACCGCACCTACATGCATTGGCCAATGGCCACGCAATGTTGCCGCAACATTGTCAGTATAACTTCCAACATGACGTGGAGTGCCAGGATGAGAGAAATTGAATCAGAAATAAAGCTATTACCATCAAAAGCATATCATAAAAAAAAATCAGAGATAACAAATAAATAAAAATCTGTTAACATCTTTTTCCCATGAAAATTATTTTAGAAGTTTGTCTAGTTTAGCAATTACTTTTTTACATTGAGACTCAAAGTAAGGGTTTATACTGCTAGGAATCCTTAAATAGTTGTGTTTGGCAATGTATTTCCACATAAATGGAAGATTTGCCATTCAGCAGTCTGTAATGATCCAATTTCCTTAAAACATGCACTATATAACAGAATACTATACCATTTAACAACTTCAAAGATGATGACAGTGCCAGGACTTATATTTACTGGTGAATTTGCATTAGTGTCAGAAATTGAAGCCTTGCTGGAATTATTTGATAATTAAATCTTCCACTATCAAACAATTCACTTACTGAAGTTAAATGTTATTACATTTTAAATGCATTCTTATAATTTAAAATCACCATAAAAACTGACCTTTTGTACACATTTACCACAATGATAACAAGATATTTTAATGGCTGTGTCCAAAACACTTTGATTCCGCTGGATTGGTTGTCAGTAATAACTGTATATTGATTTTTACAATTTTACTATTTATTAGAGTAGAATATATATTGCTCCATCGTGGTGGCTCTCTGACAGACATTTGTCAAACATACCCAGCCCAAAATTTAGTAAAGCTCCATAGGGAACCCAAAATATTGCACTATTGACATGGATGAATGAGTCATCCATGTCAATAATCCATGTCTTTGTGCTACCTCCACCTTTGTGCAAGGAGGAGCACTGCCAGAGCCCTGTAATAGGACCTACAGCAGGCCACAAATGGGTATGTGTCCACTCAAACGGTCAGAAACAGACTCCAAGAGGGTGGTATGAGGGCCCTACGTTCACAGTTGGGGTTGTGCTTCCAGCCCAACACTGTGCAAGATGTTTGGCATTTGCCAGAGAAAACCAAGATTGGCAAATTCGCCACTGGTGCCCTGTGCTCTTCACAGATGAAAGCAAGTTCACACTGAGCACGGAGTGACAGACGTGACAGAGTCTGGAGATGGTGTGGAGAACGTTCTGCTGCCTGTAACATCCTCCAGCAGGACCAGTTTGGCGGCGGTGGGTCAGTAATAGTGTGGGGTGGCGTTTCTTTGGGGGGCCACACAGCCCTCCATGTGTTTGCCAGAGGTAGCCTGATTGCCATTAGGTACCGAGATGAGATCCTCAGACCCCTTGTGAGACCATATGCTGGTGCGGTTGGCCCTGGGTTCCTCCAAATGAAAGACAACGCTAGAGCTCATGTGGCTGGAGTGTGTCAGCAGTTTCGGCAAGAGAAAGGCATTGATGCTATGGACTGGCCTGCCCGTTCCCCAAACCTGAATCCGAGTGAGCACATCTGGAAAATCATGTCTCGCTCCATCCACCATTGCCATGTTGCACCACAGACTGTCCAGGAGTTGGCGGATGCTTTAGTCCAGGTCTGGGAGGACATCCCTTAGGAGACCATTTGCCACCTCATCAGAAGCATGCCCAGGCATTGTAGGGAGGTTATACGGTCACGTAGAGGCCACACACACTACTGAGCCTCATTTTGACTTGTTTTAAGGACATTACATCAAAGTTGGATCAGCCTGTAGTGTGGTTTTCCACTTTGATTTTGAGTGTGACTCCATATCCAGACCTCCATGGGTTGATAAATTAGGTTTCCATTGATAATGTTGTGTGATTTTGTTGTCAGCACATTCAACTATGTCAAGACGAAAGTATTTCATACGATTAGTTCATTCATTCAGATCTAGGATGTGTTATCTTTGTGTTCCCTTTATTTTTTTGAGCAGTGTATTACTGCGCTTCTCCATTATTCTATCTGTTATGTCGTATTCTATATAAGCAACTCTGTTTGCATAAAAAGTGATGCAAAATGATGGATCAACCTCATATTAGACATTTTCCATGGTTAATCTCAGTTAACCTTGCATTTACTTTGTTATAATATATATATATATATATATATATATATATATATATATATATACATTTATTATTAATGTGGGAAATCTTGCCATCTGTTATTTTGATGATTCTGCTCAGCCATCTGTTCGAATTTTTATAGGACAGTGGTAATAATGTGTTAACAGTAGCAATTCTATTTGACTCTAGATACCTATTTAAATTTTACCTTTCAAGTTACTGGTGTGTTCCTTATACAAAATTCCAAAATGAATATGCAATGTAACAATAAGCCTAACAGAATGCATACATAAGGTTCAACTGCAAGTGTACTTGCTAATAAAAATATATACTGTTATCCAACCCCTTGTATTGCTAAAACACCTCTGTTCCATCAAGCATACACTCCACAAGACCTCTGAAGATATCTTATGATATATAGCACCAAATATTTCACAGCAGATGTTTTATGTCTTGTGTCAAGAGGTTGGGCCTCCATGGTTTAGACATTTTTTTTCCAGTACAACCCACAGATTCTTAATCAATTTCAGATAAGTTAAGAGATCAAGTCATCTCCTTACACTTTTTTACATGTTACTCAAATCAATTTTGCAGTTTTGGTGTACATTATCCTGCAGAGACCACTGCTATTAGAGAATCTAAGAGGCCTAAGAGGCCACTGCTATTAGAGAATCACATTGCCATGAAGAGGTATGCTTGGTCTCTAATAATGTTTTGGAAGGTGCCTCCACTGCCTCCACTGGCTTGCATTCTTCAAATAGAACTAAGGGTGATAGGGCCTAAAGTTCTTCAACAGGATGAGGTCAGATACAGGTGCGAATTCCTCTTTCACCTGAGACCTTGCAAATAGAAGTCATTCATTGGAATGATGAAGCAGACCGATGGAGTCCAGTGAGAACATGGACCCAGAGAAGATGCATAAAAACCGACATAATGCCTTGATCAACCTCTATGGGTAGAGAAAGATTTATTTCCAGGAGACAGGTGGCCTAAGGACTGACTCTCCTCCTGAGACATTTGGTTCCTCTGAATGGGAGACCTTTGCACATCAGTGCCAAAGACTTAATCAACTAGATTGGTAAGTTCAACCATTTTATGGCCTTGACCCCGAATTTATCCTTTATGTTCATTATTATAAGGCCATACTCATCATAGATTATTAAAGGGGTATTCCAGGATTTTTTTTATTTGACTATGCTACAGGGGCTGTAAAGTCAGTGTAGTTCATAATGTCTGTACCTGTGTGTGATGGTTTTCTCACAATTCTTATGTGATTTTCATCCCAATATTTATAATATACAAAATGACTGTTGTCTCATATTTTTTCCAGGTTGCAATGCGGCAAAAACCTGACTCACTAGTCAGCTGATGACAGGGAGCCTGTCTGCTTCAATGGGTGGAGTGATCGCTTTGTGGGGGAGAGAGATCAATCTGCAACTAATGCAACAGCTATAGGCACCCTGATTGAAAACCAAAGGTCTTTTGAATGGATGCAGCTCAATTATGTTTCAATGGGTGGGGTGGCTGATGTGTGAGAGTCAAAAAAGACAAACTCAGTTCACTAAAAGTTCACTCAATACCAGTTTCTCAAAAACCTAGCCACAGTATTATGGTAATCTCCCAACACAGCCATTTATCCCGAAGACAAGCGCAGATCCTTCCTAAGCATGTCCAATACTGTCTGGCAGGTATGTACTAAATCCCCTTATGGGGGATAACCCCATTAAACTCCTATTGATCTCAACCCTCTAGTGGTCAACCATTGCTAGCTAGTGGTCAGCCCTTGTATCAATGTATACCAAATATCTTTATACAGAGACTACCATCTCTAACACTATTATCTACTGGCTAGCAGTCAAATGGACACTCTGAATAAGTGTACCATATATACCCCCCCCCCCAAAATTATTGTCATGGGGCTTCCTACCTCTTCTACTGACTGATTCTCACATTCATATGTTGTACATTTAACCATTGGTGCAGCATGAACTTTTTATTACCCCAACACATGGAACAAAATGTTGGTGAGTTTGTTGTTATATGCCAGCTATCCTCACAGTGTTCTACTACACTTTATGTGTTGGTTATATTTTTTTTCATGTTCAAGGTACCAATCACTTAGTATGAAAAAACAATCTTCCTAGAACTAGAGCATAATTTTAGATGGTGTCTGGCTCTACTTGATACTCCTGATGGTGGTGCGTAACGGAGTAATACGAAGGGGTTAGTACTGGCTGTTGTAAGGGCTAACACTAAGTCCCTGCTTAGCACTTAAAATCCATATATGAGATGGCTTCCCTACCAACACAGTGCTGTCATAAAAAACACAGCAGGAAAAAACTTTTGAAATCAAAACACCCCTCCATAACCCTTCTGGAGTCTTTAAAGTTGTCCAACTAATCCAACAGCATAGTCCTTAGATATCTGTTAAAACAAGTAAAAAAACATACCAGTTAATGTCCAAACAAAAAATGTATTTTCTTTGTCCGACACAGACTCTGTCAATATCATGGAGCTTCCCAGTCAAGAACAGAACATGCATCAGATTATAGCACTCAATGTCTCGATGCATAAAACATTCCTGGATTACTGTTTATTTATTTGGGCAGGGGACTGTTATTAGATTTTGACAGTAGTCCCTGCTCCACCTATGGAGTTTATTGGGCACTATAGAAACTATAGTGTACTGTAAGTGGTGGTGGATGGTGTATAGAAAAACCTCTACAATACTCTTCCTCTTTACAAAAACTGCATAGAGCAGTTTAGTGTAGCCAGTGCTAATGATTTTACGCTGGTGCTGAACTATTGGTGGGTTGCTGGTTCCCCTAATATTAAAATACTTTAAGGCCTCTACAGTAGTAAAACTTGAACACTGCGTCTGATGTCTCACTGTGGTTGCAGAATCTAAGATTCCTCCCTTACTTTAAATTATTCTCCCCTCATTGGTCCTATGGAGATTGGCCTGATTTAAATATGGGCTACAATCTTCTATTTCTCGTGCTACACCTATTTTGGCAAACCCAATGTTTACTAGGCTAAATGATTTATCTGGTGGAGTACTAAATATCTGTGCAGAATTCATGATATTTTCATTCATAAACACGTTATGTTGATAACAATTTTAAAATGATCATCCTCCCACCTCTGATACATTAAACATACATCTCTAAACTTTTTTGTACATTCTGAATCTGATGTGTCTTAATCTGTACAGGAATCTATACCTCTTTATATGCAAATGAAAATAGGATTCTTAGTCTTATTATATGAAATGTTAAATAAACCATTAGTGGATACCAAGTGTGTTTTATGGCACAGTAGGGGGAGGACTTGTCATGCCTAAAGATCGCAGTGGCTGGGGATGACAGGAGGTAAATCTAGGAGGAGGTGATCTAGGAGGTAAACTGCATGCAGGCACTTTTCCCATGCAGGGGCCATGATTTGACTGCCATACTGTTGTCCGAGCTCCCATGATGCCTGTACAGGAGAACTGCTAAAGCTTATTCTAGCCCCATTACGGTGGGCTAGAATAAGTACCCTTAAATACTGCTGTAGAAAGAAGTATCAGCAGTTATTAAGATATTAAACAAGGATTGATTTTGTTAAAATTTTTTGCCAGGGATTGCACTTCTGTTTTCTGTCTGTTGTGTTCCCCTCTCATTAGAGATGATGTATTGAATCTGATTAAGTCGAATTTGTTCCGAATTTCATGAAAAATTCAATTCGGACCGAATCCGAACTTCCACTCAATTATAAATAACGAATTTCTTCATCATCAACACCCCTGCAATCGTCCTATATAATGTATAGATGCAAGCGGCTTTCTCCTGCACTCGCATCTCTGCAATAGATAGGACGATCGCATCAGGTGTCAGGAGTGATACCTGCTGGGATCTGTTCTCAACTGCATGTACTACTGCTCTTCATGTTGGGAGCTGTAGTACCTGCATTAATAGACAGTTCACAGCAAGTGTCACGTCTGGCACCCGATCCGATCGTCCTGTATAATGTATAAATGCGGGTGGCCGGCCGCTCTGTCCCACTGTAGTATGCGTATATGCCGTATATAAACCTATTATTCATATTTCCTGCAGAGAGCTGTGAGTGGCTGAAACCGTCTGGCCAATCACAGCTCTCTGCGGGAAATATGAATAGGTATATATATATATATATATATATATATATATATATATATATATATAAATATATATATAGCAGTGCGGGGGCCATAGAAGAGCGGCTGGCCGCATCTATACATTTTACAGGAGGATCGCACCGGGTGTCAGAAGTGACACGGGCGATCTGTCAATTAGTACAGATACTACTACTCCCATCATGGAAAAGTGTGTTCCATGCTGGGAGTAGTAGTAATACCTAAAAAAAAAAAAAAAAATTAAAAAGTGAAAAACACACACACTACATATTTTTTTTTATTGTCGGCAACATTTTTAGTGCCCTGCTTGCCCTCATAAATTGATCCCTGTTTAAAAATTTATTAAAATTTCGTTAAAATAAAGATACATTTTGTTAAATACAATTTTTCCATTACTACTGTATCTTTTTTACTATCTTTTTTTAATGGTACCCTACAAAATTTTATTTAAAAAAGGTATCTCCATCACTTTTTTGGATCACTAAAGTTCATATTGCCTCTGTTATTGCCTGCTAAATGGACCATTCTAATATCGGATGCAAATGAATGCCATTTAGTGGCATCCATTTGCATCAGTTTTTCATCCGTTAGTATCAGCCTCGGGCAGACTCCCGCAGCCGAGTGTACTACTACTCCCATCATGGAGCATACTTCTTTCCATGACAGGAGTAGTAGTTCCCTGGCTACCGGAGTCTGCCAGCAGCTGGGGAGGCTACATTAGTGTTTGTACTACTACCCCCATCATGGAACTGACTCTGTTCCATGATGGGGGTTTACAGGGGCTGAGCGATTGATCGCACCGGGTCTTACATCTGAGATCCGATGCGATCAGAAGTTATTAAACAGGGAAGTGGGCAGCATGCTCCACTCCCCTGCGATGTACGATGTATTTTTACTTTAATTTTTAAATTCCCCGCTGGGAGCCCTGAATGGCCGGTATGGAGGAGCCATTCAGGGCTCCCGACAGGGTTCTTAAACTTATAGTGTGCCTAATTACTGTATAATCACATTCCCCCTGACTTAAGTATATTAATTTTATTCCTCCCATGTGTATATGTATGATTTCCCCCCCTGCCTGCTGCCCTGCCATCTTCTAGCATTGTCACAGCGCACAGCAGGGACATGCCATTCCATTCCCTGCTGCTCATCTCCGTATCTGACAGAGAGGAGCAGAGGAGAATTTAGGGACCTGTCTCCCATGTGCGCTGCTTCATTCATTCCCCACCGCCAACCGATATGTCAGGCTATTCCACACTGCTCATCTCCGTCGGGTACGGAGATGAGCAGTGGGGAATAGACTGGCATGCCCCTGCTGTGCGCTCTTGTTGCGCTTGGAACAGGGCAGCAGAGGGGTCATGTCTGGAAACGGTGGCGGCAGTGAATGAATGAAGCAGCGCACAGGGGAGACAGGTCCCTCCATTCTCCTCTGCTTCTCTCTGTCACTGCTGTGTGCTGTGACAGTGCTAGAAGATGATCTGGCAGCAGGTAGAGGGGGGGAATCATTCATATACATATGGGGGGAATGCAATTAATATACCTAAGTCAGGGGGAATGTGATTATACAGTAATTAGGCACACTGTAAATTTTAAAACCCTGCCAGAAGCCCTGAATGGCTCCTCTGTACCGGCCATTCAGGGCTCCCAGCTGGGAATTTAAAAATGAAAGCAAAAATACACCGTACATCGCAGTGGAGTGGAGCATGCCGCCTGCTCCCCTATGTAATAACTTCTGATCGCATCTGGTCTCAGAAGTGAGACCCAGTGTGATCAATTTATCAGCCCCTGTACTACAACCCTCATCATGAAACATTAATGCAGGTACTACAACTCCCAACATGGAGCAGTGCTCCATGTTGGGAGCAGTAGTACCTGCAATTAAGGACAGATCACAGCGGGTGTCACTCCTGACACCCGCTGCGATTATTCTTCATCCCTGAGATGTGGAGCGGCTTTCTCTTGCGCTCGCATCTCTGCTCTGTACTCCGGCAGGTCACTCACCTTTCCTATTTCGCGCTGAGAGCGGGGATTGGCTGCCACGATTCGGCCAAACCCAACCCTGGGGGTGAAAAATATGAATGAGTGATGTGAATTTCTATTCACATCACTGGCCGGCCAGGAGAATAGTGCAGAGATGTGAATGCTGTATAGAGCCACTCTGCATCTCTGCTATATTATGGATGATCTGTCTATTAGTACAGGAACTAATACTCCCATCATGGAACAGTCTGGGAGTAGTAGTACTACCTAAAAAATGTTAAAAAAAAATTGAGAAAAAAATTGAAACACACACACACTTTGTTAAACACATTATTAAAATACATTACTAATAAAAATTTGCTGAGAATTTATTCGGATCACATAGATTTTTGATTTTTTAATTTGGCGAATCGGCCGAATCAAATTTTTCAAATATTCGCTCATCTCTACCTCTCATCTGTAAGCAGTACTAAGGCTTGATGAACACCACATCACACCTTCATGGTTTCCTCTACCAGGTGAAATTTACTATATAAAGCTCACATCAACAGATTAAAGGGGTACTCCGGTGGAAAACATTTATTTTTAAATCAACTGGTGCCAGAAAGTCTATTAAAAAAATATTTACCCTTCCGGTACTTTTTAGCAGCTGTATGTTACAGAGGAAATTCTTTTCTTTTTGAATTTCTTTTTTGTCTTGTCCACAGTGCTCTTTGCTGACACCTGATGCCCGTATCAGGAACTGTCCAGAGCAGGAGAAAATCCACATAGCAAACCTATGCTGCTCTGGACAGTTCCTGACATGGACAGAGGTGTCAGCAGAGAGCACTGTGGACAAGACAAAAAGAAATTAAAAAGAAAAGAGTTTCCTCTGTGCTAAAAAGTACTGGAAGGGTAAAGATTTTTTTTTATAGAAGTAATTTACAAATCTGTTTAATTTTCTGGCATCAGTTCATTTAAAAGGAGTACCCCTTTAAACACAAACACAGAGAATTACCAAATGCTCATCGATCTGCACTGTGGTCGTACCTCCTCTTTGTAACAAGCCCATGTTCTGCTTCCATGTGCCAGCAGACTATAGCATTCAACACCGTGAGGGGACCTGCCAGCTTTTTTGTTCACCAAATATTATTGCAGACCTGAAAACACAAACATATTGTAAGGTAAATGTAATATTTCATAATTTTTTCTCTTTTGCTAACCTTAGGTTAAAGTTATATTCTAGTTCCAGCAAATCTGCATATGTATAAATTAAGACGTGTTACACAAATATGGAATAATCACATTTTAACTTTTCAGACAAAACTTATGCTTTTGCTGTGATGCTACCATTCAGCTCTATCAAATAATTTACTTATTTTCTTTGATCTTTTTATTCTGTTTTATCTTTGTGTTTATGAACGTGCTTCTGAAAGAGATGAAGTTTTTCTCTTAATCATAGTCTTGGTTTAAACTGATTTTAGACATTTCCATAATGACATTTAGTTTCTCTTTGACCTAATTATTGCTTTAAAAATGGTATTTTATGAGTATTCCGATTCTGTCTGTCATCTCTAAAGGATTCAAAGAACAGAACTTCAAGAGTACAGACATCAAACCAGAATATCAATTGATGTATTGTTTCTTATTTAATGTGTCTATAATATTTTTTTTTAGCAAATAACTGCATTGTATTAAATATTTTTTTTACATTTTCACTATTATTAATATAATTATTAAAGATGAGCGAATCAAAGCAGACGAACCCGAATTCGTTACAAATTTCAGGATTTATTTGATTCGCAACTAATGTGAATATCGCCGCTATTCTATCGTTCAAATAAACTCCATTTAACAGCGTTCCAGGCTCCAGGACACCTAAAATGGCAGATTAACATATCAGTACATGGGGCAGGGAATGCTGGGAAGGCAAGGCGGGAAGGGAGGTAGGCGGAATGACCGCGAGTCAGATGCAGGATGCAGCCTATCAGCATTCATTCACCCCTGTGATGTCACAACCCTATATAATCAGCAGCCATTTTGCGGCTGCTCATTTCATGCCATACACTGTAGAGGGATAGGACGGACTGCATGTCTCTGTGTTACACAGACACGCTGAATTAATCATAGCGCTGCGTTCCACTTCCAACTGCTAGTCACATCAGTGTTGTGGACAGAGAGCAGTGCTTGTTCTCACTGATTTTTACACCAGTCATTAACTTGTTGGGGACGGAGGGTGTATAGCGGGTCGGGCCCGGCACCCTGCAATGGCCAGGACCTGTGGCTAATAGCACTGATCGCAGTGCCGCACTCTATTAACCCTTTAGATGCGGCGTTCAAAGTTGAACGTCACGTCTAAAGTGAATGTAAACCATTGCCGGTTAGCTCAGGGGGCTGTTCGGGATCGCCGCAATGAAATTGCGGCATCCCGACCAGCTTACAGGACAGCATGAGGGTCCCCTACCTTTCTCCTTGCTGTCTGATCGCTGATTGACTGCTCAGTGCCTGAGATTCAGACATGAGCAGTCAAGCGGCAGAATCCTTGATCAATGATTTCCTATGAGAAACCATTGATTAATATAAAAGATCAGTGTGTGCAGTGGTTTATAACCCTATGGGAGCTACAACATTGCAAAAAAAATGAAAAAAAAAGTGAATAAAGATCATTTAACCCCTTCCCTTATAAAAGTTTGAATCACACCCCTTTTCCCATAAAAAAAAACTGTGTAAATAAAAATAAATATAAACATATGTGGTATCGCCATGTGCGGAAATCATGTGTCAGCATTATAAATAAATATTGTTAATTAAACCGCACGGTCAATGGCGTATGTGCAAAAAGATTCCAAAGTCAAAAATATCGTATTTTTGGTCACTTTTTATATCATGAAAAAATGAATAAAAGTGAGCAAAAAGTCTGATGAATACATAAATGGTACTGCTAAAAACTTTAGCTCATGGCGCAAAAAATGAGCCCTCATACCACCCTGTACGTGAAAAAATAAAAAAGTTATGGGGCTCAGAAGATGACAATCATAAACGTATACATTTTCCTGAATGTAGCTATGATTTTTTCCAGAAGTACAACAAAATCAAACCTATATAAGTAGGGTATCATTTTAATCATAGGGACCTACAGAATAAAGATAAGGTGTCATTTTTACCGAAAAATGTACTGCGTAGAAACGGAAGCCCCCAAAATGACAAAATTGCTTTTTTTCTTCAATTTTGTCGCACAATGATTTTTTTCCCGTTTCGCCATAGATATTTGGGTAAAATGACTGATGTCATTACAAAGTAGAATTGGTGGCACAAAAAATAAGCCATCATATTGATTTTTAGGTGCAAAATTGAAAGGGTTATGATTTTTAAAAGGTAAGGAGGAAAAAACGAAAGTGGAAAAACCCTCTGTCCTCATGTGGTTAACCTCCCCGTCACTTTATTCAGCATTTTATCAGAGAGGGGCAGGTAGCTTTTCGTTGCCTAATACATATCAACAAGCTGTCTTAACTTCATGAACCGTATCACAGGAGCCAGGAATGATTTTTCAGCGCAATTCTGTGTATTTTTCCCACAAGATATCATCTGCTGCTTATACTAGTCTGTAGACGGATTAATAACCAGCAGTTCACACCATTGTTAATGCTATGTGACAGAGTGCAATTTAGGGGTTAACCTCTTAAGGACCCAGCCATTTTACACCTTAGGACCCAGCCATTTTTTGAACATCTGACCACTGTCACTTTAAACATTAATAACTCTGGAATGCTTTTAGTTATCATTCTAATTCCGAGAATGTTTTTTCGTGACATATTCTGCTTTAACACAGTGGTAATTTTTTTTGGTAACTTGCATCCTTTCTTGGTGAAAAATCCCAAAATTTTATGAAAAAGTTTGAAAATGTTGCATTTTTCTAACTTTGAAGCTCTCTGCTTGCAAGGAAAATGGATATTCAAAATTATTATTTTTTTATTCACATTTACAATATGTCCACTTTATGTTTGCATCATAAAATTGACATGTTTTTACTTTTGGAAGACACCAGAGGGCTTCAAAGTTCAGCAGCAATTTTCCAATTTTTCACAAAATTTCCAAACTCACTATTTTTCAGGGACCAGTTCAGGTTTGAAGTGGATTTGAAGGGTCTTCATCTTAGAAAGACCCCACAAATGACCCCATTATAAAAACTGCACCCCCCAAAGTATTCAAAATAACATTCGGTCAGCCTTTTAACCCTTTAGGTGTTTCACAGGAATAGCAGCAAAGTGAAGGAGAAAATTCACAATCTTAATTTTTTACACTTGCATGTTCTTGTAGATCCAATTTTTGAATTTTTACAAGGGGTAAAAGGAGAACATTTATACTTATATTTGTAGCCCAATTTCTCTCGAGTAAGCACATACCTCATATGTCTATGTAAAGTGTTCGGCGGGCGCAGTGGAGGGCTCAGAAGCGAAGGAGCGACAAGGGGATTTTGGAGAGTACGTTTTTCGGAAATGGTTTTTGGGGGGCATGTTGCATTTAGGAAGCCCCTATGGTGCCAGAACAGCAAAAAAAAAAAAAAAAACACATGCCACACCATTTTGGAAACAAGACCCCTTGAGGAACGTAACAAGGAATTAAGTAAGCCTTAATACCCCACAGGTGTTTCACGACTTTTGCATATGTAAAAAAATTAAAATAAATTTCACTAAAATGTGTGTTTCCCCCCAAATTTCACATTTTTGCAAGGATTAATAGCAGAAAATACCCCGAAAATTTGTAACCCCATCTCTTCTGAGTAGGGAGATACCCCATAAGTTGACCAGAAGTGCACTACGGGCGAACTGCTCAGAAGAGAAGGAGTCATATTTGGCTTTTTGAGAGCAAATTTTGCTCGGGGGCGTGTCGCATTTAGGAAGCCCCTATGGTGCTTTTGTAGAGCAAAAAAAAAACCCACATGGCATACCATTTTGGAAACTAGACCCCTTGAGGAATGTAACAAGGAATAAAGTGAGCATTAATACCCCACAGGGGTCTCACTACTTTTGCATTCCATTTTGGAAACTAGACCCCTCACAGAATGTAATGAGGGGTACAGTGAGCATTTACCCCCCCCCCCCCCCAATGGTGTCTGTCAGATCTTTGGAACAGTGGGCTGTACAAAATTTTTAATTTGCACCGCCCACTGTTCCAAAGATCTGTCAGACACCAGTGGGGGGTAAATTCTCACTGCACCCCTCATTATATTCCGTGAGTGGTGTAGTTTCCGAAATGGGGTCACATGTGTTTTTTTTTTTTTTTACGTTTGTCAAAATCGCTGTAACTATCAGCCACCCCTGTGCAAATCACCTCAAATGTACATGGTGCGCTCTCCCTTCTTGGCCTTGTTGTGCGCCCCCAGAGCACTTTGCGCCCACATATGGGGTATCTCCGTACTCGGGAGGAATTGCATTTCAAATTTTGGGGGCTTTTTTCCCCTTTTACCTCTTGTCAAAATGAAAAGTATAGGGCAACACCAGCATGTTAGTGTAAACAATTTATTTTTTTACACTAACATGCTGGTGTAGACCCCAACTTCACCTTTTCATAAGGTGTGAAAGGAGAAAAAGCCCCCCAAAAATTTGTTAGGCAATTTCTCCCGAGTACGTTGATACCCCATATGTGGCCCTAAACTGTTGCCTTGAAATACGACAGGGCTCCAAAGTGAGAGCGCCATGTGCATTTGAGGCCAGAATTAGGTATTTGCATAGGGGTGAACAAAGGGGTATTCTACGCCAGTGATTCCCAAACAGGGTGCCTCCAGCTGTTGCAAAACTCCCAGCATGCTTGAACAGTCAATGGCTGTCCGACAATACTGGGAGTTGTTGTTTTGTAACGTACCAGACGTTTTTCATTTTTATTGGGGAGGGGAGGGGGGCTGTGTAGGGGTATGTGTATATGTTGTGTTTTTTACTTTTTATTTTATTTTGTGGTAGTGTAGTGTTTTTAGGGTGCAGTCACACGGGCGGGGGATTACAGTGAGTTTGAGCTGCCGCGCCAAATTTGCTGCATCGCAAACTTGCAGCCTGATACTCACTGTAAGCCCCCTGCCCATGTGAATGTACCCTGTACATTCAGAGGGGGGGGGCGGTGACTTCCTCCCGCCCTGCCCGCACCGTGGAAGTCCGGATGTGGACAGTAGTGAAAGCCTGGAGGAACCGGGCTGGGAAACACTGGATTGGCTGGTTCACCGGCCCCGTCGTGTTCAAACCATCGTCCCTGATAGACCCTGATGAAGACGGTGAGTTCCTCTTCAGCCGCTGTCGGGCCCTTTACAGCAGCCCCAGATGTTGCAAAATCTTTAGAGCCAGATGTTGCCAAACTACAACTCCCAGCATGCTTGGAGTTGTAGTTTTGCAACATCTGGAGGACTGCTGTAAAGGGCCCGACCGCGGCTGAAGAGGAACTCACCCGTCTTCATCCGGGTCTTCAGGGACGAGGTAAGTACCGGGGCCGGGCCCCAGCAATCCCGCGTCTCCCGCCGCGTCCTCCGGTCTTCCTCCTGTCCTCTCCGGACTTCCAGGTGCCGGGCAGGGCGGGAGGAAGTAACCGCCCCCCCCCTGCGATTGGTCGGTTAGCTAATCGACGGATCGTAGGGGATAGGAGGAGGTGGCAGGCTTGCCACCTCGCTCCTAGCCTTCAGCATGGTCCTAGCTGTCTGTGACAACCGGGATCATGCAAAATTACCGGGCGGTCGGGTCCCAGAGATCAGCATGGTATTGCCGCAAATCGCAGGGGCTAATACACATTTATTTTAATTTTTTTTTGTGGGGCTGTACTGTTGTGTCCTGCTGCTGTGCAAAAATATGTTTTTTCAGTGGACTGTAGTGCATTTTTCTTTCCTTATATGTGCATACCACATACCTACATCAAAGCAGTCTACTATTTTGTATCTGTAAATCTGTAACAAGTCTAGATACTGGGAAAGTCCAGGCAAAAGTAATCACCGGCTGGAGTTTTACGAAATTACGTTTTCTAAGTGTATTGTAGCGCATTTTTTTGCCCTCATACGTGCATACCGCATAACTACATCTAAGTAGTGTACCATTTTGTAACTGTTAATCTGTCAAGGGCCTACATACTGTGAAAGTCCAAGCAATAGTACTCACCAGCTGGTGTTTTACAAACATACAAAGTTTTTTGGCATATTGTAGCAAATTTTTCTGCCCTCTTCAGTGCATACCGCATACGTACATCTAAGTAGTGTACCATTTTGTACCTGTTAATCTGTCAAGGGCCTACATATTGTGAAAGTCCAAGCAAAAGTGATCACCGGCTGGTGTTTTACGCTGTTCCAAGTGTACTTGTCAGGATTCGGACTGGTATGCAGCGAGGACACTGGTGGTGGTTCTCTGTGTCAGTGGGGTGATGGCGTGGGCCGTACCAGGGGAACGGAATCTAAGGGGTTACTGGTTTTCACCAGAGCCCGCCGCAAAGCGGCATGGACTTGCAGCGGCAGGTAACCCCCAGGTCGTTCCACCCGATAGCGACTCAACCCCAGCTGACAGCTGAGACAGGCGCGGTACACAAGGACAAGGCAAGAGCAAGGTCGGACGTAGCAAAAGGTCAGGGCAGGCAGCAAGAGTCGTAGTCAGGGGCAACAGCAGAAGGTCTGGGTACACACGCTTGGAAACACACTAAACGCTTTCACAGGGCACAAGGCAACAAGATCCGGCAAGGACAGGAAGAGGAAGTGAGTTTATATACACATAGCGCAGGTGTAGGTACTGATTGGGACAGGCACCAATTAATGGTGCACTGGCCCTTTAAATTTCAGAGAGCCGGCGAGCGCGCACCCTAGAGAGCGGGGCCGCGTGCGACGGGACAGAGCAGCAAGAGGAGATTGGGATGCGACCCGCGGGTGGGCGCGTCCAGCTACGCGGATCGCATCCCCGCCGGAGATACCAGTGCAGCGCTCCCGGTCAGCGGGTCTGACCGGGGTGCTGCACTGAGAAGAACGCCGCGAGCGCTCCGGGGAGGAGCAGGGACCCGGAGCGCTCGGCGTAACAGTACCTCCCCGCCTTAGGTCTGCCCCTCTTTTTGGAGCCCAGGAACCTATGGATGAGTTCCTATGGATATTGTCCTTGGGCTCCCAAGACCTCTCTTCGGGGCCACAATTCTCCCAGTCAACGAGAATTTTTTTTTTTACCTCTGACCACCTTGAAGGCGAGGATTTATTTTACCGTGAAGACATCAGAGGAGCCAGAGACAGGAGCAGGAGCCGGTGACCTTGGGGGAAAAGCGGTTAAGAACGAGAGGTTTGAGAAGGGAAACATGAAAGGAGTTAGGAATACGAAGAGAAGGAGGAAGATGAAGTTTGTAGGAGACAGAATTGATTTGACTTTTGACTTTAACCCCTTCAGGACGGAGCCCATTTTGGCCTTAAGGACCGGAGCGTTTTTTGCACATCTGACCACTGTCACTTTAAACATTAATAACTCTGGAATGCTTTTAGTTATCATTCTGATTCCGAGATTGTTTTTTCGTGACATATTCTACTTTAACATAGTGGTAAATTTTTGTCGATACTTGCATCCTTTCTTGGTGAAAAATCCGTAAATTTGATGAAAAATGTGAAAATTTTGCATTTTTCTAACTTTGAAGCTCTCTGCTTGTAAGGAAAATGGATATTCCGAATACATTTTTTTTTGGTTCACATATACAATATGTCTACTTTATGTTTGCATCATAAAATTGACGTGTTTTTACTTTTGGAAGACACCAGAGGGCTTCAACGGTCAGCAGCAATTTTCCGATTTTTCACAAAATTTTCAAACTCAGTATTTTTCAGGGACCAGTTCAGGTTTGAAGTGGATTTGAAGGGTCTTCATATTAGAAATACCCCATAAATGACCCCATTATAAAAACTACACCCCCCAAAGTATTCAAAATGACATTCAGTCAGCGTTTTAACCCTTTAGGTGTTTCCCACGAATAGCAGCAAAGTGAAGGAGAAAATTCACAATCTTCATTTTTTACACTCACGTGTTCTTGTAGACCCAATTTTAGAATTTTTACAAGGGGTAAAAGGACTAAATTTTTACTTGTATTTGTAGCCCAATTTCTCTCGAGTAAGGACCTACCTCATATGTCTATGTAAAGTGTTCGGCGGGCGCAGTAGAGGGCTCAGAAGGGAAGGAGCGACAAGGGGATTTTGGAGAGTACGTTTTTCTGAAATGTTTTTTTGGGGGCATGTTACCTTTAGGAAGCCCTTATGGTGCCAGAACAGCAAAAAAAAAAACACATGGCATACCATTTTGGAAACTAGACCCCTCGGGGAATGTAACATGGGATAAAGTGAACCTTAATACCCCACAGGTGTTTCACGACTTTTGCAAATGTAAAAAAAAAAAAAAAAATTTACCTAAAATGCTTGTTTTCCCCAAAAAATTTTATTTTTAAAAAGGGTAATAGCAGAAAATACCCCTAAAAATTTGAAGCCCAATTTCTCCCGATTCAGAAAACACCCCATATGGGGGTGAGAAGTGCTCTGCTGGCGCACTACAGGTCTCGGAAGAGAAGGAGTCACATTTGGCTTTTTGAACGCAAATTTTTCTCTGGGGGCATGCCGCATTTAGGAAGCCCCTATGGTGCCAGGACAGAAAAAAAAAAACCACATGGCATACCATTTTGGAAACTAGACCCCTCGGGGAACATAACAAGGGGTTAAGTGAACCTTTATACCCCACAGGTGTTTCACGACTTTTGCATATGTAAAAAAATTTTTTTTTTTTTACCTAAAATGCTTGTTTTCCCAAAAATTTTACATTTTTAAAAAGGGTAAAAGCAGAAAATACCCCCCAAAATTTGTAACACAATTTCTCCCGAGTACGGCGATACCCCATATGTGATCCTAAACTGTTGCCTTGAAATACGACAGGGCTCCAAAGTGAGAGCGCCATGCGCATTTGAGGCCTAAATTAGGGATTGCATAGGGGTGGACATAGGGGTATTCTACGCCAGTGATTCCCAAACAGGGTGCCTCCAGCTGTTGCAAAACTCCCAGCATGCCTGGAGAGTCAACGGCTGTCCGACAATACTGGGAGTTGTTTTGCAACAGCTGGAGGCTCCGTTCTGGAAACAGTGGCGTACCAGACGTTTTTCATTTTTATTGGGGAGTGGAGGTGGGGCTGTGTAGGGGTATGTGTATACGTAGTGTTTTTTACTTTTTATTTTATTTTTTGTTAGTGTAGTGTAGTGTTTTTAGGGTACAGTCACACGGGCGGGGGTTCACAGTAGTTTCTCGCTGGCAATTTGAGCTGCAGCAGAAAGTTTGCGGCAGCTCAAATTTGCAGCCCATGTGAGTGTACCCTGTACACTCACATTGGGGGGGACATCCAGCTGTTGCATAACTACAACTCCCAGCATGCCCGTTGGCTGTCGGTGACTGCTGAGAGTTGCAGTTTTGCAACAACTGTAGGCACACTGGTTATGTATCACTGAGTTTGTGACCTAACTCAGTGTTTCACAACCAGTGTGCCTCCAGCTGTTGCAAAACTACAACTCCCAGCATGTACAGTGCATGGTGTACGGTGGCTGCTGAGAGTTGTAGTTTGCAACAGCTGGAGGCACACCGGTCGTGAAACACTGAGTTAGGTAAAAATAAACTCTGAGTTTCACAACCAGTGTGCCTTCAGCTGTTGCAAAACTACAACTCTCAGCAGTCACCGACAGCCAACGGGCATGCTGGGAGTTGTAGTTATGCAACCAGCAGATGCACCACTACAACTCCCAGCATGCACTTTAGCTGTTTGTGCAAGCTGGGAGTTGTAGTTATACAACAGCTGAAGGTACACTTTTCCATAGAAAGAATGTGCCTCCAGCTGTTGCAAAACCATAAGTCCCAGCATGCCCATAAGGGAATGCTGGGAGTTGTGGTGGTCTGCCTCCTGCTGTTGCATAACTACAGCTCCCAGCATGCCCTTTTTGCATGCTGGGAGCTGTTGCTAAGCAACAGCAGGAGGCTGTCACTCACCTCCAACGATCCAGACGCTGCAGGTCAGTCCCGCCGCCGCAGCTGCTCCTGGGGCCCCGATCCCAACAGGGGCGCCGGGGATCGGGGTCCCCAGCACCCGGGGTGCACGTCCCGCACCCGCTCACGTCCTCCAGAAGAGGGGCGGAGCGGGTGCGGGAGTGACACCCGCAGCAGGCGCCCTGATTGGTCGGCCGGTAATCCGGCCGACGAATCAGGGCGATCGTGAGGTGGCACCAGTGCCACCTCACCCCTGCAGGCTCTGGCTGTTCGGGGCCGTCAGAGACGGCCCCGAACAGCCAGTAATTCCGGGTCATCGGGTCACTGGAGACCCGATTGACCCGGAATCGCCGCAGATCGCTGGACTGAATTGTCCAGCGATCTGCGGCGATCGCCGACATGGGGGGGCATAATGACCCCCCTGGGCGATATGCCGGGATGCCTTCTGAACGATTTCAGCAGGCATCCGGCTCCGGTCCCCAACCGGCTAGCGGTGGGGGCCGGAATTCCCACGGGCGTATGGATATGCCCTCGGTCCTTAAGGACTCGGGATGCAGGGCGTATCCATACGCCCTATGTCCTGAAGAGGTTAAATGGCCCAAGGTAACGTGGACCCAGCTTGTAGCTAGAAACACGAAACCGGATATATTTGGCAGAGAGCCACACTTTGTCACCAGGAGCAAAGACAGGAGGAGTTCTTCTCTTCTTATCTGCATGTCTCTTCATACGAGACGAGGCCAGAAGGAGCGACTTTTGAGTCTCCTTCCAGATAACAGAGAAATCCCGTGTTACTTCATCTACAGCAGGAACTCCAGAAGAAGTGGGAATGGGGAGGGGGGCAGAGGGTGACGGCCGTACACCACAAAGAATGGGGATTTGGCAGAGGATTCCGAATTTTTGAAATTGTACGAGAATTCAGCCCAGGGCAGAAGATCGACCCAATCGTCTTGGCGGGAGGAGACAAAATGTCGCAGGTAGTCACCAAGAATCTGGTTTACTCTCTCTACTTGTCCATTGGATTGGGGGTGATAGGAGGACGAGAAATGTTATTAGATTTTTAATTGGTTACAGAGAGCTCTCCAAAATTTCGACACAAATTGAACGCCTCTTTCCGAGACGATATGTGTGGGAAGCCCGTGAAGGCGAAAAATATGCAGAAAAAATTGCTTCGCCAACTGTGGCGCAGAAGGAAGACTTGGAAGCGGAATGAAGTGAGCCATTTTGGAAAAACGATCAACGACCACCCAGATGACGGTGTTGTCATGGGATACGAGCAGATCAGTAATGAAATCCATGGCAATTTGGGACCATGGTTGCTCAGGGACGGGCAAAGGAAGGAGGAGTCCAGCAGGCTTCTGGCGAGGGGTTTTATCCCCGGCAAAAATAGTACAGGCCCGAAAGAAATCAGTAACGTCACCCTCTAGTGTAGGCCACCAATACAGACGGGAAATGAGCTGGATGGACTTTTTAATGCCAGCATGGCCAGCTAGGTGAGAGGAATGCCCCCATTTGAGGATCTTGAGGCGAAGGCGTGGAGGAACAAAAGTCTTTCCAGGGGGGGTTTGTCCCAGTGAGGCTGGAGCAGAGGAGACCAGGCACTCAGGCGGTACGATATGCTGCAGAGGGGTTTCAGATTCGGTGGCATCAGAGGAACGAGAAAGGGCGTCAGCTCTGACATTTTTATCTGCGGGACGGAAGTGTATCTCGAAGTTAAAGCGTGCAAAAAACAACGACCATCTAGCCTGACGAGGATTCAGACGCTGAGCAGATTGGAGGTACGAGAGATTCTTGTGGTCAGTGTAAATGACAATGGGGTGTTTGGAACCCTCCAATAGATGCCTCCACTCCTCGAGTGCTAACTTGATGGCCAGAAGTTCACGATCTTCAATGGAGTAATTATTTTCTGCCGGAGAGAAAGTTTTAGAGAAAAAACCACAAGTAATGTTACGTCCGGTAGCGTTTTTTTTAAGAAGTATGGCTCCGGCTCCGACTGAGGAAGCGTCAACTTCCAGGAAGAATGGCTTCAATGGATCAGGTCTGGACAGCACTGGTGCAGAAGCAAAGGCAGTTTTGAGACGATTGAATGCCTCATCTGCTTGAGGAGGCCATGACTTAGGATTAGCATTCTTCCTGGTCGGGGCCACAATAGGGGCCACAATGGTGGAGAAGTGGGGAATAAACTGTCGGTAATAGTTGGCAAATCCCAGGAAGCGTTGGATAGCGCGGAGTCCAGAAGGGCGTGGCCAATCCAAAACTGCTGACAGTTTATCTGGATCCATTTGAAGTCCTTGGCCAGAGACTAGGTAACCTAGGAAAGGAAGACTGTAGCATTCAAAGAGACATTTTTCAATTTTAGAATACAGGTAGTTTTCACAAAGTCTTTGGAGCACTAGACGGATATGACGACAGTGTTCCTCCAAGTTAGAGGAAAAAAATCAAGATGTCGTCCAAGTAAACCACAACACAGGTATACAATAAGTCCCGAAATATCTCATTAACGAAGTCCTGGAAGACTGCAGGGGCGTTGCAGAGCCCAAAGGGCATAACTAGATATTCAAAATGTCCATCTCTAGTATTGAACGCGGTCTTCCACTCATCACCCTTCCTGATGCAAATAAGATTATACGTGCCCCTTAAATCCAATTTAGTGAATATATTAGCTCCGCGAAGACGGTCAAAGAGTTCAGAGATCAAAGGCAGGGGATAGTGGTTTTTGATGGTAATTTTATTTAACCTGCGATAGTCAATGCATGGTCGTAAGGATCCATCCTTTTTAGAAACAAAGAAGAACCCCGCTCCAGCAGGGGATGAGGACTTCCAAATAAAACCTCTCTTTAGGTTCTCTTGGATATACTCAGACATGGCTTGAGTCTCTGGGGCAGACAGAGGGTAGATCCTGCCCCGGGGCGGAGTGGTACCAGGAAGGAGGTCAATGGGACAATCATAAGGCCTATGAGGTGGTAAGATCTCTGCTTGCTTTTTGCAGAAAACATCTGAAAAGTCCTGATAGGCCTTGGGAAGGCCCGGTATAGGTGGAGCCACAGGGGTTTGACAAGCAGATGTGAGGCATCGTTTGAGACAAGAAGGACCCCAACTTTTGATCTCCCCAGTAGTCCAGTCAAGGGTAGGAGCATGACATTGGAGCCACGGCAGACCAAGAAGAACTTCAGAGGTGCAGTTGGGCAGAACAAAAAATTAAATTTTTTCATGATGCAGTCCAATGCTCATAGGCAGGGGTTCTGTGCGGTAACGCACAGTGCAGTCCAACTTTTCTCTGTTGACAGAAGAAATATAGAGAGGTTTGACGAGACAGGTTACTGGGATGCTGAACCTATTAACAAAAGAGGCCAAAATAAAATTTCCTGCAGAACCAGAGTCCAAGAAGGCCACAGCTGAGAAGGAGGAATTGGCGGAAGGAGAAATCTGCACAGGCACAGTCAGACGTGGAGAGGCAGAATTCACACCAAGAGTCGTCTCACCTTTGTGAGGTAATAGAGTGCGTTTCTCCTGACGCGGAGGGCGGATAGGACAGTCTTTTAGGAAGTGTTCGGTACTAGCACAGTACAGGCACAGATTCTCGTTACGGCGGCGAGCCCTCTCTTGTAAGGTCAGGCGGGACCGATCCACTTGCATAGCCTCCTCGGCGGAAGGGACAGGAACAGATTGCAAAGGACTTTGTAAGAGAGGAGCCGAGGAGAGAAATTGCCTGGTGCGAACAAGATCCTTTTCCTGTCGAAGTTCCTGGCGTCTTTCAGAGAAACGCATGTCGATGCGGGTGGCCAAATGGATAAGTTCAGACAAATTTGCAGGAATTTCTCGTGCGGCCAGGACATCTTTGATGTTACTGGATAAGCCTTTCTTGAAGGTCGCGCAGAGAGCCTCATTCTGGGTACACAGGCTTGGAAACACACTAAACGCTTTCACAGGACACAAGGCAACAAGATCCGGCAAGGACAGGAAGGGAAAGTGAGTTTATATACACATAGCGCAGGTGTAGGTACTGATTCGGCCAGGCACCAATTAATGGTGCACTGGCCCTTTAAATTTCAGAAAGCCGGCACGCGCGTGCCCTAGAGAGCGGGGACAGAGCAGCGCCGGGACAGAGCAGCAAGAGGACGGGGCAGGTGAGGAGATTGGGATGCGACCTGCGGGCGGGCACGTCCCGCTACGCGGATAACATCCCCGCCGGAAATACCAGTGCAGCGCTCCCGGTCAGCGGGTCTGACTGGGACCCTGCACTGAGAAGAACGCCGCGAGCACTTCGGGGAGGAGCAGGGACCTCATACGTGCATACCACATACCTACATCTAAGTAGGGCACTTTTTTGTACCTGTTAATCTGTAACAAGCCTACATACAGTAAAAGGCCAGGGAAAAGTAATCATTGGTTGTTGTTTCATGAAAATATTTTTTCCAAGTGTACTGTAGCGCATTTTTTGCCCTCATACGTGCATACCACATACCTACATCTAAGTAGTGCACTTTTTTGTACCTTTTAATCTGTAACAAGCCTACATATAGTGAAAGGCTAGGGAAAACTAATCACTGGCTGTTGTTTCATGAAAATATGTTTTCCAAGTGTACTGTAGCGCATTTTTTTGCCCTCATACGTGCATGCCACATACGTTCATCTAAGTAGTGTACCATATTGTACCTTTTAATGTGTCAAGGACCTACATGCTGTGAAAGTCCAAGCAAAAGTACTCACTGGCTGGTGTTTTAAAAAAATACAGTTTTTTTGTGTATTGTAGCACATTTTTCTGAACTCATCAGTGCATACCGCATATGTACATCTAAGTAGTATACTATTTTGTACCTGTTAATCTGTCAAGAGCCTACATACTGTGAAAGTCCAAGCTAAAGTACTCACCGGCTGGTGTTTTACAAAAATACAGAGTTTTTAGGTGTATTGTAGCACTTTTTTCTGCCCTAATCAGTGTAGACCACATAACTACATCTAAGTAGTGTACTATTTTGCACTTGTTAATCTGTCAAGGGCCTAGATACTGTGAAAGGACAGCCAATAGTACACACCTGCTGCTGTTCTAGACAAAGAGTGTAGTGAGTGAAGCCTATTGTACTCTCCTCATATACGCAATAAGTATATCAGGAAGAGTAATGCCAGGACATGCACAGAGGAGTGGCAGAGGCCTAAATTCATTAGGCTCAGGCAGAGCTCGCAGCAGAGTAGGGGTGTGTGGCAGCCGGAGTCGCAGCGAGAGGTCTGAGCTCCCGGTGTCAGCTAGCAGTCGTGTCGCGACCAGCAACCCAGCAGCCATGATTGATCTGTTCACTCGGTCATCCACTTCATCTCAAGTGACATCCAACAGCCCCAGTCAACAGTCCGTGGGTTCCTCACACTCAACCCTCAGTTGGCATGGCCCTCATGCTGCTGCTGCCACCTCCAGGCTCTGTCATTGTGCTGCTCTATGGTCTCCTCATGCTGATGCTACCACCTCCAAGCTCTCTCATTCTGCTGCTCTATGGTCTCCTCATGCTAATTCTACAACCTCCACGCTCTGTCATTGTGCCACCATATGGTCTCCTCATGCTGATGCTACCACCTCCATTCTCTGTCGTTGTGCTGCCATATGGTTTCCTCATGCTGATGCTACCACCTCCAGGCACTGTCATTGTGCTGCCATATGGTCTCCTCATGCTGATGCTGCCACCTCCAGGCTCTCTAATTGTGCTGCTTCATGGTCTCCTCATGCTGATGCTGCCACCTTCAGGCTCTAGAATTGTGCTGTTCTATGGTCTCCTCATGCTGATGCTACCAGCTCCAGGCTCTCTCATTGTGCTGCCATGGATACTGCAAAACATAATTAAGGTGCTGTTCCCCAGTTTCAGAAATTCCTTGCATTAGGGTCACTTTCAGGACTCCTGATGCCACCTCCAGGCTGTTCCATTCAGCCACTATATGGGCTCCTTATGCTTTCCCCAACTCCATGCTGTGTCATTCAGCCAATATATTGTTTTCTGATGCTGCTGGGCTTGGGCCTTACATTTTTGGATGTTAGCACTAGCTTACATACATGCTTAATTGAGATTTCAACATTGATCTTTCAATCTTAGGGGTTATGAAACCCTCTTGTGCACACCTGCTGCTGACTGCTCATGTCTGTGTCAAATAACAACTACATGGTTTAGTGATGCTGCTGAGCCTAGGACATTACCTATATATGTTTATGGTAGCACTAGGTACTATACATCTTCAATTGAAATTTGAAAATTCATCTTTTATTATTAGAGATTGTGAGGCCCTATTGTCTCCTCATCTGCTGCCAACTCCCGGCTGTGCCATTCAAACACTATATGGTCTCCTCATGCTTCAGCCAACTCCAGGCTGTGCCATTCAGGCAATATATGGTTTACTGATGCTGCTGGGACTGGGTCTGGGAATAAAAATGTTGTTATGGTAGAACTGGACACTCAAAATCTTCTGTTTAAATTTCAGAATTAATCTTGTAATCTTAGGGATTGTGAAGGCCTAGTGTCTACACATGCTGCTGCCAACTCTCGGATGTGCCATTCAGCCACTATATGGTCTCCTCATGTTGTCAACACCTCTAGACTGTGTCATTCAGCCACTACATGGTCTTCTCATGCTGCCAACACCTCTACGCTGTGTCATTCAGCCACTATATGGTCTCCTCATGCTGCCAATGCCTCCACACTGCGTCATTCAGCCCCTATATGGTCTCCTCATGCTTTTGCCTCATCCAAGCTGTAACAACCAGCCACTATATGGTCTCCTTATGCTGCCAACACCTCTACGCTGTGTCATTCAGCCACGACATGGTCTCCTCAATCTGCCAACACCTCCACACTGTGTCATTCAGCCACTATATGGTCTCCTCATGCTGCCAACACCTCCACGCTGTGTCATTCAGCCACTATATGGTCTCCTCATACTTCAGTCCCATCCAAGATGTGTCATCCAGCCACTATATGGTCTCCTCATGCTGCCACCCCCTCCACGCTGTGCCATTCAGCCACTATATGGTCTCCTCATGCTTCTGACTCATCCAAGCTGAAACATCCAGCCACTATATGGTCTCCTTATGCTGCCACCACCTCCATGCTGTGTCATTCAGCCACTATATGGTCTCCTCATGCTGCCAACACCTCCACACTGTGTCATTCAGCCACTATATGGTCTGCTCATGCTGCCAACACCTCCACGCTGTGTCATTCAGCCACTATATGGTCTCCTAATGCTTCAGTCCCATCCAAGCTGTGCCATCCAGCCACTATATGGTCTCCTCATGCTGCCACCCCCTCCACGCTGTGCCATTCAGCCACTATATGGTCTCCTCATGCTGCCAACACCTCCACACTGTGTCATTAAGCCACAGTATGGTCTCCTCATGCTGCCAGCACCTCCACATTGTGTCATTCAGCCACTATATGGATACCTCATGCTGCCAACACCTCCACACTGTGTCATTCAGCCACTATATGGTCTCCTCATGCTGCCAAAACCCCCACGCTGTGTCATTCAGTCACTATATGGTCTCCTCATACTGATGCCACCTCCAGACATTGTGCCACTCTGCGGCAGCGATTCTAAAAGCGATGCCGGTAATCTGCATGTTATTCTGAATAACAGTATTATTTCACTACCCCAGCACACTCCATATGCGTGTTAGAACACAGCAAAGTTTTCTACACCCCTATTGAGGCACTCTGTAGGCCAGAAATAGCCATTTGTAATATAAATTTGCTGCAACTAAATTCAGATCGAACCAGATTATTTTGAGAATTTTGGCGAATCGGTCGAATCAAATTTTTCAAAAGTTCGCTCATCTCTAATTATTATTATTATTGAAACTTGTTCAAGTTTAATGCATTTTTTTTACTTGCTTTGTTCCAAAAAATATGGATGTTAATAATTTGTTGTTCATTGATCTCTTTGGATTTTTAATAACTTTTTTAATTTTATATAAATCAGGTATTAAAGGTTCAGAATTCATTTGTTCCCAAATTGTAGAAATGCAATGTTGTTTCCTCTTTCTTCAAACTTTCTCATCCTGCAACTTTCTATTTTCTTAAACTTGCCTTACAATACGTACCACAGTACATTAACTCACAACTGTGACCTAACTCATGTAAGGTGACATGGACATTGCAAAATACATCTAGAAAAGAAAAGAAACAATTTGTTTTCTAGGAGGACACACATTTAAAATTCAGCCCACTTCATTGCATCCTTGTCGAGAAGGAAATAAATGCAGTTTATACCAAGCAGTACCATATACAGTATGTTATTAGAACATGAGCAAGTACACTACTGAAAACATCCCTTGTATTTTTAATTGCAAAGTTCCTTATATGTGAAAATTTCTTTCAGGGGTACATCTAGCCATTCTGCTGCCTGAGGTGAACTGTTAGGCTGGGTTCACATTTCACATATATCCGGTGTCCGGCCTAGGCGATCTTAACCCAAATCTGGGCACAACTGATGAGACAACTGATGACAACATGAATCAGTTGTCATCAGTAGAGATGTCGCAAATTGTTCGTTGGCGAACAGTTCCCGGCGAATTTCGCATGTTCGCGTTCGCATCGCCGGGCGAACATATGTGAAGTTTGATCCGCCCCCTATACTTTAACATTGCAGTAAACTTTGACCCTGTGAGTCAGAGTCAGCAGACACATTACAGCCAATCAGCATCAGTCTCTCCCTTCCAGACCCTCCTACCTCTTGCACGGACGCCATTTTAGCCTCATTCAGCATGCTGAAGGCTTAGGAAGTGGAGGGTTAGAGAAGCTGCTCCTGCTGTATAGGGAAAGCGATAGCTAGGTTGCTGCTAGGTGGTGTATTCAGGGTCCAGTTTACTCCTAAAGCACTAGTGTAACATCTGCTTTTAGTACAGCACCCAAAAAAAACTTTTTTAGGGCTGAAAGATATCAGTCCTGGTTGGGAGGGAACCGCTGGTTAAAAGGGGTTCTCCAGAATCAAACTTAAGTTCCTTCAAGCAACTATCTACTACAGTATTAAAAGGGCTGAAAGATATCAGTCCGTTAGTCTTGCAACAGCTGGAGGCACCCTGATTGGGAGGGAACCGCTGGTTAAAAGGGGTACTCCAGAATCAAACTTAAGTTCCTTCAAGCAACTAACTACTACAGTATTCAAAGGGTTGAAAGATAACAGTCCGTGTGTTTTGACACAGCTGTAGGTACCCTGGTTGGGGACCACTGCTTAAAAGGGCAACTCAGCTGGCAAGCTTTTTTTCTTTAAAGCAACTAACTACTACAGTATTCAAAGGGCTGAAATATATCAGTCCGTGTGTTTTGCAACAGCTGGAGGCACCCTGATTGGGGACCACTGCATAAAAGGGGAACTCCGCTGGCAAGTTTTGTTGCTCATTGTCACACTAGTGCACATCACATTAGGTGTGACAGTTGTGAGAATTTAAAAAAAATACCTTTTTTGGCTGTTAAATAAAATCAGTCGTCACTGTTATTTCACGTCACAGTTGCCATTTTTCTTGCCTGCAGGGCAAATTGTGTCACCCTAGTGCAAATCACATTAGGTGTGACGGTTGTGCAAATTTAAAAAAAAATACCTTTTTTGGCTGTTAAATAAAATCAGTCATCACTGTTAGTTCACGTCACAGTTGCCAATTTTCTTGCCTGCAGGGCAAATTGTGTCACCCTAGTGCAAATCACATTAGGTGTGACACTTGTGTAAATTTAACCAAAAAAAAATGACAGGCAGAGGAAGGCGACCCCGCAGGGACCATCGTGGTGCTGGGATTCCCTTTGGCCCTAGAATGGCCAGTGTTCAGAGGCCACGTACCCTGAACCCCCAAAGTTCTGAGGACTTAGTTGACTGGCTGTCACAAGACACCCAATCTACTACTAAAGCTTCCGCTCGGAACCTTGACGCACCGTCCTTCTCCTCCTCTAGCTTAGCTTCGGGCACCTCTCATGCTACCACTTGCCCGCCTGCCGCCACCACCAACACTAGCACCACAGCAGCTTTACTTGATCCGTCAGAGGAGTTATTTACACATCAGTTTGAAGACATGAGTGATGCACAACCATTATTGCCAGAGGATGTAGTTAACAGGGATATGTCTCAGTCAGGCAGCATTACACACATGGACGTACGGTGTGATGATGATGTTGTACCTGCTGCTGCTTCCTTTCTTGAGGTGTCAGATAGCGGTGAAGGTGTTGATGATGACGATGTGTCCGTGGATGCCACGTGGGTGCCCGCTAGAAGAGAAGAAGAGGGGGAAAGTTCAGATGGGGAGACAGAAAGGAGGAGGAGACAAGTTGGAAGCAGGGGAAGGTCGTCGCAAGGAGCTAGTGGCACAGTCAGACAGCATGCATTGGCACCCGGGGTCAGCCAGACGGGACGCCAATAAACGCATGCTGTTGCCACCACCAGAATGCCGTCATCGCAAAGCTCAGCAGTGTGCCATTTTTTTTTGTGTGTCTGCCTCTGACAACAGCAAGGCCATTTGCAACGTGTGCCAGAAGAAACTGAGTAGTGGGAAGTCCAACACCCACCTAGGCACAACTGCTTTGCGAAGGCACATGATGTCACATCACAAACGCCTATGGGATCAACACGTCAGTTCAAGAAGCACACAAAGTCAAAGCCGCCATCCTCCTCCTGGTCCAGCATCTTCAGCCAGGTCAACCACTGCTGCCCTCCTTGCCCCCTCTCAACCATCCGCCTCTCCGTCTCTCGCCTTGAGCAGTTCCACCCCCTAGCCCGGCGTCTGACAGCTGGCTTGTCAGAACTGCTAGCCGGCCAGCTTTTACCATACAAGCTGGTGGAGTCTGAGGCCTTTAAAAGAATTTGTAGCCATTGGGACACCGCAGTGGAAGGTACCCTGCAGAAATTTTTTTGCACAAAAGGCAATCCCCAACCTTTACTCCATTGTGCAAAAGGAAATGTTGGCATGTCTGGCATGGTCCATCTCACCAGGGGGGCAAGGGTCCATCTGAACACTGATACCTGGTCCGCAAAGCATGGTCAGGACAGGTATATCACCTACACTGCGCATTGGGTAAACCTGGTGACGGCTGCCAAGCATGGAATGCGTGGCTCTGCAGAGGAGTTGGTAACACCGCCACAACTTGCAGGCAGGCCTGCTGCTACCTCCTCTACTCCTCCTACTCCATCCTCTTCCATAACCTCCTCGGCCGAGTCCTCTTCCACTGCTGCCCCTTCCTCTACATCACCTGCACCCCCCCCCCACAGCTCCACAGGTGCTATTCCACATCCCAGATACGGCAGTGTCACACCATCTTGGGGTTGACTTGCCTCAAAGCGGAGAGTCACACCGCACCACTGTCCTGTATTATAAAGTCTTCTGGACTTCATGATCATTCAAACATGGATTTTCAAGAGTACTAACCATTACACAAAGGAACGCTTGTTGCGTGTGATTTTTTTACTTACATTTTCAAAAGTAAAATACAGAGAGGGAAGAACTCTGTTTCTTTATTTGATGAAAATTTTTATTTAGAAAATGATTTCTTTGTCTGTTTCTCCATCCTGCATTATAGAGTCTTCTGGACTCTTGGATAATGCGCTTGTTCTTATATTTCAGCCATGTGTACATGCCTAATTTTTCTGGCCTCTAGTGCTGCACTTTTTATGCTGCCGCAATTTTTCTGGGCGCTGCTACAGCTGCTGGTACTCTCTGCTGACATCTCTGTCCATTTTAGCAACCGGGCATATTAGATGTATGGTAAGGGTAGCATGGTGGCTCAGAGATTACCACTGCTGACTTTCAGCGCTGGGGCCTTGGGTTCAAATCCCACTATGTGCTGCCTAAAGGGGGCTCTATGTGCTGCCTAAAGGGAGGCTCCAACTATGTGCTGCCTAATATGGGGGAATCTATGTGCTGCCTAATATGGGGGAATCTATGTGTTGCCTAAAGGGAGGCTCTAAATATGTGCTGCCTAAAGGGGGCTCTATGTGCTGCCTAATATGGGGGAATCTATGTGCTGCCTAATATGGGGGACTCTATGTGCTGCCTAAAGGAAGGCTCTAACTATGTGCTGCCTAATATGGGGGAATCTATGTGCTGTCTAAAGGGGGGAATCTAACTGTGATGCCTAAAGGGGGGCTCTATGTGCTGCCTAAAGGGGGCTAAAGCACGCTATTCTAAACCATTTAGGAATAATAGGTGATTTATGCCCTTGATGGATTAAAACCAGACTCTGTAATTTTCCATGGGAGTTTTGCCATGGATCCCACTCCGGCACGCCACAGTCCTGGTGTTAGTCCCCTTGAAACAACTTTTAAATCACTATTGTGGCTAAAAAGAGTCCCTGTGGGTTTTAAAATTCGCCTGCCCATTGAAGTCAATGGCGATTGGCCCGGTTCGCGAACTTTTGCCGAAGTTCGCGTTCGCGGTTCGCGAACCAAAAATTTGATGTTCGCGACATCACTAGTCATCAGTTGTTTAGCATCCGGTGTCCGTTGCTTCTGCTTCAGCAAGCTGCGTTCCCATGTCCAGTGCCGTTGGGCGAATCCAACCATCTGGCGTCCAAATTCAGACGCTGGGATGATTGTGAACTGTCCCATTCAAATGATTGGGATCAATTCTACTATCAGTTTCCAGATGCATGCCGAAGGAACACACTGCCATTCAACTGATGTTTGTGAAGGAGGCCTCTACCTGCACTTTATAGTGAGGAGGGAAGGGTAGTGGACTGATAGCGGAGGGGGAAAAAGTACTAATTTTTGTTTCACTTTATATAAATTTGCATAATACAAGTGTATAGGATTTATATACATTTATCACATCCTCTATAAAAAATGTGGTGTGTTACTGATAGTACATATAGATACATTGCTAACCTATCAGAGCTTTATGTATTAAACTCATCCATTGTGGGCATAAGCATATGCACAGTCTATGCATCAAAGACATGCACAGTCTATTTGCTTTGGAAAAAGCCCAGTAAAGAGTACCATAATATATATAAATATAGCATTTCATATGTTGCTTTGCCTTCCTTTGGATCAAATTTATAGAATAATAAATTGTATTAGGTTAACATTATCTTTCTAATCTTTTTGCAAAGTTACTAACTGAACTATGTTAAATCCACAGTCTTCTGTTGTTATTAAATGGAGATTCATGTCATCGCAAACCAGAAGTAAGTTTAATGGGCCTGCTAGATAGAGTACCACTACCTCTGACATCTGAATTAAAGATTTGGTAAAGGATGGTCCTGCTGTGCTACAATTTCCATGATATGATAATGGTGGTAAGAACATGACAAAGAAGATAATGATAATGCATGCAATAAAATAAAGCAGTAATACACTTTCTTGTAATGTCAGGCAAAAAAAAAAAAGTTTACAAATATGTATGATGTATGATTTAAGATAGAGAGGACACCATATAGAAGTAAAGGAACAGTTTTTCATACGAAGCATAACACATCTAAATATTGTTCTAATTGAGTGTGCAGTTTTTGTCTCCTTTTTTTAACAAAAAAAATCATTCCAATTTTATATATTGTTTGCATTTCCCTTCTCTATTAATTCACGAGACAGAAACTAGTGAATTGCCAATTTGTAACTTTCTAAGCTTGCCATCTCTTGTCAGTTTAGTACTATTCCAATTACCGCATTTGATTATCTTTTTGTAATTTTCTTTTTTATATTACATTTCTCAGTGACTTAAGTGCCTGTAAAAATGTAGTACAAAGACAGAAAATTTAGCTTTGAGGGCAAAAGAAGTAAAAGCTGCTAAAGCACGAAAACTACATTGTCAGTAAGAAACATTTTACTTAACTTATATAAGGAGACAGCAGCATGATAAAGAAAAATGACCTTTTCCCCCTATTGTTTCCATTTATTTTTAGATGAATCTTTATTTAAACCAATTTCACATTTAAATGTCCAAGTAAAAAATATAATTCGTTAGTAAGACGTTAAAAAAGGCACACTGTTAAAAACAAGTCACTTTTAAAAATTGTTATAAACTTTATTAAAATGGATTCAGTACTAAATGTGTTTTATTAACCAAATGTTATTAGTATTAACATTATTTATAATGTCTGTTTTACTGGGAGAAATTATATTGCAAGCACTTGTCTAAGAAATATTTTTTCACTAGTTGTTTTCACAGATGTAATTTTGAATATTAACATTTTAAGAAAATAGGATTTGAATTTTGCCTTGATTGATGATTGATGGATTCAACTACTGATGGATTTGATTTATATCAGTCCCTTGCATGATTTATGGATGTGGCTCCGTCCATTGGTGTCCTGACCACATTCACTGGGCCAGGTAAAGAGGTAAGTGGTGATGCTGTCAGCATTGACCAAGCAACACCCTAGCATAGGGTACCATGGAAACTACTTAGAAGAGTAGGGACTCTTGTCGAAGACCATAGTCCTTGCCCATGTATAGTATGCAGTTGTGCATTATGTATTGCTTTGTGCTCTTTTTGAAGAAAAGGTGTGTAAGGCTGCATTCACACTACATTTGCAATCTACAGCTGCCGGGACCAGCGCAGCTTCTCATTGATTTTAATGAGCCGAACATGGTCAGATAGGGACTCCGGTCGGATTAATTTTTTGGCCCGTATCTGGTTTTGTGACCGGACCTAAAACCGTAGTATACTGCAGAGTCACTGTCTAACTCAGATCAGCTCATTAAAGAGAATGGGCTTCGGTGCCATTCCTGCTGGAATACGGGAGGTCCCTGTTTTGAAATTTCCCAGCCGGATCCAACAGCCATAGGCTGCAAACGTAGTGGCAATGCAGCCTAAGCCGTTCTGCTCTCTTCCCAACTAGTAAATCATTTTGACAGGTGTCTCTACTCTTATATAAAAGGCAGCATTGTGTTATGCACTGCTGCTTACAGCCTGGCCTTCTGAGGTGAGTAGCAAAGATGTGCATTATCACTTATCTAATTACGCTTGCTCTTGTACCTGGCCTGAATTTGTATTGACCATGGATTCTAAAATAAATTGGAAAAACAATTTGAGTAAAACCTCCCAAAAATAGTTTCAGGAGGTGTACTCATTAATACTTTAAGATTTTATTCTGGCAGGTAGAGTTATCCCTACGTATTTGAGCCATGTAGTTCAAGAGGGCCTAGCTGGTCTTCCCATGAAGGCAACTCTGAAGATACTTAAACCCCTGGCAACATTTTTGGGAACATCCCAGTTCACCAAGCTATTATATTTCATACCAAATACGCAAATGACAAATGCTACACAAAACAATGTATGTTTGTAAGGGTAGTGTCACACATGGCATATTTTCTGCAGCTGATTTTGCTACCCATCAACTTGAATGGGTAGTGAAATATGCAGAAACAAATATGCAGCAAAATATGGCTTTATGACCCTACCCTAAAAGTATATATTTTTGAGAATTGCAAATGCAAATAGAAATGCAAAAAGAATGCATTTGAATTTCAAATTTAACTGTAAATACTTCTCTGCATTGATAGTCAGTGTTGACCACATATACCGACTAGAAGAGCTTGCATCATGGGAATATTGGGCACATGATCAATGTAGACACATTTGATTTGACCAATGTTTAACTTGATGCATTCTTCCTTTTACACAATTTTACACAATAAATAGAGAGGAGCGAATTTACAGTAAATTTGATTAGTCACAAACTTCTCGGCTCGGCGGTTGCTGACATTTCCTGCATAAATTAGTTCAGCTTTCAGGTGCTCCCGTGGGCTGGAAAAGGTGGATACGGTCCTAGGAGACTCTTTCCTGGGACTGTATCCACCTTTTCCAGCCCACCGGAGCACCGGAAAGCTGAACTAATTTATGCAGGAAAAGTCAGCAACCGCCGAGCTGAGAAGTTCGTGACGAATCGAATTTACTGTAAGTTCGCTCATCTCTAACAATATTGTGTGTATTTGCTATGAAAATGGAATACACTGCTCAGAAAAATAAAGGGAACACTAAGATAACATATCCTAGATTTGAATGAATGAACTAATCGTATGAAATACTTTCTTCTTTACATAGTTGAATGTGCTGACAACAAATTCACACAAAAATAATCAATGGAATCAAATGTATCAACCTATGGAAGTCTGGATATGGAGTCACACTCAAAATCAAAGTGGAAAACACTACAGGCTCATGCAACATTGATGTAATGTCCTTAAGACAAGTCAAAATGAGGCTTGGTAGTGTGTGTGGCATCCACGTGCCCGTATGGCCTCCCTACAATGCCTGGGCATGCTCCTGATAAGGTGGCAGATGGTCTCCTGAGGGATGTGCTCCCAAACCTGGACTAAAGCATCCGCCAACTCCTGGACAGTCTGTGGTATCAACTGGCTCTGGAAAGTTAAACAGATTTGTAAATTACTTCTATTAAAAAATCTTAATCCTTCCAATAGTTATTAGCTTCTGAAGTTGAGTTGTTGTTTTCTGTGTAACTGCTCTCTGATGACTCACGTCCCGGGAGCTGTGCAGTTCCTATGGGGATATTCTCCCATCATGTATAACTCTCGGGACGTTACATCATCATTGAGCAGTTAGACAGAAAACTTCAGAAGCTAATAACTATTGGAAGGATTAAGATTTTTTAATAGAAGTAATTACAAATCTGTTTAACTTTCCGGAGCCAGTTGATATATATGTAACAAAAGGTTTTGCCTGGAATACCCCTTTAAGGTCTCGGGAATGGACGGCCAATCCATAGCACCAATGCCTCACTCTTGCAGGAACTGCTGACACGCTCCAGCCACATGAGGTCTAGCATTTTCTTGCATTAGGAGGAACCCAGGGCCAACCGCACCAGCATATGGTCTCACAAGGGCTCTAAGGATCTCATCTCGGTACCTAATGGCAGTCAGACTAAGTCTGGCAAGCACATGGAGGGCTGTGCGCCCCCCCCCCCCCCCCCCAAAGAAATGCCACCCTATACCATTATTGACCCACTGCCAAACTGGTCATGCTGGAGGATGTTGCAGGCAGCAGAAAATTCTCCACGGCATCTCTAGGCTCTGTCAAGTCTGTCACATGTGCTCAGTGTTAACCTGCTTTCATCTGTAAAGAGCACAGGGTATCAGTAGCGAATTTGCCAATCTTGGTGTTCTCTGGAAAATGCCAAATGTCCTGCACGGTGTTGGGCTGTAAGCACAACCCCCACCTGTGGACGTAGGGCCCTCATACCCCCCTCATGGAGTCTGTTTCTGACCATTTGAGTGGACACATGCACATTTGTGGCCTGCTGGAGCTCATTTTGCAGGGCTCTGACAGTGCTTCTCCTGCTCCTCCTTGGAGGTAGCGGTCCTGATGCTGGGTTGTTGCCCTTCTACGGCCTCCTCCATGTCTCCTGATGTACTGGCCTGTCTTCTGGTAGCGCCTCCATGTTCTGGACACTACACTGACAGACACAGCAAACACAGCTTGCAATGATGTGCCATCCTGGAAGAGTTGCACTACCTGAGCCACTTGTATGAGTTGTAGAATCTGTCTCATGCTACCCCTAGAGTGAAAGCACCGCAAGCATTCAAAAGTGACCAAAACATTAGCCAGAAAGCATAGGAACTGAGAAGTGGTCTGTGGTCACCACCTGCAGAACCACTCCTTTATTGGGGGGTTTCTTGATAATTGCCTATAATTTCCACCTGTTGTCGGTTCCATTTGCACAGCAGCATGTGAAATTGATTGTCAATCAGTGTTGCTTCCTGAGTGGACAGTGTGATTTCACAGAAGTGTGATTTGGAGTTACATTGTGGTGTTTAAGTGTTTCCTTTATTTTTTGGAGCAGTGAAGTTGAGTGTTACTGTTCCCTAACTTTTGCAAGGGTTAGTATTTCAATGTTGAATGCTACTGATTTTAAACCATGTTTTGTGAGATTTACAAATGTATTCAGCCCTATATTTCTTATAGTTAAGGGTCCCAGTTTCCAGGAAGCTGATTAAGCACAATGCCCAGATGTTGTACGCCAACTTAAAGTCTGTGTAAATTGAATCAGTCTACAGATTTACCACATTTATCAGTCACAGGATATTTTGATAAAGCTGGCACATTTGAAAACTCTCCACTGATTTGCCACCCGACCCTTTCATTCAGGAAGGGACAAACCAGCGCCAGAGACATCTGGCTGCAGCTTACCTCTTCCCTCCCCACAAACAACTCATAGACATTCTGAAAGTTCATATGTCTGGGGAGGACAGGAGAGATTACTGTGGGGCAAAATAATGTTTGGCCAACAGTTTAAACTATATAATTAGGGTATTATTGTCTAGTTACAACAATACCCTAATTATATTTCATCAAACTGTGTGAGAGAAAAAAAATTAAGTTATTTTCCCACATCAACCAATCATAGCTCAGCTAACAAGCTCTGGTAAAGTGAAAGGCTGCTGTGGTAAAATCCTTCTATCTTTCTCACACAGTTTGATAAATCTGGGACATAGTTTTATTTTGTTTAACTTCTTTTAAAAAAATTATTATGTTTTGTATGAAAATTTGTATGTTCAAAATTGCGCTCTTCTGACCTCTATGGGGGACATTTATCATTGTTTGCTTTGGTAAGCGAGTTCTGTAGGCATTTTTTTCTTGCTTCGGTTTTGATTAGGTGGGACCTATTTATCATACTATCACAGGGGGTTGATAAATTCTGCTCACACAAGCAATAAAAAAAAAATCACTTTTGAATACCATTTTTTATTTAGCACACATAAGCAAAAACCAAGAAATAATATATATATATATATATATAGATATATATATATATATATATATATATATATATATATATATATATATGTATATATGTGTGTGTGTGTGTGTGTGTTTTTATAAATTTTTTTAACCACTTTTTCCTCTTAAATGTATGAATCCATTTTTTTTCTTCTCATTTCAAATCCTTGTATCCTGTGGCGTACTTCAAATTTGGTGGAGTACGATGACCAGCATTTTTTGGTTTAATATTAATAAAATGGTTAATGAGGACTTGTGGGGGAGTGTTTTTAAATAAAAGTTTTTTAAACGTGTATTGTTTTTAAAAAAAGTACTTTACAGGTTTAGTAGTGGAAGCTGTCTAAAAGATGGAGTACATTACTAAGCCAGGGCTTAGCGTTAGCATAAAAAACAGCTAACGCTAACCCCCAATTATTACCCTTGTACCCAACTACAGGGGTACCGGGAAGAGTTGGTACCAACAGGCCTGGAGCATTAAAAATGGCAGTCCTGGGCCTAGGCGGAAACAGGCAGGCATTATTTAGACTAGGGAGGGCCAGTATCAATGGTCCACACCCACTCTGGTAATGTCAGGCTGTTGCTGCTCGGTTGGTATCTGGCTGAGAATAAAAATATGGGGAACCACACATGTTTTTTTCACAAATAATTAAATATTAAAAAAAAGAAAAAATGCATAGGGTTCTCCGTATTTTTATTCTAAGCCAAATACCAACCATGCAGCAACAGCCTGAAATTACCAGGGTGGGTAAGGACCATTGTTACTAGCCCTCCCCAGCTTAAATAACACCAGCCTGTTACCGCATAGGCCCAGGAGTGCCATTTTTGATGCTCCAGGCCTGTTGGTATGGATCTTCCCGGCACCCCTGTGGCGGTGGGTACTGGGTTAACAATTGGGGGTCAGGGCTATCTGTTTTTGTAGCTAACGCTAATCCCCGGCTTAGTAATGGATTCTGTCTATAAGACAGCTTCCACTACTAAGCCTATAAAGTAAATTCAAAAAATACATCTTTAATAAAACTTTAATTACAAAAAACACTCTCCCACAAGCCCTCGTTAACCATTTTATTAACATTAAACAAAAAAAATGCTGATCATTGACGTAGTCCACCGAATCGGAAGTAGTCTACAGGATATAAAAATCTGAAATGAGAAAAAAAAAAACATGGAAAATAGGTTAGTACATTTGTCACCCGCTCGCACATCTCCCACCCGTGACGCACAACTACAACTCCCAGCACGTCCTCAATATAAGGGTATGCCGGGAGTTGTAGTCATGTGAAGGCAAACTGGTGGGAGATGTGAAGACAGGTGACAAGCAAGCCAGAGAAGCTTGTCACCTGCTCATACATCTCCTGCCACCTGCGCCGCACAACTACAACTCTCAGCATGCCCTTGCAGTAAGGACATGCTTGGAGATGGAGTCGTGCAGCACAGGCGGGAGATGTACGGGCGGGCGGGTGACAAGTTAAATACATGAATACAACTCCCAGCTTGCCCTTACAGTAAAGACATGCTGGGAGTTGTAGTTGTGGGACATGGCAGGTGGGAGATGTGTTTGTCACCTGCCTCCGCCGCACGGCTACAACTCCCAACATGCCCTTACGGTGACAGGGGTGGGTGACAAGAACATCTCCCGCCACCACCGCAGTACTACAACTCTCAGCATTTCCTTACTGCAAGAGCATGCCGGGAGTTATAGTCGTGCAGCAGGGGCAGGTGACAAGCTTGTCACCTTCCCCTGCCGCACGACTACAGTACAATTCCCAGCATGCTCTTGCAGTAAGTACATGCTAGGAGTTGTAGTGGTGCTGCGTGGGCAGGTGACAAGCTTGTCAGCCGCCTGTGCTGCACCACTACAACTCCCAGCATGCCCTTACAGTAAGTTGTGGAAGTGTATTTCCCGCTGGCAGCTGTGATTGGCCATGCGCTGGACCAATCACAGGTCTGCTCGGGAAATATAAAATTACAGTGCTATAATTTCATATTTCTGTCGGCTGGCTAAGCTCCCTGGCCACCCGCCCGTATGTATCACCTGCCTGCTAGGTATTGCAGAACTACAACTCCCAGCATGTTCTCACTGTAAAGGCATGCTGGGAGTTGTAGTTCTGCAATGCTTAGTGAATGGATAGTAGATGCAGTCGGGTCGCCTGGGAGCGGAGCTTTTCAAAGCTTTTTTGTAAAGCTCTGCTCCCAGGCCATCCGCCCGCATCTACCACCCACCCGCTAACTACTGCAGGACTACAACTGTCAGCATGCCCTTACAGTAAGGACATACTGGGAGTTGTAGTTCCAAAAGCTTGCGGGCAGGTGGTAGCCAGGTCCTACCTGTCTTACACTTGCTACTTTTTGAAGGGGTTTTGCAACTTTTTTTTTGCTTACGTGAGACTTTCGCACTTGATAAATTCCCGACCACTGCAAAGTGAAAACTGAAAATTGCTTAGGTAGGGCTGACTGGTATTTTTTGCTTACCCCCAAAAGTCAGACAAAAACTTGCTTAGGCGCACATGCGACTTTTTGTGCGACTTCTGTAAGCAAAAAAATCTGCCTAAATCCCTTGATAAATGTCCCTCTTTAACATTTAAATTTTTCCATATACAGGGATGTGTGATGGCTCCTTTTTTGCGCTGTGATATTTAATATTTATTAGAACTATTTTTGTTTTTAACCCCTTAAGGATGGACCCATTCTGCTATACTGAGATAATTTTTTGTTGACATATTGTACTGTATATTGAAATGTATAAGTGGTGCATTTTTGCTGAAATATGCAGCATTTTTTGTGGAAAACTCCAAAATATTGTGAAAAACTGGAAAATTTGGGGCATTTAAAAATTTTTTTTTTAATGGTGTTCACTGTGCAGTAAAAGTGATGTTATATTTATTCTGTGGGTCGGCACGATTATGGCGATAGCCATTTTATATAGATTTTTATGTTCTTTTTCCTCTTCTGAGCAAAATTCTTGCTCTTCTCTTTTTTGTGTTATCATTTACTGACAGCCGTAACTTTTTTAAATATTCGTCCAACACCATTGAATGAGGAATTATTTTTTGCGGAACAAGCTGTACATTTTTTTTACAATACATGCAACCTTTTGATCTTTTTTATTCCACTATTTGTACCTAAATTGGTGAATATTTTGTAGTTGTTTTTTTACGGCGCTCACCGTGTAGGATAATTTACATTAAAGCTTTATAGTACACGTCATTACGGACGTGGCAATACCAAGTATGTATATGATTTGTGCCATGGCTGACTGGAGCATAGGAGCGCCAATCAGATGGCAAAGAGGAAGGTAAGTGCCCTCCCGCCATCCTCTCAGCTGATCGGGACACCACAATTTCCCCATGGTGGTCTAACTAAGCAATTGAAATGAGTTTTTTTGCATTTTAAATGCCATTGTCAATGCCTATCCATAGTATAGGTGATAACAATTTGACCTGTTGGAAGCATTAATGAGAGTTTTTGGAAGTCCCAAATTAGTGACCTTCACATCAGTTATATGTAATCTATTCTATGATTTTGAAATATCCTTTTTAGGTCAATCTCATGCCATCATGTCACTTGTCCCACTGAGAAGTTGGTTGGGACCTGCCATGGGTCACATAACTAGTTAAGGTCTATAGCCACCTTTAGGCAAGCATATCTGGTCTTTTGCTGTTTATGAAATACATTTTATTCATGAATAGGTTTGTAAATGGGCAGTAAAGAAGGTCTCTGTTATACTTAAGTTGGAGTACCATGTTATTAGCATACCTCTCTATAATATTTATTCACAGTGGCTAATATAAACTTTTTCAAAGGTATTAGTTAAAACAGATTCTTATCACTTGACTGATTTAAGCCAGCGCCATTGAATTGTCTTTATGTTTTACAGATTCAGTCAGAAAAGCCAGATTCATTAGTTAAAAGCTTTCCTTCTATATGTTCCTTTTTTATTTTATACTGGGAATTGAAGTAAAGCAGACTGCAAAAATTAATTGAGTCTTCTCTTTTAGTAGTTAAATGCAAATAAAACAATAGGGGGCCAGCATATTGATAACTACAAGTAATGATCATTATCCTAAAAATGTTGATTATTTTTGTTTTATAGTCTTCTTCAATCACACTATGCTATTTATACACTTCACAGACTTCTTATATTGTTGTTTATCAAAGCCCCCCAAAAATGCTCCTAACTGTGTTCAATTATATAGAATTCAATTATAATAAATGCAGCACCAATGGTTTAATTAGATGCATCATAAATGATGTTTTCACAATTTCTGAGACTTTTTAATGCCCTTTCATTTAGTATTAGTTGCACCAGTTTCACAAGCTAACTGCACACACTAAATGAATGCAAAAAACATAAACTACTTCTTCAAGTTTTATAACATACTGTAAGTATATTTCAAATGTGACCGAAAACACTGATATCTAGTATTATTCTGCTTACTGCTCTTTCATGTGCAGCTATTCTAGCAGCCTTTCACAATATTTCCGAATAGTTACCATTTCAGGATATCCCATCCCCCCCCACAAAAGAAAAAAAAAAAAAATAAATAAATGTTGTTCATTCTTACCAGGGATTAGTTGCAAAGGGGTATACCACAAAGTTTCTGTTACGATTCGGCAGGCTGGATGTGGATCCTCTGTGTCAGTGAGGGATTGGCGTGGACCGTGTCGGTGGACCGGTCCTAGGGTTGCTACTGGTATTCACCAGAGCCCGCCGCAAAGCGGGATGGTCTTGCTGCGGCGGTAGCAACCAGGTCGTATCCACCGGCAACGGCTCAACCTCGCTGACTGCTGAGAAGGCGTGGGAAAGATGGACTAGGCAGAGGCAAGGTCAGACGTAGCAGAAGGTCGGGGCAGGCGGCAAGGTTCGTAGTCAATGAGGATAGCAGGAGATCTGGAACACAAGCTTTGGACGACACTAAACGTTTTCACTGGCACATGGCAACAAGATCCGGCCAGGAAGTGCAGGGGAAGTGAGGTAATATAGCCAGGGAGCAGGTGGAAGCTAATTAGGCTGATTGGGCCAGGCACCAATCATTGGTGCACTGGCCCTTTAAATCTTAGAGAGCTGGTGCACGCGCGCCCTAGGGAGCAGAGCCGCGCGCGCCAGAACATGACAGCCGGGGACCGGGACGGGTAAGTGACTTGGGATGCGATTCGCGAGCGGGCGCGTCCCGCTATGCAAATCGCATCCCCGCCGGCAATGTCAGTGCAGCGCTCCCGGTCAGCGGGTCTGACCGGGGCGCTGCAGAGAGAGAGACGCCGCTAGCGCTCTGGGGAGGAGCAGGGACCCGGAGCGCTCGGCTTAACAGTACCCCCCCCCCCTTAGGTCTCCCCCTCTTTTTGTCTTCTTGTCCCTTCAAAAGAGACGAGAACATAGGGGACGCCTCTTGAGTCTCCTTCTGAAAAAAGAAGTCCTGGGTAGCTATACCAGCGGCAGGTAGTTCAGAAGAAGTGGGAATGGGGAGGGGGGGCAGAGGGTGAAGCTTGTCACGGGGCAGAGTGTCACCAGGACGGGGGCTATGAGGAGGCACGGTAGAGTCCTGATAGGCCTTGGGGAGACCAGGCACAGGAGGAGACACTGAGGCCCGACAGACGGGACTGGGAGCAGACGTGATGCATTTCTTACGGCAAGCAGAACCCCAATTCTTGATCTCCCCGGTGGTCCAGTCAAGGGTGGGAGAATGATGCTGGAGCCATGGCAGACCGAGGAGGACTTCAGAGGTGCAGTTGGGAAGGACGAAAAATTCAATCTTTTCGTGATGGGGTCCAATGCACATTAAGAGGGGTTCTGTGCGGTAACGCACAGTACAGTCCAACTTCACTCCGTTGACCGAAGAAATGTAGAGCGGCTTGACGAGACGGGTCAGCGGGATGCAGAACTTATTCACCAAAGAGTCCAGAAAAAAATTTCCAGAATCACCAGAGTCCAAGCAGGCCACGGCTGAGAGGGAGGAGTTGGCAAAAGGAGAAATCCGCACGGGCACAGTGAGACGTGGAGAAGCAGACTTCGTACCAAGGGACGCCACACCCATGTGAGCTGGGTGCGTGCGTTTCCTAGACGTGGAGGACGAATAGGGCAATCCACCAAGAAATGTTCGGTACTAGCGCAGTACAGACATAGATTTTTTTCCCTATGGCGAGTCCTCTCTTCATGGGTCAGGCGAGACCGATCCACTTACATAGCCTCCTCGGCGGGAGGCACAGGGGTAGATTGCAAAGGATACTGTGGGAGAGGTGCCCAGAGATCAAGGTCTTTTTCCTGGCGGAGCTCCTGGTGTCTCTCAGAAAACGCATGTCAATGCAGGTTGGCAGGGATCTCTCGTGCGGCCAGCACATCCTTGATGTTACTGGATAGGCCTTTTTTAAAGGTCGTGCAGAGAGCCTCGTTATTTCAAGATAATTCGGAAGCGAGAGTACGAAATTGGATGGCGTACTCGCCTACTGAAGAATTACCCTGGACCAGGTTCAGCAGGGCAGTCTCGGCAGAAAAAGCTCGGGCTGGCTCTTCGAAGACACTACGGACTTCAGCGAAGAAGGACTGGACTGTGGCTGTGGCAGGATCATTGCGGTCTCAGAGCGGTGTGGCCCAAGAAAAGGCCTTTCCAGAGAGAACACTCACTACGAACGCCACCTAAGACCGTTCTGTAGGAAATTGGTCCGACAACATCTTGTCGGGCCAGGCACCAATCATTGGTGCACTGGCCCTTTAAATCTTAGAGAGCTGGCGCGCGCGCGCCCTAGGGAGCGGAGCCGCGCGCGCCAGAACATGACAGCCGGGGACCGGGACGGATAAGTGACTTGGGATGCGATTCGCGAGCGGGCGCGTCCCGCTATGCAAATCGTTTCCCCGCCAGCAATGTCAGTGCAGCGCTCCCGGTCAGCGGGTCTGACCGGGGCGCTGCAGAGAGAGAGACGCCGCGAGCGCTCCGGGGAGGAGCAGGGACCCGGAGCGCTCGGCGTAACAGTTTCCTCCTGAGTTCTTTGGTGTTTTTGTTATATAGGAGAAGGTTTGGTAGAAAAGGTCTCATTCACACTACGATTTGTGCCCCCATGCATGGATACATCGGGAAAAGTCTGTGCTCAGACAGGCACATGCTCAATTTACTTCAATGACCTGAGCGTAGTCAGCTAGTGACTACATGCGGGTGATTTCATGAGCGTGTACAAGTTTTGGCTCACACAATGAAATGCGAGTTGCAGCACTTTTCAGTCTGGGACAAAACTCAGATCACTTGGGAAAATTACCTGAACATAGTTACGAGCTGACTATTGTTACGCCGAGCGCTCCGGGTCCCTGCTCCTCCCCGGAGCGCTCACGGCGTCTCTCTCTCTGCAGCGCCCCGGTCAGACCCGCTGACCGGGAGCGCTGCACTGACATTGCCGGCGGGGATGCGATTGGCATAGCGGGACGCGCCCGCTCGCAAATCGCATCCCAAGTCACTTACCCATCCCGGTCCCCGGCTGTCATGTGCTGGCGCGCGCGGCTCCGCTCTCTAGGGCGCGCGCGCGCCAGCTCTCTGAGACTTAAAGGGTCAGTGCACCAATGATTGGTGCCTGGCCCAATTAGCCTAATTAGCTTCAACCTGCTCCCTGGCTATATCACCTCTCTTCCCCTTCACTTCCTTGCTGGATCTTGTTGCCTTGTGCCAGTGAAAGCATTTAGTGTTGTCCAAAACCTGTGTTTCCAGATCTCCTGCTATCCATATTGACTACGAACCTTGCCGCCTGCCCCGACCTTCTGCTACGTCTGACCTTGCCTCTGCCTAGTCCTTCTGTCCCACACCTTCTCAGCAGTCAGCGAGGTTGAGTCGTTGCTAGTGGATACGACCTGGTTGCTACCGCCGCAGCAAGACCATCCCGCTTTGCGGCGGGCTCTGGTGAATACCAGTAGCATCTTAGAACCGGTCCACTGGCACGGTCCACGCCAATCCCTCGCTGACACAGAGGATCCACAACCAGCTAGCCGAATCGTGACAGTAGATCCGGCCATGGATCTCACTGAGGTGCCGCTGCCAAGTCTCGCTGACCTACCCATGGTGGTCGCCCAGCAATCGCAGCAAATTGCCCAACAAGGACAGCAGCTGTCGCAGCTGACCGCCACGTTACAGCAACTTCTGCCACTGCTACAGCAGCAACCATCTCCTCCGCCAGCTCATGCACCTCCTCCGCAGCGAGTGGCCGCTCCTAGCCTCCGCTTGTTCCTGCGGGACAAATTTGATGGGGACTCTAGACTCTGCCGTGGCTTCTTGTCTCAATGTTCCCTGCATATGGAGATGTTGTTGGACCAATTTCCTTCAGAACGGTCTAAGGTGGCGTTCGTAGTGAGTCTTCTATCTGGAAAGGCCTTGTCTTGGGCCACACCACTCTGGGACCGCAATGATCCTGCCACAGCCACAGTCCAGTCCTTCTTCGCTGAAGTCCGTAGTGTCTTTGAGGAACCAGCCCGAGCTTCTTCTGCCGAGACTGCCCTGCTGAACCTGGTCCAGGGTAATTCTTCAGTAGGCAAGTACGCCATCCAATTTCGTACTCTAGCTTCCGAATTATCTTGGAATAATGAAGCTCTCTGCGCGACCTTTAAAAAAGGCCTATCCAGTAACATCAAGGATGTGCTGGCCGCACAAGAGATTTCTGCCAAATTCATTTGGCCACCCGCATTGACATGCGTTTTTCTGAGAGACACCAGGAGCTCCGCCAGGAAAAAGACCTAGATCTCTGGGCACCTCTCCCACAGTATCCTTTGCAATCTACGCCTGTGCCTCCCGCCGAGGAGGCCATGCAAGTGGATCGGTCTCGTCTGACCCAGGAAGAGAGGACTCGCCGTAGGGAAGAAAATCTTTGTCTGTACTGTGCCAGTACCGAACATTTCTTGGTGGATTGCCCTATTCGTCCTCCACGTCTAGGAAACGCACGCACGCACCCAGCTCACGTGGGTGTGGCGTCTCTTGGTACGAAGTCTGCTTCTCAACGTCTCACGGTGCCCGTGCGGATTTCTCCTTCTGCCAACTCCTCCCTCTCAGCCGTGGCCTGCTTGGACTCTGGTGCCTCTGGGAATTTTATTCTGGATTCTTTGGTGAATAAGTTCTGCATCCCGGTGACCCGTCTCGTCAAGCCGCTCTACATTTCTTCGGTCAACGGAGTTAAATTGGATTGCACCGTGCGTTACCGCACAAAACCCCTCTTAATGTGCATTGGACCCCATCACGAAAAGATTGAATTTTTCGTCCTTCCCAACTGCACCTCTGAAGTTCTCCTCGGTCAGCCATGGCTCCAGCTTCATTCTCCCACCCTTGACTGGACCACCGGGGAGATCAAGAATTGGGGCTCTGCTTGCCACAAGAAATGCGTCTCCTCTGCTCCCAGTCCCGTCTGTCGGGCCTCAGTGTCTCCTCCTGTGCCTGGTCTCCCCAAGGCCTATCGGGACTGTGCTGTGCCTCCTCATAGCCCCCGTCCTGGTGACACCCTGCCCCGTGCCAAGCTTCACCCTCTGCCCTCCCTCCCCATTCCCACTCCTGCTGTACTGCCTGCCTTTGAGGAAACCCTACAATCACTCTCGGTGTCCTCGTCCCATGTGAAGCAGTTGCCGGACAAAAAAAGGGGGAGACCTAAGGGGGGGGGGGGTACTGTTACGCCGAGCGCTCCGGGTCCCTGCTCCTCCCCGGAGCGCTCACGGCGTCTCTCTCTCTGCAGCGCCCCGGTCAGACCCGCTGACCGGGAGCGCTGCACTGACATTGCCGGCGGGGATGCGATTCGCATAGCGGGACGCGCCCGCTCGCGAAACGCATCCCAAGTCACTTACCCGTCCCGGTCCCCGGCTGTCATGTGCTGGCGCGTGCGGCTCCGCTCTCTAGGGCACGCGCGCGCCAGCTCTCTGAAACTTAAAGGGCCAGTGCACCAATGATTGGTGCCTGGCCCAATTAGCCTAATTAGCTTCCACCTGCTCCCTGGCTATATCACCTCTCTTCCCCTGCACTTCCTTGACGGATCTTGTTGCTGTCACGATGCCGGCTGGCAGGTAGTGGATCCTCTGTGCCAGAGAGGGATTGGCGTGGACCGTGCTAGAGGATCGGTTCTAAGTCACTACTGGTTTTCACCAGAGCCCGCCGCAAAGCGGGATGGTCTTGCTGCGGCGGTAGTGACCAGGTCGTATCCCCTAGCAACGGCTCAACCTCTCTGGCTGCTGAAGATAGGCGCGGTACAAGGGAGTAGACAGAAGCAAGGTCGGACGTAGCAGAAGGTCGGGGCAGGCAGCAAGGATCGTAGTCAGGGGCAACGGCAGGAGGTCTGGAACACAGGCTAGGAACACACAAGGAAACGCTTTCACTGGCACTAAGGCAACAAGATCCGGCGAGGGAGTGAAGGGGAAGTGAGGTGATATAGGGAAGTGCACAGGTGTAAACACTAATTGGAACCACTGCGCCAATCAGCGGCGCAGTGGCCCTTTAAATCGCAAAGACCCGGCGCGCGCGCGCCCTAGGGAGCGGGGCCGCGCGCGCCGGGACAGAACTGACGGAGAGCGAGTCAGGTACGGGAGCCGGGGTGCGCATCGCGAGCGGGCGCTACCCGCATCGCGAATCGCATCCCGGCCAGAGGCGGTATCGCAGCGCCCCGGGTCCGTGGAACCGACCGGAGCGCTGCAGTGAGAGGAGTGTAGCGAGCGCTCCGGGGAGGAGCGGGGACCCGGAGCGCTCGGCGTAACAGTACCCCCCCCCCTTGGGTCTCCCCCTCTTCTTGGAGCCTGAGAACCTGAGGACCAGACTTTTGTCCAGGATATTGTCCTCAGGTTCCCAGGACCTCTCTTCAGGACCACAACCCTCCCAATCCACTAAAAAGAAGGTTTTCCCTCTGACCTTTTTAGATGCTAAAATTTCTTTGACGGAGAAGATGTCCGAGGAGCCGGAGACAGGAGTGGGGGAAACAGATTTGGGAGAGAAACGGTTAATGATAAGTGGTTTAAGAAGAGAAACATGAAAGGCATTAGGAATACGAAGAGAAGGAGGAAGAAGAAGTTTGTAAGAGACAGGATTAATCTGGCGCAAAATCTTGAAAGGACCAAGATAGCGTGGTCCCAACTTATAGCTAGGGACACGGAAGCGGACATATTTGGCGGAGAGCCATACCTTGTCTCCAGGGGAAAAAATGGGAGGAGCTCTTCTTTTCTTATCCGCGAATCTCTTCATGCGTGAAGAAGCCTGTAAGAGAGAATTTTGGGTCTCTCTCCATATGATGGAAAGATCACGAGAAATTTCATCCACAGCGGGCAGACCAGAGGGCAAGGGGGTAGGGAGGGGGGGAAGAGGGTGACGGCCGTACACCACGAAAAACGGGGATTTGGAGGAAGATTCAGAGATTCTGAAATTATACGAGAATTCGGCCCAAGGTAGAAGATCTGCCCAGTCATCCTGGCGGGAGGAAACAAAATGTCGTAAATAGTCACCCAAGATCTGGTTAATTCTTTCTACTTGTCCATTGGATTGAGGATGGTATGCAGAAGAAAAATTTAATTTAATCTTGAGTTGTTTACAGAGAGCCCTCCAGAATTTAGACACAAATTGGACGCCTCTATCCGAGACGATCTGCGTAGGCAACCCGTGAAGACGAAAAATGTGTACAAAAAATTGTTTAGCCAACTGAGGCGCTGAAGGAAGACCAGGAAGAGGGATGAAATGTGCCATTTTGGAGAATCGATCAACGACCACCCAAATAACAGTGTTGCCATGGGATGGGGGTAAGTCAGTAATAAAATCCATACCAATCAGAGACCAAGGTTGTTCGGGAACAGGCAGAGGAAGAAGAAAACCAGCGGGCTTCTGGCGAGGAGTCTTATCCCGGGCACAGATAGTGCAGGCTCGCACAAAGTCCACCACATCAGTCTCTAGAGTCGGCCACCAATAGAAGCGAGAGATGAGTTGCACAGATTTCTTGATGCCCGCATGACCTGCGAGATGGGAGGAGTGACCCCATTTGAGGATTCCGAGGCGTTGGCGTGGAGAAACAAAGGTCTTTCCTGGAGGAGTTTGCCTGATGGAGGCTGGAGAAGTGGAAATCAGGCAGTCAGGAGGAATGATGTGTTGAGGAGAGAGTTCAATTTCAGAAGCATCTGAGGAACGAGAGAGAGCATCGGCCCTAATGTTCTTATCAGCAGGCCGAAAGTGAATTTCAAAATTAAATCGGGCAAAGAACAGAGACCACCTGGCCTGACGAGGATTCAGCCGTTGGGCAGACTCGAGGTATGAGAGGTTCTTGTGATCGGTGTAAATAATAACTGGAAATCTTGATCCCTCCAGCAGATGCCTCCATTCCTCAAGTGCTAATTTAATGGCTAGAAGCTCTCGATCCCCGATGGAGTAGTTCCTCTCCGCCGGAGAGAAGGTCCTAGAAAAAAACCCACAAGTAACAGCATGCCCGGAAGAGTTTTTTTGTAGAAGGACAGCTCCAGCTCCCACTGAGGAGGCATCAACCTCCAATAGGAAGGGTTTAGATGGGTCAGGTCTGGAGAGCACGGGAGCCGAAGAGAAGGCAGACTTGAGTCGTTTAAAGGCGTCTTCCGCTTGAGGAGGCCAAGACTTGGGATCGGCATTTTTTTTTGGTTAAAGCCACAATAGGAGCCACAATGGTAGAAAAATGTGGAATAAATTGCCTGTAATAATTGGCGAACCCCAAAAAACGTTGGATGGCACGGAGTCCGGAGGGGCGTGGCCAATCTAAGACGGCAGAGAGTTTATCTGGATCCATTTGTAGTCCCTGGCCAGAGACCAAGTATCCTAGAAAAGGAAGAGATTGGCATTCAAACAGACATTTCTCAATTTTAGCATAGAGTTGATTGTCACGAAGTCTCTGAAGAACCATACGGACATGCTGGCGGTGTTCTTCTAGATTGGCCGAAAAAATTAGGATATCATCAAGATATACAACAACACAGGAGTATAACAGATCACGAAAAATTTCATTAACAAAGTCTTGGAAGACAGCAGGGGCGTTGCACAGGCCAAAGGGCATGACCAGATACTCAAAGTGTCCATCTCTGGTGTTAAATGCTGTTTTCCACTCATCCCCCTCTCTGATGCGGATGAGGTTATAGGCGCCTCTTAAGTCCAATTTAGTAAAGATGTGGGCACCTTGGAGGCGATCAAAGAGTTCAGAGATGAGGGGTAAGGGGTAGCGGTTCTTAACCGTGATTTTATTAAGTCCGCGGTAGTCAATGCAAGGACGTAGAGAGCCATCTTTTTTGGACACAAAGAAAAATCCGGCTCCGGCAGGAGAGGAGGATTTACGGATAAAGCCCTTTTTTAGATTCTCCTGGACGTATTCAGACATGGCAAGAGTCTCTGGGGCAGAGAGAGGATAAATTCTGCCCCGGGGTGGAGTAGTGCCCGGGAGGAGGTCGATAGGACAATCATAAGGCCTGTGAGGAGGTAGAGTCTCCGCTTGTTTTTTGCAGAAAACATCCGCGAAGTCCATATAGGCCTTAGGGAGACCGGTTACTGGAGGAAGCAGAGAGTTACGGCAAGGGTTACTGGGAACCGGTTTTAGACAGTCCTTGGAACAAGAGGGCCCCCAACTCTTGATCTCCCCAGTGGACCAATCCAGGGTTGGGGAATGAAGTTGAAGCCAGGGAAGTCCAAGGAGAATTTCCGAGGTGCAATTGGGGAGGACCAAAAGTTCAATCCTCTCGTGATGAGATCCGATGCTCATTAGAAGGGGCTCCGTGCGGAAACGTATGGAACAGTCCAATCTTTCATTGTTTATACAATTGATGTAAAGGGGTCTGGTGAGACTGGTCACTGGGATGTTGAACCTGTTGACGAGAGAGGCCAAAATAAAATTTCCTGCAGATCCAGAGTCCAAGAAGGCCACAGAAGAGAAGGAGAAGGCAGAGGCAGACATCTGCACAGGCACAGTAAGACGTGGAGAAGCAGAGTGGACATCAAGGATTGTCTCACCTTTGTGCGGAGTCAGGGTACGTCTTTCCAGGCGGGGAGGGCGGATAGGACAATCCCTCAGGAAGTGTTCGGTACTAGCACAGTACAGGCAGAGGTTCTCCATGCGGCGTCGTGTCCTCTCTTGAGATGTCAGGCGAGACCGGTCGACCTGCATAGCCTCCACGGCGGGAGGCACAGGAACAGATTGCAGGGAACCAGAGGAGAGAGGAGCCGAGGAGAAAAAACGCCTCGTGCGAACAGAGTCCATATCTTGGCGGAGCTCCTGACGCCTTTCGGAAAAACGCATGTCAATGCGAGTGGCTAGGTGAATAAGTTCATGAAGATTAGCAGGCATTTCTCGTGCGGCCAGAACATCTTTAATGTTGCTGGATAGGCCTTTTTTAAAGGTCGCGCAGAGGGCCTCATTGTTCCAGGATAATTCAGAAGCAAGAGTACGGAATTGTACGGCATACTCGCCAACGGAAGAATTACCCTGGACCAGGTTCAACAGGGCAGTCTCAGCAGAAGAGGCTCGGGCAGGTTCCTCAAAGACACTTCGAATTTCCGAGAAGAAGGAGTGTACAGAGGCAGTGACGGGGTCATTGCGGTCCCAGAGCGGTGTGGCCCAAGCCAGGGCTTTTCCAGACAGCAGGCTGACTACGAAAGCCACCTTAGACCTTTCAGTGGGGAACTGGTCCGACATCATCTCCAAGTGTAATGAACATTGGGAAAGGAAGCCACGGCAAAACTTAGAGTCCCCATCAAATTTATCCGGCAAGGATAGTCGTAGTCCAGAAGCGGCCACTCGCTGCGGGGGAGGTACAGGAGCTGGCGGAGGAGATGGTTGCTGGAGCTGTGGTAGTAACTGTTGTAGCATAACAGTCAGTTGAGACAGCTGTTGGCCTTGTTGCGCAATCTGTTGTGACTGCTGGGCGACCACCGTGGTGAGGTCAGCGACAACTGGCAGAGGAACTTCAGCGGGATCCATGGCCGGATCTACTGTCACGATGCCGGCTGGCAGGTAGTGGATCCTCTGTGCCAGAGAGGGATTGGCGTGGACCGTGCTAGAGGATCGGTTCTAAGTCACTACTGGTTTTCACCAGAGCCCGCCGCAAAGCGGGATGGTCTTGCTGCGGCGGTAGTGACCAGGTCGTATCCCCTAGCAACGGCTCAACCTCTCTGGCTGCTGAAGATAGGCGCGGTACAAGGGAGTAGACAGAAGCAAGGTCGGACGTAGCAGAAGGTCGGGGCAGGCAGCAAGGATCGTAGTCAGGGGCAACGGCAGGAGGTCTGGAACACAGGCTAGGAACACACAAGGAAACGCTTTCACTGGCACTAAGGCAACAAGATCCGGCGAGGGAGTGAAGGGGAAGTGAGGTGATATAGGGAAGTGCACAGGTGTAAACACTAATTGGAACCACTGCGCCAATCAGCGGCGCAGTGGCCCTTTAAATCGCAAAGACCCGGCGCGCGCGCGCCCTAGGGAGCGGGGCCGCGCGCGCCGGGACAGAACTGACGGAGAGCGAGTCAGGTACGGGAGCCGGGGTGCGCATCGCGAGCGGGCGCTACCCGCATCGCGAATCGCATCCCGGCCAGAGGCGGTATCGCAGCGCCCCGGGTCCGTGGAACCGACCGGAGCGCTGCAGTGAGAGGAGTGTAGCGAGCGCTCCGGGGAGGAGCGGGGACCCGGAGCGCTCGGCGTAACAGTTGCCTTGTGCCAGTGAAAGCGTTTAGTGTTGTCCAAAGCCTGTGTTTCCAGATCTCCTGCTATCCATATTGACTACGAACCTTGCCGCCTGCCCCGACCTTCTGCTACGTCTGACCTTGCCTCTGCCTAGTCCTTCTGTCCCAAGCCTTCTCAGCAGTCAGCGAGGTTGAGCCGTTGCTAGTGGATACGACCTGGTTGCTACCACCGCAGCAAGACCATCCCGCTTTGCGGCGGGCTCTGGTGAATACCAGTAGCATCTTAGAACCGGTCCACCGGCACGGTCCACGCCAATCCCTCGCTGACACAGAGGATCCACAACCAGCTAGCCGAATCGTGACAACTATATTTAAGCCATTGAAATGAATGGGGCCAGTGCCTGACAGAGCACAAACACTTTGGCATTTCATTTTGACATTTTCTTGACGTATCTGTGCCTCATAGGCAGAAATGTGGCAGGTGAAGACTTCCAAAGAGTAGTGTGTTTCAACGACGCTGACCAGGCATGGACACGTCAGTTGAGTAGAAAAGGTTTATAAAAAAAAATATGCCCTGCGTTTCACCGTGCTTGCGCGGTTTCATCAAGCATCATAGGCAGAAATGATGGTGTGAAATTAGCTATAGGTTTGACTGCTTGCTAGGGACACAAAACTGTGCAATAAAGTTGATATTCTTGAATGTGTGAGTTTAATATGGAAAATGATTGCGCTTTACTGAAAAAGATTGTTAAACAATGGAAACTGGATATAAAATCCAAAGTCCATCCTGAAACATGCCTTGGATAAAAAAAAAAATCAATCCTAAGATTTAAAAAAATGGTAATAATATAATATGAGGATGAAAATGTAACACTTTTCTGGGACATTCTCAAGCCATTGGAATGGTTATGACACAAACTTTCTTGTGGCAAAATGGGGAGGTAGGACAACTAGTCTAACTCCATGCAAAACAGCTGTTTGGTACCATGGTCAGGGAGTTTTTATGCACAAGAGACTGGAAAAGGAGAGTATACCACCCCTCTTAAAATAAAACAAGGAGGGAGGGGGGAAGGGAACCACACAACACAAAATTCCCATATTTATTGCTCACAGACAAGCCAGATGTGACAAGGATTTGGCTGTGATTGAACATTGTGTCAGCCATGGCCAGCTGAATGCACTCTTTTGGAAACAAACTATAAAAACCAAATAGGGCATTTCATTCGAGGTTGCAAAGGGGAATTTAAGCTTGCACACTATCCAACCATTAAATACAGCAATCTACTGGAAATATTTTGTAACAACAGAGCTAAATAAGCCGTAGATATATAAAGTGTCTACTAACTCTGATAAACAGACTCCAAAAAATATAAAGTATGAAGGGGGCTGGGAGAAGTGTATAAAACTTTTAATTAATATGATGTTAAGAAACATAGATAAACCAGTGCATAATACTGATGATGCTCCATTGGTCCAAGTAACACAGGAAATGACTCACAGTTAATATGCTTATAATACTGTCTTTTTTATGGCAGTCTGACTAAACAAAGTCAGATTACAAATTCTCCTGGTCATAAATCAAATATTGTACTCAATGCCCTGCCCTACGTGTTTCTGTCTACAAATATATGTACCTCATCAGGGGCTTTTTGCAATTTGCATACACAGGACCATCTACCCTCAAACATAAACAATTTTGCTAGGGCCGCCGATGCAGTAAAAACCCGGGCAGCAGGTTACTGATAGTATATATTCATAAATAACTTCCACAGTCGAACGGGTTCTGATCCTGTGGGAAACAATTCAGGATGGCATCTGAAGGTCTATTTCAGATGTCCTGAGCTTTACTCTATGCGCGCACCCGCAGTGGCGGGGAGCCACGCAATACTGCCGGCTTCCTGCGCACATGTGCGCAATTATGAAGTGTGAACCTAGCCTTAGTGATGTATCACACTAAGGAAATATAAAACAAAAATAAAGAAACAGAAACACATCCACAATTTGTATTTTGATCTACTTGCTTCTCAGCATAAATTCAAAAATAACAGGTTGTTAGTATACATTTTGATCAAAAAGTACAAGCCCACTCGCCACGTCAAGGCCACTTATTTAGAGTGGGTCCCTAACCTAACAGGGGTGTAGTACCGGGCGGCAACCACTGTCACTGCAACACCTTGCCCACAGGGGAACGACCCAGTGGCCAGGCAGTCCCACTGCTGCCTGACAAAGCCCCTGGCTCCGGGCCACTTCACCTTAAAGACAAAGCACCACAGTAACAATGACTGCCGCAGAGCACTACTCCAGTATGAACACCTACCATGTGATCCCTGCCAGGAAACGCTACGCCAGGAAATGGCTGGGAAAACGCTAGGAGGAATCCCATATGCAGTCTGCTGCTAACTAAAAAAGATTGTTTGTTATGGACAAAACCAAACATTTTACGTCAGATTGATAATTCAGGGCTATTTAGGGACAAAATGATAGTAAGGCATTGGTTTTTGAGGAGCTACTCCTGAAAGGGCAACTAATATGGCTGCACTTCATGTTGTTCCCTTTTTTTTTTTTTTTAAAGCCAGATGTAACAAAAAGTAAAGTATCAACATCTCTAGTATAGAACTCACAACTGAAGAAAAAAAACATTTTTTAAGAAAAAATTCTTGTTATAGGAAGTGCAAAGTCAAAAATGATGTGTCCCTTCTCAGTCTGTGATTGACTGAATGGGCAGGATCTGCTCTGACCTCTCGCCTTAAAAACAGGCAGAGAAAACAAGGGTCAGGGTATGGGAAGGAATTGAACAGGAGCTGCAGTGTAGGTAAGGGGGCAAGTGTAGGTAAGTATATGTTTTTCTCTACAGCCCTAGAATTATATAAAGATTTTGGGGAAACTAAGGATTCTCTCTAAAGCTTATTGGGAATGAGAATGGGCCTAACTACCGTATTTATCGGGGTATACCACGCACCGGCCTATAACACGCACCCTCATTTTACAACGGATATTTGGGTAAAAAAAAGTTTTTTACCCAAATATCCATGAAAAAATGAGGGTGCGTGTGTGCGCGTGTATACCCCGATATACCCCCAGGAAAGGCAGGGGGAGAGAGGCCGTCGCTGCCCGCTTCTCTCCCGCTGGACAGCTCCCGGGACGTGAGTCATCAGAAAGCAGTTAGACAGAAAACAGCAACTCCACTTCAGAAGCTAATAACTATTGGAAGGATTAAGATTTTTTAATAGAAGTAATTTACAAATCTGTTTAACTTTCCGGAGCCAGTTGATATATATAAAAAAGTTTTTGCCTGGAATACCCCTTTAAGTTCTGGATTACCATGACATGTATGACTACACTTCACAGTGACACAGCTAGGTATGTTTGGACATGAAAGAAATGGATATAAAATTAAAGGGGTTATCCACCATAAGGTGATTTTACCTGCCAGACAGTAATGGACATGCTTAGGCAGGATCTGCGCTTGTCTCGGGGCTAATTGGCTATGTTGTGAGATTACCATAACACTGTGGCTAGCTTTTTGTGAACTGGTATTTCCTGTTTGACTTTTCTTTTTTTTTACTACAAATCCCACAATTCCATCTTCCTCCCTTCCACCCATCAGCCACCCCACCCATTGAAACATAAATGAGCTGCATCCATTCAAATCAGTGTGGTTTTCAATTGTGGTTTTCAATCAGCTGTTGCAGATTAATCTCTCTCCCACCAAGCGATCCCTCCACCCATTGAAGCAGACAGGCTCCCTGTCATCAGCTGACTAATGAGGTCAGGTCTCTGCCGCACTGCAAGCTGGGAAAAATGACAACAGTCATTTTGTATGCTGGGAAAAATCAATATTGGGGTGAAAATCACAGAAGAATTATGAGAAAACCGTCACACACCGGTACAGACATTATATTATAAACTACACTAACTTTACAGCCCTGTAACGCATAGTTCAAATACAAAAAATTCCTGGAATACCCCTTTAATTATATGGACCAGTCCTCAGAGGAACATAGGAAAATAATGGAAGATGGATCCAGTAATGCAATAAAATAACAATTTATTAGAATAAAAAGAGATGACTTCTCTCTGGTATTTTATTACCTAAGGAACATGAATTTATTTTTAGAACACAGGAAAAACTTCCAATATTCTACTGTCTTCCCAAGATTCATAAAGACCCCATTAACCCTCCCGACCGCCCAATAGTATCGGGTTTCAATTCATTAACATCTAACCTCTCACAACTAATTGATCGTCTTCTACAACCTTTTGTACAAACCATAACCTCTTATCTAAAAGACACTACCCAAGCCATACAAGTTCTTGAAAACATCAAATGGGGATCTGATTATATACTCGTCTCTCTTGACGTAAGTTCCCTCTACACTATTATTAAACACGAAGATGGCCTAAATGCCGTCAGACATTTTTTAACAACAGGAGATATCTTGCCAGAACAAATTAATTTTATCTTTCAAGCCATCCATTTTATTTTAACTCATAATTATTTTAACTTTGAAAACAATTTTTACCTACAGTTAACCGGCACTGCCATCGGTATGAGGTTCGCGCCCAGTTATGTCAACTTATTCATGGCAGCCTGGGAGGAAAAAAACATCACCCCCAGGATTGGCACGGACCTCATACTATGGCTGCACTACATAGATAGCATTATTTTTATTTGAAAAGGAACTAGAGATCTTTTAGATCATTTTATCCAGGAAATTAATACTATTGTCTTAAATCTCAATTTTACACCCTATATCAGCACTGGCACTTTAGACATTTTAGACATTTTACTTACCATTGATTCTCCAAAATGAATATGCAGTACATACCACAAGCCAGTTGTGAAAAATAGTTTTATTCTTTTTAATAGCGGTGGCTTTTAAATGTCCCAATGGGCCAGTACCGCAGATTAAAAAGAAATTGCACTTTAAGTGCTAAATTCGAAGAAGAAGCACAAACCCTGACTGAGAAATCCCTGGATAAAAATTATCCTAAGAGCATTTTAAATAAATCTTAAAAAAAAAAAAAAAATTTGCACCTTAGATAGATGCAAATTTTTTATTCCCAAACCAGCTGACCTAACAACCAGCAATGATGATCCTAAAATAATTATACCATTTAATAAGGAGTACAAAAAAATAGAAACGATCATCAAGAAAAATTGGCATTTTCTAAAAAACGATAAAACAATTGGGCAAGATATCCCCCTACACCTACTGATTGTATACACCAAGGCCCCAAATTTGGGTTTCCAAGTTGGCTCCACCGTCAAACAGCCATCTATTTCTCATTCGTCACCTACATTGCTACAAACCAAGGGTTTTCACAGATGTGGGTCTTGTATGAGATGTAAAATCACAGATTTCCCTAAAAAAAACATTGAAGTTTCATCCACCTCTAACCAATTCACATACCAAATGTCCGAATGTCTCTCCTGCCATAGTAAAGGTGTAATCTATTTAATTCAGTGTAGTTGTGGCAAACAAAACATAGGCTGCACAAAAAGACAATTAAAAACCCACATCTCTGAACACATTTATAATATAAAAAAAAGGAACAAAAACACACCCTGTATCATTACATTTCAGCGAACATCATGACCAGGATCCATCTGATTTCTTTTTTGTAGCTATTGAAAGTGTGAAAAGATGCTGGAGAGGTGGTGATTTTATTACACGTATGTCCAAGGCTGAATCTAGGAAAATTTTCGAGTTTGACTCACTGACACCAAGAGGACTCAATGCAGATCTCAAAATCTTTGGGTTTCTTTAATTTAATTCTGTCTTGTGGTTTGGCCCTGCTCCGCGGCCCATCACTGGCTGGTCGCAGTGACGGTCCCTGGGGTTTAGCCCACCCAAGTCCATCTCCGGAAATTGTAGGGATCCAGCTTTTAGAAGTTGGAATTATATATATTCATTTATTTATTTACTATTTTCAAATATTTTTTCATCATTTATTCATTTTTTTCTGTTATACTTTATTCTCTTTTTTTTTCTTTTCTTTTTTGATCCAGTATCATCATCATCATCTGATGTGCCGTTCCAATGTTCCTTTCCATATTTTCCATTTTCCCAATGAACACTTCATTACACTGAGACTATATAAAGCACTCTAATTTCATTCATGAACTCTTATATCGCTACTGAAGAAAAGGCCCACGGCCTTGAAATGCATCTAGCATTAATATCCACATACCCCACGCAACCCCACAGTCTGTATACCAACCATTAACTTGGACTTCGCATTTGCAAAAGCTGGATGGCCTCTGTCTTGGGACCACTTTTATACGTGCTTGCAGCGCATCACTGACACGTGGACGCCTGCTCCCACTCCCGTACCAGCACAGGACTCACTGTTGTCTCCACGTTGTCAGCTACAGCTATCATCCCCTCATCCTCCATCAGGCCGGACGCCTTCTCGTGCCAGCCGAAGACTACTGAACTATCTAGAGGCTCCGTGACATTGCGCATATGGGCATAACTCCCAGTGCCGGACGCAACCGTGCCAGCCTGGACTGCATGCCTTATCATATTCCATATGGTCGGTGAGTGGTGCCGTGCACCAACCCTGTTTCATTCAAGTGCCATTATACCACCAACGAATATACAATATTAATGGAATTTGTCTTTGCTACAATATTGCTGAACTTTGCACTGCGCTACCAATGAACTTTTCCATGAACTAGCGCACTATACAATTGCATATTAATCCAGCTGCAACTGATTTACTTGGTATACACGCCTGAACTTTAGTTGGTATACACGCCTGAACTCTTTATTTTATATTTAATTTGATACCATTATTTTATTATCAAATATACCTACCTTTGACGTCTAACATATCCACTTATATTTGTTGAGCCCCTTCGCCTTATGCAAGGGCCCTGCTAGAGCGATAGGTGGCTAAGTCATCTCTTTTTTATTCTAATAAATTTTTTATTTTATTGAAATACTGGATCCATCTTCTATTATTTTCCTATATACCTTTGAGGACTGGTCCAGATAATTCATTTTGTATCCATTTCTTACATATTCCTAGCTTTTTTGGGTGAAGGCATCACCAGTAACCTTGGGTACATATTCTGGCCCTAAATGAGCTACACACATTTTTCCTTTTTGTACCATATTTGGACATGACATTATGTTAAGGACGTAGAAAACGATGGGCTATAGCTACTGAAGAAAAGGCCCGCGGCCTTGAAACGCGTCTAGCCCATTATCTGCACCTTATCCATAAGTGTATATCACTTCAAATAGACTGTATCTGCCATATTCCAATTGCAACAGCTGGATGCCCGCGATTCCGGGACCACTGCTGCACGCGCGCTGTTAGCACCTTATTCATACGTGCAATCCGCACCACCTGTTACCTGCATCCTCTCACAGCCCCGGTCGGCAGAGTTACTCCTGGACATCATCCTCCCCAAGGCCGGACGCCTCCCGTGCCAGCCCAGGACACTCGGACCCCCGGAGATTCAGCCATTCACCCAGCATACCACCCAGGCGGGCATTGATATCCAGAGTGCCGGACTCAGCCGTGCCAGCCCGGACCTGAGGACTCCAAAGGAGGGTGAGTGGTGCTGTGCACCGAGACTTGACATCTTCATCGCTGACAGTGTTTGCCACATTGTCTGCATTACCTGTCCATGAATTTCCTATTGTAGCTATTGTCGCTACACTCACTACCATATACCGTTACTCCGGACACACCCAAACTAATTGTGACTTTTCATTCTGGACATTTCTTGTGGATTTTTCATTGAAATATCCCTATGAATTATATGGACTGAGAACGTTTTCTCCTGATATATGCAGCAGATATTTAATTAATGAATTTTCTTTGGTGCTACTTACCCATCATATTTATTTCATTTTAATCCTACTATATTCTGTATTTTTTATTATATCTATTTTTTACCCAGTATATTCCATTCGCCTTTAGCAAGGGCCCTGCTAGGCGATTGGTCATATATATCCTTTTTATATAATAAAGACCATTTCTTGGATCCCATCTCCACTAGTCTTTTCCTTTTTATCTCCCCTGTGCTTTTGAGGACTGGTTCACATAAATATTTTATGTTTATAATTTCTACATATTACATTAGGCCTTTTGGGTGAAGGCAACACCTTTAACCTCAAGCACATTATTTCTTTTATCCTAAGTGAGCTACACATATTTTACAATATCAGGAAAGTGTTATTCTACTGAGAGAGTGGTGGATGCATGGAATGGCCTTCCTACAGAAGTGGACGCTGAAAATACAGTGAAGGAGTTTAAGCATGCATGGGATAAGCATAAGGCTATCCTTCATATAAGATAGGACCAGGGACTATTGATAGGATTCAGATTATTGGGTAGACTAGATGGCCAAATGGTTCTTATCTGCCAACACAAGTGGAGCTGCAAACAGGATTAGGACCCCAGAACCACAACACATTAAAATGACACTTAATTATGCTCTATGTGCACTGTCAAACAACTAAACAGTCCCTTTAATTAAAGCTTCATTTGAAAAGAAGCCCTCAAATTAAAATGCAACATTCCATTTATACAGGAGACAGACATACTTCTTCAACTATAAACATCAAATTGTTTCCATACAAAAAAAAAATTTTCTTTTGGTCTTCAGTAGAGATGAGCAAACTTTAGAAAAATTAGATTCGGCCAATTCGCAGTATTTTTCGAAAAAATTTGGTTCGATTTGAATTTATTCACAGCGAATCTATATTAAAAACAGCTATTTCTGGCCTATAGAGAGACTCAATAGGGGTGTAGAACACTTTGCTGTGTTCTAACAAGCATATGGAGTGTGCTGGGGTAGTGAAATAATATTGTTATTCAGTATGACATGCAGATTACTGGCATCGCTTTTAGAATAACTGCTGCAGAGTGGCACAAAGACAGAGCCTGGAGGTGTCATCAGTATGAGGAGACCATATAGTGGCTAAATGAAACAGAGTGGAGGTGTTTGCAGCATGAGGAGACCATATAGTGGCTGAATGACACAGCTTGGATGAGGCTGAAGCATGAGGAGACCATATAGTGGCTGAATGACACAGCTTGGATGAGGCTGAAGCATGAGGAGACCATATAGTGGCTGAATGACACAGCGTGGAGGTGTTGGCAGCATGAGGAGACCATATAGTGGCTGAATGACACAGCTTGGATGAGGCGGAAGCATTAGGAGACCATTGAATTTTAAGAATTTTAAATAGAAATGTAAGATTTTTAAATTGAAATTGAGGGTTTTGAAATTGAACTCTTAACTCCCAAGTTTTAGTGTCCTGGGCCCCGACGTGTGGGTACAAAGGATCTAATCTAACAAGGAGTCACATGTCACATGGCAGCACAATGACAGAGCCTGGAGGTGGCATCAGTAGGAGGAGACCATAAAGTGTCTGAATGGCACAGCCTGGAGTTGGCGGCAGATGAGGAGACCATAGGGCCTCACAATCTCTAAGAATAAAACATGAATTTTGAAATTTCAAATGAAGATGTATGGTACCTAGTGCTACCATAAACATGTATAGGTAATGTCCTAAGCCCAGCAGAATCACTAAACCATGTAGTTGCTGAATGACACAGACTGGAGCTGGCTGAAGCATCAGAAAACCATATATTGGATGAATGGCACAGCCTGGAGGTGGCTGAAGCATGAGAAAAGACCACATAGTGACTGAATGAAACAGCCTGGAGGTGGCAGCAACAGCATCAAGAGTCCTGAAAGTGACCCAGTGACAGAGTGGTGCGGAGGGTGGCAATACCAGTACCCGTTGACAAAGGTGGGTGGAAAAAGGTCTGATGTGGAGGAATGTTTGTAACTGAGGAGCAGTGCCTTAAATCTGTTTGGCACTATCCATATTTGTGAAGTGTTGGTGTGGCACCATGGTCAATCCACTCTCATGCATCAGGCATTGATGGTTGGAAATCCTGGCTGATTCATCTACACAAAGATCAGTCTCTCCACATTTTTCCTTGGGGTGACTATGGCCCCCGCCGCACTGAACACCCACTCTGATGGCACACTACTGGCCGGGCAGGACAGCTTTTCCAGGGAAAACTCTGCTAATTTTAGCCACAAATCAAGTTTGGCTGCCCAGAAGTCCAGCGGATCTTCAAGGTGTGTTGGCATGGGAATGTCAAGGTATGCCACCACCTGCTGGTTTAGGTCCTGCTCCAGATCTACCTGCTGCTGAAGAGTTGCTTCACTATGCGGGAGAAGAAAGCTACTCATTAGTGACTGTAGACTCAGGCTACTGCTGATGGAGCTGGTACTGCTCCTGCCATCCCACCCCTCCCCTCTCCAGGAGCCATGGCAGTGGAAGGTGAGAGCAGAGGGCCCCCCGGGCCCCGGGTCAGACCTGTGAGAGGATTGACGATGGCGCAGATAGGCATCGGCCAACTGACTACATAGGATGCCTCTGTAGTAGGTCATTTTGTGCTCCCTCTCAGTGGGTGTAAAAAAGGCCCCTTTTTTATGGAGGTGGTGAGGGTCCAATAAGGTGGGGATCCAGAAGTCATCCCGCTGCCAGATGGTGACAATTTGGCTGTCAATACGCAAGCAGGTGAGCATGCATCATGCCATTTGTGCAAGTGACTTGGAGGGACTCCCTGCCTCCTTCTCCACTGTATACTGCCATGGTGTGTCTGGGTCCTCTGTCTCACCTTCCTCATAACCTTCTAGCTCTTCCGGCTGCTCCTGCTCCTCCTCTCCTGTCAGATTACTAGAAAAAAATGCACATTTGGCGAAACCTAAACTGTGCTCCACTGTGCCCCTCCCCCTCCTCATAGTAACATAGTTCATAAGGTTGAAAAAAGACCAGAGTCCATCAAGTTCAACCTATAACCCTAATGAGTCCTTCCTGAGTTGATCCAGAGGAAGGCAAAAAACCCTCATACTAGAGGTAAAAATTCCTTCCCGACTCCAAATATGGCAGTCAGAATAAATTCCTGGATCAACATTCTGTCCCTATAAATCTAATATACATAACCAGCAATGTTGTTACCCTCCAAAAATGCATCCAGACCCCTTTTAAATTCTTTTACAGAGTTCACCATAACCACCTCCTCTGGGAGACAATTCCAGTCTCACTGCTCTTACAGTAAACAACCCCCGTCTGTGCTGGTGTAGAAACCTTCTTTCCTCTAAACGTAGAGGCTGCCCCCTTGTTATAGATACAGTCCTGGGTATGAATAGATCATGGGAAAGATCTCTGTAATGTCTCCTGATATATTTATACATAGTTATTAGGTCTCCCCTAAACCTTCTTTTTTCTAAACTAAATAACCCTAATTGTGATAATCGTTCTGGGTACTGTAATCTTCCCATTCCCCGTATTACCCTGGTTGCCCGTCTTTGAACCCTCTCCAGCTCCACTATATCTTTCTTGCACATTGGTGCCCAGTACTGTACATATTATTCTATGTGAGGTCTGACTAGTGATTTGTACAGTGGTAGAAATATTTCCTTGTCGTGGGCATCTATGCCCCTATTGTTCCACCCCATGATTTTATTTGCCTCGGCAGCAGCTGCCCGACACTGGTCACTACAGCTAAATTTACTGTTAACTAAGACTCCCAAGTCCGTTTCCAAGTGTGGCCCCCCAAGTGTGCTTCCATTTAATACATAATCCCAGCCCGGATTTTTCCTCCCCATGTGCTTTACCTTACATTTATCAGTGTTGAACCTTATCTGCCACTTCTCAGCCCAAACCTCCAACCTATCCAGATCCATTTGTAACAGTGCACTGTCCTCTATTGTGTTTACCCCTTTACAGAGTTTAGTATCATCTGCAAAGATTGCTACTTTACTATTCAACCCCTCTACAAGGTCATTAATTAATATATTAAATAGAACAGGACCCAAGACTGACCCCTGTGGTACCCCACTAGTAACAGTCACCCAATCAGAATAAGTACCATTAATAACCACCCTCTGTTTCCTATCACTGAGCCAGTAACTTACCTACTTGCATACATTCTCCCCCAGCCCAATCCTCCTCATTTTATGCACCAACCGTTTATGTGGCACAGTATCAAATGCTTTGGAAAAATCCAGATATATGACATGCAGCGATTCCCCCTGGTCCAGTCTGGAGCTCACTTCCTCATAAAAGCTGATCAGGTTAGTTTGACAGGACCGATCCATCATAAAGCCATGCTGATATAGAGTCATGCATTTATTTTTATCAATATATTCCAAAATATCATCTCTTAGAAATCCCTCAAACAATTTACATACAACAGAGGTTAAACCAATTCCCTGGGTCACCTTTTGTCCCTTTTTTAAATATTGGTACCACATTTGCCATGCACCAGTCCTTGGGAACAGTCCCTGTTACTATAGGTCCCTGAATATTAAAAATAGGGGTCTGTCTATTACATTACTTAATTCCTTTAGAACACGGGGGTGAATGCCATCTGGACCTAGGGATTTGTGTATTTTGATTTTTTGTAGGCGGCACTGTACTTCTTCCTGGGTTAGACAGGTGACCTGTACTGGGGAGTTTACCATATCTCGCTGTATTTCACCAGGCACTTTTTATTTTCCTCGCTGAATACAGTGGAGAAGAATTTGTTTAATATATTTGCTTTTCCTGATCCCCGTTTATAATTTCTTCTTTATCGTTTTTAAAGGGCGTACACTTTCATTTTTTTACCTTTTTGCTATTTATATAGTTAAAGAACATTTTTGGGTTAGTTTTACTCTTTTTTGGCAATGAGTCTTTCTATCTCTATTTTTGCGGCTTTTATCTGTTTTTTTTTTTTTACATATTTTACATTTTTCTCTATAGCTTTCTAATGCTTCCTCACAGCCGTCCTCTTTTAATAGTTTAAATGCTTTATTTTTGTCATTTATTGCCCCTTAACCCCTTCCCGCAGAATGGCATATATAAACGCTGGGTTGTGCAGTGCGTTCGCGCATCCCGGCGTTTATATATGCCATTCAGTTAACCCGGCGATGCGCAGCATCGCACGGGTTAACTGGCAGAAGTCCCGCTGTTTCCAGCAGGGGACAACTTCTGCTTCACCCCCAGGACCATCCATTGATGGTCCTGGTCAGCGATCACTGTGATTGGTCCCTGTGGACCAATCACAGTGATCTGGGGTGAAAGTTCAGATCCCCCGCACTGCCCGCCCCTGGAAGTCGGGCAGAACGGGGGACGATGGCTGCAGGGGCTCGCAGGGACCTGCGGCATAGGGGGGGAACACCAGGGGACCGGCGGCCTTACCTGGCGGGACCGAGGAGCAGCGGCAGGACCGGCCACGTGGACGAGCAGCGACGGGACCGGCAGGTAAGTATGTAGTCCTCAGAAGCAGCAGTGAAGATCTTCACTGCTGCTTCTAGGAGTCTGAAAACTACAACTCCCAGCATGCCTAGACAGCCTTTGGCTGTCTGGGCATGCTGGGAGTTGTAGTTTTGCAACATCTGGAGGGCCCCAGTTTGGAGACCATTGTATAATGGTCTCCAATCTGTGCTCTTCCAGCTGTTGCAAAACTACAACTCCCAGCATGCACTGACTGTCCAGGCATGCTGGGAGTTTTAGTTCAGCAACATCTGGCCCTTCAGATGTTGCCGAACTACAACTCCCAGCATGCCCTTCAGCTGTCTGGGCATGCTGGGAGTTGTAGTTTTGCAACAACTGGAGACACACTGGTTGGGAAACATTGTTTCTAACTCAGTGTTTCCTAACCTGTGTGCCTCCAGCTGTTGCAAAACTATAACTCCCAGCATGCACTAACAGACCATGCATGCTGGGAGTTGTAGTTTTGCAACATCTGGAGGGCCCCAGTTTGGAGACCATTGTATAATGGTCTCCAATCTGTGCTCTTCCAGCTGTTGCAAAACTACAACTCCCAGTATGCACTGACTGTCCAGGCATGCTGGGAGTTTTAGTTCAGCAACATCTGGCCCTTCAGATGTTGCCGAACTACAACTCCCAGCATGCCCTTCAGCTGTCTGAGCATGCTGGGAGTTGTAGTTTTGCAACAACTGGAGACACACTGGTTGGGAAACATTGTCTGTTTCTAACTCAGTGTTTCCTAACCTGTGTGCCTCCAGCTGTTGCAAAACTATAACTGCCAGCATGCACTAACAGACCATGCATGCTGGGAGTTGTGGTTTTGCAACAGCTGGTGCACCTCCCCCCCCCCCCCCCTGTGAATGTACAGGGTACATTCACATGGGCGAGGCTTTTACAGTGGGTTTCTCGCATCTTGATATGCAGCAAATTTTGTGCTGGGAAACTCGCTGTAATCCCCCGCCCATGTGACTGTACCCTAAAAACACTACACTACACTACACCAACACAGAATAAAATATAAAGTTAAAAACACTACATATACACATACCCCTACACAGCCCCCCTCCCCCAATAAGAACATCCGGTACACCACTGTTTCCAAAGCAGAGCCTCCAGCTGTTGAAAAACAACAACTCCCAGTATTGCCGGACAGCCGTTGACTGTCCACGCATGCTGGGAGTTTTGCAACAGCTGGAGGCACCCTGTTTGGGAATCACTGGCGTAGAATACCCCTATGTCCACCCCTATGCAAATCCCTAATTTAGGCCTCAAATGCACATGGCGCTCTCACTTTGGAGCCCTGTCGTATTTCAGGGCAACAGTTTAGGGCCACATATGGGGTATCGCCGTACTCGGGAGAAATTGCTTTACAAGGTTTGGGGGGCTTTTTCTTCTTTAACCCTTCATGAAAAGGAAAAGTTGGGGTCTACACCAGAATGTTAGTGTAAAAAAATTTAATTTTTTACACTAACATGCTGATGTTGCCCTATACTTTACATTTTCACAAGAGTTAAAAGGGAAAAAAGCCCCCCAAAATTTTTAATGCAATTTCTCCCGACTACAGAGATACCCCATATGTGAGCGCAAAGTGCTCTGGGGGCGCACAATAAGGCCCAGAAGGGAGAGCGCACCATGTACATTTGAGGTGATTTGCACAGTGGTGGCTGATTGTTACAGTGATTTTGACAAACGCAAAAAAAAAAAAAAAACCACATGTGATCCCATTTCGGAAACGACACCCCTCACGGAATGTAATGAGGGGTGCAGTGAGAATTTACACCCCACAGGATCTTTGGAACAGTGGTCCGTGAAAATGAAAACTTGTACAGCCCACTGTTCCAAAGATCTGTCAGACACCAGTGGGGGGCAAATGCTCACTGTACCCCTTGTTACGTTCCTCAAGGGGTCTAGTTTCCAAAATGGTACGCCATGTGTTTTTTCTGCTATTAACCCTTGCAAAAATGTGAAATTTGGGGGGAAACAAACATTTTAGTGGAAAAAATTATTATTTTTTTTTTACATATGCAAAAGTCGTGAAACACCTGTGGGGTAATAAGGCTCACTTTATTCCTTATTACATTCCTCAAGGGGTCTAGTTTCCAAAATGGTATGCCATGTGTTTTTTTTTTTTTTTGCTGTTCTGGCACCATAGGGGCTTCCTAAATGCGACATGCCCCCCGAGCAAAATTTGCTCTCAAAAAGCCAAATATGACTCCTTCTCTTCTGAGCATTGTAGTTCACCCATAGTGCACTTCAGGTCAACTTATGGGGTACCTTCATACTCAGAAGAGAAGTGGTTACAAATATTGGGGGGTATTTCCTACTATTAACCCTTGGAAAAATGTGAAATTTGGGGGGAAACAAACATTTTAGTGGAAAAAATTATTATTTTTTTTTTACATATGCAAAAGTCGTGAAACACCTGTGGGGTAATAAGGCTCACTTTATTCCTTATTACATTCCTCAAGGGGTCTAGTTTCCAAGATGGTATGCCATGTGTTTTTTTTTTTGCTGTTCTGGCACCATAGGGGCTTCCTAAATGCGACATGCCCCCCGAGCAAAATTTGCTCTCAAAAAGCCAAATATGACTCCTTCTCTTCTGAGCATTGTAGTTCGCCCATAGTGCACTTCAGGTCAACTTATGGGGTACCTTCATACTCAGAAGAGAAGTAGTTACAAATATTGGGGGGTATTTCCTGCTATTAACCCTTGGAAAAATGTGAAATTTTGGGGGAAACACATTTTAGTGAAAATTTTTTTTTTTTTACATATGCAAAAGTCGTGAAACACCTGTGGGGTATTAAGGCTGACTTTATTCCTTGTTATGTTCCTCAAGGGGTCTAGTTTCCAAAATGGTATGCCATGTGAGGGTTTTTTGCTGTTCTGGCACCATAGGGGCTTCCTAAATGCAACATGCCCCCCAAACACGATTTCAGAAAAACGTACTCTCCAAAATCCCCTTGTCACTCCTTCCCTTCTGAGCCCTCTACTGCGCCCGCCGAACACTTTACATAGACATATGAGGTATGTGCTTACTCGAGAGAAATCGGGCTACAAATATAAGTATACATTTTCTCCTTTTACCCCTTGTAAAAATTCAAAAATTGGGTCTACAAGAACATGCGAGTGTAAAAAATGAAGATTGTGAATTTTCTCCTTCACTTTGCTTCTATTCCTGTGAAACACCTAAAGGGTTAAAATGATGACTGAATGTCATTTTGAATACTTTGGGGGGTGCAGTTTTTATAATGCGGTCTTTTGTGGGGTATTTCTAATATGAAGACCCTTCAAATCCACTTCAAACCTGAACTGGTCCCTGAAAAATAGTGAGTTTGAAAATTTTGTGAAAAAATAGAAAATTGCTGCTGAACTTTAAAGCCCTATGGTGTCTTCCAAAAGTAAAAACTTGTCAATTTTATGATGCAAACATAAAGTAGACATATTGTATATGTGAATAAAAAATTTTTTTATTTGTAATATACATTTTCCTTACAAGCAGAGAGCTTCAAAGTTAGAAAAATGCTAAATTTTCAAATTTTTCATAAAATTTTAGGATTTTTCACAAGGAAAGGATGCAAGTTACCACAAAATTTTACCACTATGTTAAAGTAGAATATGTCACGAAAAAACAATCTCGGAATCAGAATGATAACTAAAAGCATTCCAGAGTTATTAATGTTTAAAGTGACAGTGGTCAGATGTGCAAAAAACGCTCTGGTCCTTAAGGCCAAAATGGGCTTGGTCCTGAAGGGGTTAAAGGGGTATTCCAGGCAAAACCTTGTTTTTATATATATCAACTGGCTCCGGAAAGTTAAACAGATTTGTAAATTACTTCTATTAAAAAATCTTAATCCTTCCAATAGTTATTAGCTTCTGAAGTTGAGTTGTTGTTTTCTGTCTAACTGCTCTCTGATGACTCACGTCCCGGGAGCTGTGCAGTTCCTATGGGGATATTTTCCCATCATGCACAGCTCCCGGGACGTGACATCATCATTGAGCAGTTAGACAGAAAACTTCAGAAGCTGATAACTATTGGAAGGATTAAGGATTTTTTAATAGAAGTAATTTACAAATCTGTTTAACTTTCCGGAGCCAGTTGATATATATAAAAACAAGGTTTTGCCTGGAATACCCCTTTAAAGTTTTCATTCATCCATATTGGTTTTCTTTTATTTCTGACCCTTTTATTCCTATAAGGTATATACATCTTACAGTGAGAGTTTAAGATATTTTTAAAAGTCTCCCATTTAGTGTCAGTATTCTTGTTTTTGAGGACATTATCCCATTTTATATTGTTAAGGGCTTCTCTGAGTTGGTCAAACTTTGCCTTCCTAAAGTCCATTGTTTTTGTGGCCCCTCGAGAGATTCCCTTATTGAAGAACAAGTTACAATGTATTATATTATGATCACTATTTCCTAGGTGTCCTTTTACCTGCACATTAGTTACTCTGTCAGGTCTGTTGGTTAATATTAAGTCTAGTAGGGTGCTGCCTCTGGTTGGGCCCTGCACCATTTGGGACAGATAATTGTCTTTAGCTATAGTCAGTAACCTGTTTCCTTTATGAGATTCACAGGTCTCAGTCTCACAGTTTATATCAGGATAAAGTCCCCCATTATTATCACCTCATTCTGATTTGCTGCCATGTTTATTTGCCTCATTAATTGATCTTCTGCCTCTTCCATTATGTTTGGTGGCTTATAGCAAACCCCTATCAGAATTTCTTTATTTTTATCTCCATATATTTCTACCCATATTGCATCCACATTATCGTTTCCCTAGTATATATCCTCCCGCAGTGCGGCTTTCAGACTGGACTTTACATAAAGACAGACTCCTCCCCCTTTCCGTTTTGTCCGATCCTTCCTGAATAGACTATAACTCTGTATGTTGATCGCCCAGTCACAGCTATCGTCCAACCAAGTATCTGTTGTACCCACTATGTCATAATTCTCTTCAGACATCAACCCCCGCAGTTCATTTGTTTTATTGGTCAGACTTCTGGCATTAGTCAACATGCAATTCAATGGTGTATGTTTTTTCTTCCTTTGAAGCCTATCCCTATTAACTATTCTAACCCCTCCCTCCTCTCCACCCCCAGGTACATTAATAAGTCCCCCCCTCTATCTACACTATCTTCCCCCCTCTATGTTATAGGTTCCCTCCCCCAGTCCCTAGTTTAAATACTCCTCCACCCTTCTAGCCATCTTCTCCCCAAGCACAGCTGCACCCTCCTCATTGTGGTGCAGCCCGTCCCTAGAGTAGAGCCGGTAACCAACAATGAAGTCGGCCCAGTTCTCCATGAACCCAAACCCCTCCTTCCTACACCAGCTTCTGAGCCACTTGTTTACCTCTCTGATCTCCCGCTGCCTCTCTGGTGTGGCTCATGGTACAGGTAATATTTCAGAAAATATTACATTGGAGGTCCTTGCCTTAAGCTTGTGGCCAAAGTCCCTGAAATCATTTTTAAGGACAGTCCACCTACCTCTTACTGTGTCATAGGTGCCAATATGCACCATGATTGCTGGGTCTTCTCCAGCCCCACCCAGCAACCTGTCAACCCGATCCGCGATGTGCCGAACTCGAGCGCCAAGAAGACAACATACTGTTCGGTGATCCCGGTCTTTGTGACAGATCGCCCTGTCTGTCCCCCTAATAATTGAGTCCCCCACTAAGAGTACCTGTTTGGCCTGCCCTGCACTTCTCCCTCCCTCCTTACTGGAGCAGACACCCCCCTGGCGGTCAGAGGCAGAGTCTTGCTGCAGTACTGCTAGCTCTGAAATAGCACCCTCCTCCCAACCGGGCAAACTTGTTGGGGTGTGCCAGTTCAGGACTAGCCTCCCTGACACTTTTCCCTCTACCTTGTCTTCTAACTATAACCCAGCTAGGTGCCTGACTGTCTTACACCTCCTTCCCACTATCCTCCCCCACCTCTACCCCAGAGAGTACTTGCTCAGCGAGCAGGAGACTCCTCTCCAAGTTGTCAATGCGTCTCAGTGTTGCCAGTTGCTCCTCTAGATCCAGGATCTGGGCTTCCAAATGAACAACTCGCACACATCCTGCACTGCAATATGCACCTTCTAACTGCTGTTCAAGGATTGCATACAGTAAACAGAATGCACACTGGACTGCATGTTCCTCCTCCTCCAGTTCAGCCCCCACACGGCTCATGTGGCCGTGAGATGTAGGCGCCACATCTCCAGTGCCCTGACCAGCCATCGTTTCCAAAACGTGTTGTAAGAAATGAAGCAGTGCAATGACGTCGTTCATCCTGTAATCCTGGCAACTTACTAATAATGTGGCTTCCTCAAATGGCCTGAGCACACGGCAGGTGTCACGTATGAGCTGCCACTGGTTCACATTGAAGTAACACAGGGGAGTATCCGTATCCGCTTGGATAATCAAAAAGTCGGTAATGGCTTTTCTCTGTTCGTACAGTCGGTCCAAAATATGGAGGGTGGAATTCCAATGTGTGGTAACGTCACAAATCAGACTATGTTGTGGGAACCGTCCTAATGCTACAGCTTAAGGAGGGTGTGCTTTGCGGTGTACGAGTGGCTGAAGTGCATTCAAAGTTTCCTTCCCATTGTTAGGATGTCTTGCAAATGGGGGGAACACTTCAGTAACTGCTTCACAACCAGATTGAACACGTCTGCCATGCAGGGCACATGGCTCAGCCTTCCCAGTAGGTGCGCATGCAAGATGTTCTTCCCATTGTCAGTCACCATGGTTCCCATTTCCAGTTTTCGTGGAGTAAACCATGCTCCGATTTCTTTACAAATTACTTTTAGCAGTTCCTCCCCTGTGTGACTCTTTTCGCCAAGGCAAACCATGTGAAGTACAGAGTGACACCGCCGTGCCCTGCACATGTGGTATGCTGAAGGCCACTGAGACTTGTCTGGGCAGTGGAGGCTGAGGACACAGTGGAGGATGAGGAGGCAGAGTCGCACACTGTCATAGGACCAACAGGTTGAGAGCGTGGAGGAGGAAGCGGTGTGACATGTCCAAGTTGGGGTTGTGGCTGTGCAGGAACCACATTCACCCAGTGAGCCATAAAGGATATGTATTGTCCCTGACCTTAGTTACAGCTCCAGACGTCGGTGCTGTCGTGCACTTTGGTACACACCGACAGGCTCAAGGACTGGCCCACCTTCTCTTCCACAAAATTGTGCAGGGCTGGTACTGCCTTCTTTGCAAAGAAATGACGGCTCGGGACTCTCCACCTCGGCTCGGCACAAGCCATCAGTTCTCTGAAAGGTGCAGAGTCCACCATTTGAAAAGGGGTGGACTGCAGCACCAGCAACTTAGACAGGAACACATTCAGCTTCTGTGCCGTTGGATGAGTGTGCGCATACTGTTGTCTCTTGGACATGGCTTCACCGATGGATTGTTGGCGGAATACCTGACTAATAGTAGGATGAGATGGAGCATCTGGTGTGACAAAAGGAGGATATGGCACACAGCTCCCTTTGGCTGAGGTGGTGGAGCCTTGGCTGGCTAAAAGAGGGAGTGGCGTGCCACTGGGTGATGCAGCAGGTTTGACCACTACATTGGAGCCACGGTTCTCCCAGGCCGCTTTATGGTTGCAAAGCATATGTTCACACAGGGCCGTGGTGCCAAAATTGGGACCCTGGCCACGCTTCACCTTCTGCCAACATATTTTGCATGTGGCTATGTGAACCTTCTCCGGATGCTTGATGAAAAACTGCCACACCGCCGAGTAGCTGATTTTCCAACCAACAGTCAGCACTAATTGACTGCTACTGCCGCCATCTCTAGGAACCCCTGTTCCACTACCTCCCGGGAAAATAGGCTTCCGCAAAGCAGGTGGTCTCCCTCGGGCACGTCTGGCTCCAGAATTTCCACTTCTGCCACCACTACCACCTTGCTGGCTCAGCTGCTGCCTCACGGGCAACATGCAACTCTCTTCTACTGATGATGAAGCCTCTTCGGCACCCTTCTCCCAATTGCGATCAGCTTCTTCATAATCAACAAGTGTCTGCATGTCACTGATGTTCTCCTCAGGTTCCTCAACAGTGTCTGCTTCAGGACCCTGAACCCTGGCAACACCGCCTCCCACATCACTCTCCTCATCACTACTTGCCCGCCTAGTGGAGGAAGCGGCGGATGTCTCCTCCCCTTCTTGGCTGGGCAGTAGCTGCTGACTATCCTCTATTAGAGCATCCTCAGTGAATAGTGGAGCTGAACCCACAGCATAAGATACTTCTGTAGGAGAGGGAACAGCATAGGACAGAAGAAATGGGAGGACAGGGACTGCTCCAGGACCGATGTTGACTGGCAGTGTCAGACGTCACTTCTGATGAAGTGGATGACTGTGTTAACCAATCGACGATGGCAGATGGGTTGCTGGTCGAGACACTGCTGCCACTCAGGCCTCTCGCTGTTACTCCTGCTGCCACTCGCCCCTAGTCTGCTGTGACCTCTGCCTGAAGGATTTAGGCCTCTGCCACTCCTCTGTGCACGTCCTGGCACTTCTCTGCCTGACATACTTAGTACGTGTATGAGGGGTATACAATACGCTTCACTACGCTTAAAACTGTATTAGTCTAGAACAGCAGCAGGTGTGAACTTTTGGCTGGACTTTCACAGTATCTAGGCCCATGACAGATTAACAGGTGCAAAATAGTACGCTACTTAGATGTAGGTATGTGGTATGCACTGATCAGGGCAGAAAAATGCTCTACAGTACACTTTAAAAAGTATCATCACTGATGAGGGCAGAAAAATGCGCTACAGTACGCCTAAAAACTCTGTATTTTTGTAAAACACCAGCCGTTGATTACTTTTGTCTGCCCTTTCACAGGATGTAGGCCCTTGACAGATTAACAGGTACAAAATAGTACACTACTTAGATGTACGTATGCGGTAAGCACTGATGATGGCAGAAAAATGCGCTACAATACGCCTAAAAACTCTGTATTTTTGTAAAACACCAGCCGGTGATTACTTTTGGCTGTCCTTTCACAGTATTTATGCCCATGACAGATTAACAGGTACAAAATAGTACACTACTTAGATGTACGTATGCGGTATTCACTTATGAGGGCAAAAAAATGCGCTACAATACCCTTAAAAAAAACATATTTTTGTAAAACACCAGCAGTACACAACAGGGCTGCAGCTAAAAAGAAAGCTGTGTACTAAACACAAAATTGCACTCTGTCAAAGACTATTAGGAATGGACTGATGGTCATTATACCGTCTACAGACTAGTATAACCAGCAGATGATTTTTGATGGAACAAAGACACTGAATTGCGCTGAAAAATTATTCCTGCCTCCTCTGCTAAGGTTTATGAAGTTGAAGCAGCTTGTTGAAATGTATGGGGCAACGGAAAGCTATCTGACCCTCTCTGTAATACTATGCCGAAGAAAGTGACTGGGAGGTTAATAAACAAGACAGGGCAAAGAGTGAGTCCGGCACTGCAAGCCACCTGAACCCCGTCCACCTGAACAAATTCCTGCGGGGCAACACTGAGGGGGCAGCCCGAGGAAGTGCGTCTAGGGCGCAGGAAACAGTCTGTCGCTGTGAGGCTGCTCCTCTGCGTCTACCCACTGTACCTTGCTACGGATACCAAATAAAGACTCCGTTTGGCAGGAATACCTGAGTGAGTGCATCTGCTTTCTGACTGGGAGGTTAATGCCTGCAGCTGCAGTAGAAATCCTTTTCAGTGAAAAAAAACAACGCTCTTCGTCCAAGGGAATGCTGATGTGATTAGGAGGATGTTAAATGCTGCTGGACTGCGCTTTTCTCTGCTGTAACACACACAGGCTCTGCGTCCTATGATCCTTCTGCAGTGTATTGTAATGAAGTGACTGGCCGCAAGATGGCTGCCGATTATATAGGGCTGTGACATTACAGGGGTGACTGGCTGCTGATAGGCTGCATCCTGCATGTGATTCATCCTGCCTACTTCCCTTCCCACCTTGCCTTCCCAGCATTCCTTGCCCCATGTACTGACATGTGGATCCGCCATTTTAGATGCCCTGGAGCCTGCATCGCAGTAAATTGAGTTTAATGAAGCGATTGGCGTGACAGAATCGCAGCTATATTCGCATTCGCTGCAAATCCAATATTTCCTGAAATTTGTTGCAAATTCGGGTTCATCATCTTCCATTCGCTCATCTCTTGTCTAAACAAGGTGGTATACTGACAGCTGTTAAGACTTGGTTGCATTTAAATTATGAAGCATTCTGACCCTACAGGTAGTAGTAGTCATAGTGTTAAATCAAGCGAATAGGTAATAATCAATACTGTGTAATGTTGGGTCTGAGAAACGCACTCCATTGTTTTCTGCGCCAAAAATATATGCATACAACATAAATAAACTTTACATATTTTCCAAAACAGATGACGTCACATGTAAATAATCTCTAATAGCATTGGTTCTTTTATTTCTCATTGTCTATACATGTACAAAGCTACTCTTGTATATTGTTTTTTTTACTATTACATTGGGAGACATTTACTATCTGCTGTATCTGCTGTGCACCTGCCAAACTGTGTGCCTGACAAAAGTTGCTGTTTCTCTCCATTGTCCCCAGATGTCCCCCATGGTCTCTGTTGCAATTTACATGCTGACCTAATGTGTTATAATTTTTTTACTGAAAAGGCAAATAAAAAATATCGATAAAGTTATTTTTAGTCTTGCAGTAGAAGGAACCCTTAAAAAGAGCTAAAAATCAAAGAACAATTAAATATTCAAAGAGCACCAGGAAGATAAAATTCTGTCAATAATACATATATTTCATATATTTTTACATTATTTTATCATATCAGCATCTACCGACAAACTGAATTTGAAAGGTTTACTGTTCAGAAATGTCATGTTCTAGTAAACATCCCGGCTGTTGTTTGGATGCAGTAGGAATTTATACATAGTGAGAGATAATGTGATCACTTTACACTACACTACATATACGATAAAGAATATAATTAATGTTAAATTGTGCATTCAGTTGCTAAAGTTCAATCTCAATTCAAAGTAACCTTCAAATATACAACTAAGGCTTTGTTCACATTGCACATTAATACTGTTTAGCGTACAGTATCAGGAGAGCACATATGAGAGTATGGTGGCCTTTCCGTTGGGACCACTGCAGTGCAAAGTGTTAACCTTGGAACTAGCTTAGCCAGGTTTGTGTGTTCTCAGTATAATTGGTTTGGACACTGTGATTTTTGTCACACTACTAACTGATTTTAAAGGGTACCTCTCATCAAAAAAACTTTTGATATATTAAAGATTAATGTATGCAGAATAACTTTACAATTGCATGTTATTAAAAAAATATGCTTCTTTCTATTTAATTTTCCACTTTGAAGAAATGACCACTAGGGGTCTCCCTACCAGTCCTGTCCGCAAGCATTTCAGACTCATGTTGGAGTCCTAAACACTACGAGCTGCCAGTCTGCTTTGTTCACAAAGGAGAACACTCAGAGCTGCCAGCCTGCTTTGTTCACAGCCTGTTTGGCTGTGAACAAAGCAGGCTGGCAGCTCTGAGTGTTTAGGACTCCAGCATGAGTCAGAAATGCTTGCTGACAGGACTGATCGGGAAAAATACAATAGAAAGAAGCATATTTTTCATTAACATGCTATTGGAAAGTTATTCAACATTCATTAATCTAAAATATATCAAAAGTTTATTTGATGAGAGGTACCCTTTAACTATCTAAGTTATAGCTGCAGCCCAAAGGCATACAGTGAGTTGTTTGCAAATCGTGCAAGTTTGTCTATAGATCACTCAATAGTTAAATTGAATCAATAATGCTTTAAAAAGTTGTAAAATAACATTTTGACAGGTAAATTAGCTCCAGAGAATGAGGGTAAAAACACTGAGAAAGATTAGCGAAACACACCAGTTTTTTTTTATGTGTATGGTTTCGTCTGGACATGTTATAGAGAAGTACAGTTTATATATCTTTTCTATTCCATCGAGTGCTGGATATACTTTCCTGGCAGAATTGTTTTCTTTTGGTTTTCCGTGGTCTTAGATTGTTCCACCCAACGGCTGTGAGTTTCATCCCCGGCACCTGGAACCAGGGGTCTGGGGAGTCATACATCAAACAGTGAGCTGTATCAAATCATGTTATTTTCTGCTATAAAGATAAAATGCTGTCTCTACAAGTGAGAAAGAATAACCCTTTGACCCAATGTGCATCTATTATTATTATTGTTATTGTTATTATTTTATTTTATGGAAAAAAAAATTCAAAACTTAGATAAATCCTCTTATAAATTATACAATTAAACCACATGTTAACATCTAGTGATCAGTGATGATTATTATGGTATGATGCACTATGTATTATGTATTATAGTATAATGTGCATGCACATTTTTGTTCTCTGTCCTTCAACACTCTGTGGAGCATGACCTGTTGAATGTTTGTTGAAGCCATAAAAGATGTGGATGATTACTGGATGGGCAGTCTTTTGGACCAGCACAATACATGAAAAATTAAGGATCTTTTTCAACAGGGAAGCCAAGACTACAGACAAGATATTCATAACAGCAAGCCAAGTGCTGTCACAGCATCAGTGCTCTAGTCCCCCTAAACCCTCAGTTTACCTCTAGTCTCACCCAGCGTTCCTGATGACAATCTGAACACACTGTAGTCTCATTGATCGGCCTTGGTGATTGGTTGCAGTAGGCTAAGAAAGTAATTGGTAGACCATAAAAAGTGGGTCATCAGGACAATTAAACAGAGGACCAGGACAGACCAGACTGATAGTGCTGGACTGGTATGTATGCCGCAGTTTGTTATTTTACATACATAACAAGTTGTAATTAGGTTTTTCTGTGTTTTAGACCCACCCTGTTTTTTTGGCTCCAAATGGACCAAATACTGGCCTAACTGAATGTGCTAACCCAGCCTATTCAGTCATATTTCCATATTTTTTATGAAGAGTAGTTATAATAACCTTAGCCTGTTAGAAAAGCTGCTGCTGTCAAATCACCAACCTGCCACTAGAACCCTCTCCCAACATACAGAAAAACTATAGGTGGGAGATATGACAAAGAAACAGACAAAAAAACTTGAAAAAAGCAAAAACATATACAATTTTTGCAATGATAAAAACTACAGTATGTTTGTATTTAGTAAGCAGTGTATAGCGCATGTTACTCTTTTTTGTGTAAATAATGAAAAATAACAAAATGAGAGTTATTTACTATTGGTTTCCCAACAATTTTTCTTGGTTTTTGTGGCTGAAATTTGGCGCACGTCGATTGCACCATAGTCTGTGACCAACAAACCCTTCCAACTTGCTTTCTTCCGCAAAAAAATTCTGAAAAGGGTGTGTGACTGATGTGAAATGAGGGAGTTGCCACTAAAAATGAGCATGACCCTGACAGTTTTGAAAAATCCTAACATATTAAGTGATGTTCCCACATAAAATGTGGTGGATTTGAGCTCTGGATAACTCGACAGTTTAGAACAGTTGTAAAAAATAAAAAAATAAAAAACAACACCGAAATATACAGCAAAATAGCTGTTGGGAAAAAAAAAAACACATAAAATTACACTCCACTCTTAGTAAATCAAGACCAGTGTTTTTTTATTATTAATTGATTTGATACTTAATTTATTTATTTTCCTTACTATTTACTTTTTCTTAGGATCTCAATGGTTATATGTGAGTTACAGTTTTGTGCACCCTGTGTATAAGGGCCAGTGATCAACCGAAGAACAAGCCAGAAAGTCAAACATATTTGTAAATTACTTCTATTAAAAATTCTTAATCCTTCCAGTACTCATTAGCGGCTGTATTCTACAGAGGGAATTCTTTTCTTTTGGGATTTCTTTTCTGTCATGACCAAGGTGCTTTCTGCTGACACCTCTGTCCATTTTGGGAACTGTCTAGAGCAGCATATGTTTGCTATGGGGATTTGCTCCTGCTCTGGACAGTTCCTGACATGGACAGAGGTGTCAGCAGAGAGCACTGTAGTTGTGACAGAAAATAAATCCAAAAATAAAAGAATTTCCTCTGTAGCATACAGTTTCTAATAAGTACTGGAAGGATTAACATTTTTTAAAGGGGGTTTCCAGCATAAGGTGACTTTAGTACATACCTGCCAGACAGTAATGGACATGCTTATGAAGGATCTCTGCATGTCTTGGGGCTAATTGGTTATGTTGTGAGATTACCATAATACTGTTGCTAGCTTTTTGTGAATTGGTATTTTCTGTTCGAGTTTTCTTTTTTGCCTACAAATCCCATAATTCCATTTTCTTCCCTCCTACACATCAGCCACCTCACCCATTGAAACATAAATGAGCTGCATCCATTCAAAAGAACTGTGGTTTTGCCTACAGCTGTTGCATTAGTTGCCGGTTGACATCTCTCCTACCAAGTGATCCCTCCACCCATTGAAGCAGACAGGCTCCCTGTCATCACCTGACTAGTGTCTGAGAAAATCTGAGACAACAGTAATTTTGTATGCTGTTAAAAATAAATATTGGCGTGAAAATCACAGAAGAATTGTGAGAAAACCATCACACACAGGTACAGACACTATATTATGAACTTGAACATAGTCAAAAAAAAAATCCTGGAATACCCCTTTGTATTAAAGGGTACCTCTCATCAAATAAACTTTTGATATATTTTAGATTAATGAATGTTGAATAACTTTCCAATAGCATGTTAATGAAAAATATGCTTCTTTCTATTGTATTTTTCCCGATCAGTCCTGTCAGCAAGCATTTCTGACTCATGCTGGAGTCCTAAACACTCAGAGCTGCCAGCCTGCTTTGTTCACAGCCAAATAGGCTGTGAACAAAGCAGGCAGGCAGCTCTGAGTGTTCTCCTTTGTGAACAAAGCAGACTGGCAGCTCGTAGTGTTTAGGACTCCAGCATGAGTCTGAAATGCTTGCTGCCAGGACTGGTAGGGAGACCCCTAGTGGTTATTTCTTCAAAGTGGAAAATTAAATAGAAAGAAGCATATTTTTTACTAACATGCAATTGTAAAGTTATTCTGCATACATTAATCTATAATATATCAAAAGTTTTTTTGATGAAAGGTACCCTTTAATTTAAAAATCTGTTTAATTTTCAGTTGATAAAAAAAAAAAAAATGTTTTCCACCGGAGTATCCCTTTAAGACAAGTATAATTTAATAGCCTGCAAAGATTTGGGGAAAGTTGTCAGATAACAGCTCCCCCTCATTCAACACGTGTTCTCTTTCTAGAGTTAATACAGTGTTGCAAATATTCAATTATAAGGGACATGTGAAAACATCCAAGTATGTTATGAGGGAGAAAACTGTATATACTAAAGTTTATATCTAAACTTAATCTAGGTGAGTCCGATGTGACAAGGCAGCAAATCCTTAATACAACATAGGAGTGATTGAAACAAATATTTCACTTCTGTCGCTTAGCATAAAATTGTCATTGCCGTCATGTTTTATGAATCTTATAATAATTGAAAACTTAACATTGCACATTGGATTCACACTTTACATAAAGTTCTAATTTCACAGTAATAGTCATAATTTTTCAGACTGATTGGATCATTGCTATTCATAATTAAGGCCTAACTAATAAGCTTTTGGCAGAAGAACAGCTTGAAAAATAAGACCTATATATTTCCTATTTCAGAAAAATACTAAATTACTCTCACAGAGCAATGCATATTGTTAATGCTTCCCTCATGATTTCAATGGCAATGAGAGCTCAAGTATAGCATCACATTCTAAATGAATTGTGAAAAAAAGATAATTTAAGGCTACTACAGTATCCCCAAATAGAAATATGAATATAAAGACAAAAAATACAGTAAGATGTTAAAGGGGTATTTAATGAATAAAAAATACTACTTCATAAGTCCCATGGCAAACATGTTGTGCTGTACACTTTAAAACAAAAATGCAGCCTATGTTGGTTGCCATGGCACTAACCTTGTCCTGGAAGCTGTGTAATGTTTTTCTTTGCATATTACTGAATGCGTTAATTCTGCCTCTACTCGCTTCCAACATCCCATAATTCTATAGGTCATGTATTCCATAAGTTCAGGGGGCTGTTTTACATAGCAAGACTAAGCTCATAGAATATGTGATGTGTACTGAAGGGGGGGAGGCGTGGGTGTGCAGAAAAAGTCAGGTCCAGATGTTGTATAACAAAAAAAGTATTACACAGCTTCCTGGGAAGGGTGAGTGCAGTGAAAATCACACAAAGGCTTTATTTTTCGATTTTTTTGTTTTATATCATTTTATAAACACTTATGTTTAACATGGAACTCATAATTGTATATGCCCAAAATACCCATTTAAACAAGCTAATAAAAAGATACTTTTCAATATATAGAACAATAATATACAAATGCAAACAAGAACTCATCAGTAAACAAAACATTACAGATTGGGGACAGTGTATAGTCTATAGTGGTTTAAGATTTCCAGGATGTTGGAAATTGGCCTACCAAAGTACCAGAGGTTGGTCCAAAGTACTAATAGGTTCCAAAGGTCCAGCACCAAGCAATCCAATTTAAAGCTTGACGTTAGAGCCAATAACTTCCCACTAATGTCTGTAAATTCATTAGATTAAAAAAACTTTTTCAATCTGACAATGTATTCTATGTGTAGAAAAAAACAGCAAATTTTAAAATCTTAAAGTGGGCAAGAATGTTTAAAGGGGTACTTCAGTGGAGAATTTTTTTTTTTTTTATAATCAACTGGTGCCAGAAAGTTAAACAAATTTCTAAATTACTTCTATTAAAAATGTTTAATCCTTCCAGTACTTTTTAGCTGCTGAATACGACAGAGGAAATTCTTTTCTTTTTGGAACACAGTGCTCTCTGCTGACATCATGACCACAATGCTCTCTGCTGACATATCTGTCCATTTTAGGAACTGTCCAGAGCAGCATATGTTTGCTACTGGGATTTTCTTCTACTCTGAACAGTTCCTAAAATGGACAGAGATGTCAGCAGAGAGAACTGTGGTCATGATTCAGTAGAGAGCTCTGTGTTCCAAAAAGAAAAGAATTTCCTCTGTAGTATTCAGCAGCTAATAAGTGCTGGAAGGATTAAGATTTTTTAATAGAAGTAATTTACAAATCTTTTTAACTTTCTGGCACCAGTTGGGGGCTTCCATTTCAACGCAGTACAGTTTTCGGTAAAAATTACAACTTATCTTTATTCTGTATGTCCATACGATTAAAATTATACCCTACGTATACAGGTTTGATTTTGTCGTACTTCTGGAAAAAATCATAACTACATGCAGGAAAATGTATACGTTTAAAATTGTCATCTTCTGACCCCTATAACTTTTTAATTTTTACATGTACAGGGCAGTATTAGGGCAATTTTTTTTTTTTTGCGCCGTGATCTGAAGTTTTTAACAAAACCATTTTTGTATTGATAGGACTTTTTGATCGCTGTTTATTCATTTTTTCATGATATAAAAAGTGACCAAAATTACGGATTTTTTGGGCGTGTACGCCATTGACCATGCGGTTTAATTAACAATATATTTTTATAAGTCGGACATTTCCAAATGCTGCAATACCACATATATTTGTTTTTATTTACACAGTTTTTTTTAATGGGAAAAGCGGGGTGCTTCAAACTTTTATTAGGGATGATATTTATTAACTTTTTTTCCCCACTTTTTTTTTTTTTTTTGCAATGTTATAGCCCTCATAGAGGGTCATGGCCACTAACAACGGCCGGGACCTGTGGCTAATAGCACGGCACTATTAAAAGCTTAATCCTTCCAGTACTTATTAGCTGCTGAATACTACAGGGAAATTATTTTCTTTTTGGAACACAGAGCTCTCTGCTGAATCATGAGCTCAGTGCTCTCTGCTGACATCTCTGTCCATTTTAAGAATTGTCCAGAGTAGGCGAAACTCCCCATAGCAAACATATGCAGCTCTGGACAGTTCCTAAAATGGACAGAGATGTCAGCAGAGAGCACTGTGTTCCAAAAAGAAAACAATTTCCTCTGTAGTATTAAGAAGCTAATACTACTGGAGTAGTGGACTGGAAGGATTAAGATTTTTTAACAGAAGTAATTTACAAATTTGGATACAAGTAGATACAGCAGTCGGCACTATCTGTATTGCATGTGAAGCTTGGCTACTGTTGCAAGTTCATTCATCTGGATACAATGAAGAGAGTTCACACACCGCTTCTGGTGCTTGTACTTTATCACAGGGTGCAGTAAAACAGCGCCTACAAGGGTATGTTCGGACGCTGGCTAAGACACGAGCGACAGTACTGTTTTACACCAGCATGGTGTTTCTTCAGACTCATTCTCACCTGTGCAGGGGGAGATTTTAACTCACATCCTGCTTGACATAGGTGAGAGGTGTGTCTTAGAAAGCAATATTAGGAAAGACATACAATATTAAAATAAAATGCAAATAAGACAGTGCAAATAGTTATTTCAAATAAACATACTTAATTCCTGCCTATCATTTAAGCCTGCATTGCCTAAAGCTTTCGTGGCAATAATCCATCATGCTTCGCACTGCAACAATGCCTGTCGTCTGTCTATGCCGTTCTGAGGATGCACCCTTTCTGTGCCAAGCATTTTTAAACATCTTTGGTTTCCATTGTGTGCTTCACGTATGTGTGCTATAATTTTTGGTGCTCCTTTTCCCGTTCTCAGGGAATAAATATGTTCCCTGAACCGGGTGTTTAATGCTCTGCCCATGCATCCGATATAATATCATATGCACGGGCAGAGAACCGCATAGATGACGAAGGTTGTGCAACAGCAAATGCAGTCCTTGCTAGGTATGCTGATGCCTCCTATGGTGGGATTTTTTCCCGTAACCATATAGGGGCACCATGTGCAAGAACCGCATTTGAAGTTTCCTTTTGGTACCGATTTTTCCTAACCAATTCGATCCTTTAGATTCTGAGAATTTACTACGTGTAAGTGTGCTGCCGATGGTGTTGCATTTTTTAAATGAAACGAGAGGTCTTTCTTTGCTGAAGTTTTTTAGATCAATGTCATTCTGTAATATATTCCAAATTTCTGTTGATGATTTCTTTAATTTTATTAGCCATGGGACTGAATTTAAACGTGAATACAAATTTATCTTGTTTTAGTCTGTCTTTTTGCTTCTTTGAATTACACAACAGTGTGAGGCGATTTTTCACTTTTGCTTTTGCTAATGCAGGATTTAATATTTTAGGTGGATAACCCCTATTTTTAAGCATGTCACACAGCTCCTTGGCTTGTTTTGAAAATTCCTCTTCACTGTCGTTAATCCGCCGAAGTCTCGAAAATCGGCTATATGGTACTGCGGTTTTGGTGTGGTTACGGTGTTTCCTGCAGTTATTTTTTTATGGAATCCTGACACTTCTACACCCCCTTCCTTTTTGGTGATCAATACATCCAGTAATTTACAAATCTTCAAAAGGCAATGAAGGAATAGAATGAATAGGCAACTCACCAGTCTTCTCTATAGAAAAGGTTCCTTTATTCAAACATACTCACAGCATGAAATGCAATCAGGGAGAGGGATCGGTGCAGGGGGGGGTAAAAGTAGTAGGCGACAGATTCTGTTTCACTCGTTACACGAGCTTCATCCGGATGAAGCGTCATACCCGATTGTCCGTCAGAGCCTATTATAGCAGTGCCGAATATCACATCTTTGCTTCAGTTAATTTACAAATCTGTTTAACTTCCTGGCACCAGTTGATTAAAAAAATATATATATATGTTTTCCACCCGAGAACCCCTTTTAGGCCAAAATGGCCATGTCCTTAAGGGGTTAATAATACTAAGAGGTATTTAATTTGGCCAGCTAAATAGGCAATCAACATATCTGTTATTTGCAAGACTTCTGAAAGTTCATTATGACTAGTAAAGACTCTTTTAGGGACAACATAAAAAGAAAACTCCTTGTACAGATACAACAAATTGTCTGTATCAAATTATAAGCATACAATGAATATTTAGCTATGCCTTTTATGGGTTTTAAAAACCTTCATTTAGGGGCATAAAATCGGTGCCCAGCTCATCACAAAAAAAAAAAAAAAAGCTGAATGCATTTCAGACAAGTGATGGATAGTGATGGTGATGTGTTTTTAGCTAATGCAGGTGCTTCAATATTATCAGCGGACGCATAAGTTCAATTTTTAAAGCTCCATTATTTTAAGCTGCAAAAATCTGTGAATATGTCATTATTATTAACATAGTATAGTCGTGCAGTTTGGAAGTAATTGGAAGAAGACCCTGAGGGCTACAAATCATGCAAAGAAGAAAATGGATGTAGCAATCTGCACTGGTATGAAAGGCAGAGCCAAATATCATTCAGTGAAAGTATTCGTGCTTCTATTTTTGTATTTTACCACGCAACATCAATCCCCTGAAAACAAATATTTATCCGTCATGAAGAGAGGATATAAAAACAATATTTAAAAGTACTTCAAGCAATTCATAATGCTGCAAAGCAGAATAAAAACTGTAAATGCAATTTAATAAACATTACATATGTCACAAAAAGTATTGGCTGCCGGTGTAATTACAATTTCTTACCGTTTGAATTGAGACGAGAAATTACTATTGAAATCTCAAAGAGTAGTTTGGTCCAATGTTTTCAATCTATAATATTGACAGTTTAAAAAAAATAAGTAAAGCATGTTTGGATGATTATTATAATAAATGTATTGTTTGTGTAAAGCATCATTGTATCTCAAAAGGCATACAGGCAGTTTAAATGTTTGTGTTCTTCAAGGTGAACCCCTAATAGATTTTTCTATGCAAAAATAATAATAATAATAATAATAATAACAAATTATCTATTAATACAGACATCTATTAAACATTAGGTAAATATTAGGCTAGGTTTGCATATGTTTTTTCTGTTGTATTAAATTTATAAAAATGTGTCTGCAAAATCGTGGACAACTTGCGGCCACATTTTAAAAATGTATGTGCTGTATTTCTATGGGAAAGTAGTTGTCTGTGCACATGATATGTAAAAATATACATTTTTACAGCCGCATTGTTAAAAAAAAGGAAGGGAAATTTTAATTTCCAAACATACATTGCATTGTCAATGTGTCATATCATCACGTACAAAAGCTTTCTATAATATAGCTAATTAAATTATATAGCCAGCACTGCACATTTCCGATGTCACATATAAGGACACCCACAATGCACACTTGGATTAATAGACAATTACCTAGCATACATTTGGCTATTTGTCACTTTACACATACTGAGAAGACCTGAAATAGGAATCATTTTGCTTTAACGTTTAATTTAATGACATAGACCAGTTTTTAAACTAACCCTGGCTGGAAAAGCAGGGAAACATTAAACTTTTATCATTCCAGTTAGTGCTAGAATCAGATTAGGTGATGTTCTTTATTTCCTATGGGCATAATTATCATGAGGCAATAGGATGTACAGTACTTAATACAATTAACTTTTGCAATATAATAGGTTAGTAGGCTGCTCGCTATTCAAGAAATAATGCTCATTTTTGCCAAATTAAGGCTTAGTTCCTGCTACAATCTCTACTTAAAAGAAGGAGAATGTCTCCTTTTACTTCTCTCCCGCTATTTCTTACAGTATACCCCCTGTAGTATACTGTATGATCTGAGTTGTCTTTTGTCAAATGCTATTTTCCAGCTTCAGGGTACGTTCACACAAGCGGATTTACAGCGTATTTTACGCTGCGGATCCACTGGTGAAGGCCCGCTCTATGCTGTCTTTACATGTGCCTGCTCGTAGTGGTAATACGCCACCACGAGCAGACACCCTGCAGTGATGTGCGCGGCGTACTCGCACATCGCGGCCACTCTCCCTGCTCTGAGCTAGGCAGAGAGCTCCCGCGAGCAGTGTGTCTGCTTGCAGCGGCGTATTGCCACTACGAGCAGGCACATGTAAAGACAGCATATAGCGGGCCTTCACCAGCGGATCTGCAACGAAATCCGCTCGTGTGAACGTACACTTATTCTGCATTCCCTCCCTCCCCCCCCCCCTTTTTTTTTTTGAGGATTTATGAAGTAAATGTAAAAAGTAAATATAAAATTGAGGAGGATATGTAAGAAGTAGTACTAGAGCCAATAACTGGAGAGCAGAGTAATGTATGTGTATTGTATCATATTTTTCTATTTTACTGCTGCAATACTTTGATAAAATGTTGCCTGCACATTTTCTTTACACTGCGGATGCCCTAACCATTAGGGATGTAACGTTGAAGGTAGGAGAGGAAGAGAGGTTGTGATACCATGGTGATATTGGGTTTATCACATAACTTAAAGCAGGAAGACCTGGAACCTTGTGGGTACATTTATTGAGCATTAGCTCTCTAAAGCATTTGTAAGTCTACATTGTTAGTTTAAAAACATGCATTTTATTTACATCGGTTGGAAGGAAACCGCACAATAAAAGTACCTACATTTATCATGCATTAGCCCTCTCTATCGCTTGTAAGTATACATTGTTGGTGTAAAAACACACGTTATATTGCTGTACATATACAGTGTTTGTTTAATCAAACACATGTTAGATAAAACAATGCAGTTCAAAGCGTTGAAAGTTAAAGTTGACTATTGGTGAGTTAAAAATCACCCCATTAAAATGGCCTAAAAAATGTATGTCTGGAAAAGGAATTTTTTGGACAAGGTAGAGAACAGAAGACTGCTCAATAACTCTGGGATATAGGTATGTGCTGATATACTTTATATTATATTTGTGTATGCAGCACCTGCCTTCTGTACACATCTCTGGTTTGTAGCTTATTTTGCAAAAGTAATTTGCCTTGCTGTTCTCATATGCATTTTTTGGTATGCTGTGTTCATTATTGATTCATATTGTGCATACATCTGTGGTCAGTATGCACGATCTGTTTAGCAGTACATGCTTGTTTTGTTGCTTCTATATGTTTTGTGGCATATACTGTACTATGCTGGTTGTTTTCATCTATATTGTGCCTATCTTTGCATTATTTTCTGCTTTGCAAGACTTATCTGTATGATTAATTTACTAAATTAAGTTGCTTTTGATCATTATATATATATTTTCAGTACAGTATACTGTATATCCACACTCACTGTGACATTAGTAATTTTTCCATATGTTTAGACTGAACTCTGGTAACCCGGGGTGATATTATCACTTGAACCTGAGGGTGTAAACTAGGTGCTACATTGTTGAATAACATCATTACACCATATCCATACGATATAACTTATGAATGATATAACCTATGTATGTTGCATTTGATTGCAGGATTTGATCATCACTGTACCACCCATAGGTTTGTAATTATTTGAGCAGTATATACCCCTTGTGGACGTTTTGGGAACAGTTGAGGACCCTAGGCACTAACCATTAATAGTACCTATCTTTTATATATTAATAGCATCTACCATATTCTCATGATTACATATAGCCGCAGGGATTAGCCCAGCTAGTAAGTCAGTATATATCAATAGTAAGTGAGTTAGTGTACTGTAGGGTAAGGGCAGCTTGTGTGAGTGAGGTTCTGGTGCGGGACCATCCTTATTAGGATGACCCTTCTGTCTAGGTGTAGGGCCTAGAGTAGGACTAGCTATAGGGATTGATAGGCTCCTGGTCCCGGCCTTCCCAATTGCCCCTCTCTTTATCTATCTCTGAGCCCTCGGGGTTAGGGCCTGATAGCAACACCATTATGTATACTAATATTTATTGAGTATAGACTCTGTGATTTATCTGTGGCATTGGTTTTTATCTTGGTGGATCGATGCATACTGTGTTTTGTGCTTTATCAGATGTATCAGAGGATTTATGAGCAGTATGCTCTTTCAGTGTGTGTTTTGACGAGTTGTTTAGCTCTATGAGAATTTTTTGTTACTCTTGGTTTTATGAGAATGTAATAAAAGTTATATTTTAATTTTAGTCTATGATTCTGTGACCAGATTTTGTCGATAGACCAAATACCTGTTCTGTGAATTGGTAGTAGTAGCAGCCACGTCAGCCATCCAAAGTTCTTACTGTCTGCCAGGGATTGTGTGGTTTCACAGGATAGTATGTCCCTTGTGGACTGGTTGATTCATTCAAGGTCTACTCAGAAAGAAGAAGAAAAGTCTGACAATATGATGATGAGCCAACGGTCAGTGGATACCTTATTGTCTACTGTTACATGAAGTGGTGAAAATGTCCATCCCAGACGGTCTGTTTCCTTATCTCCGTCTTTAATTCCCCCCCCAAACTGCTAGCACCAGCCACGAGGAGTTGTGTCATTGTCAGTCTCTCGGGCAAGTTGCTGAGGTGGTGGAAAGATGAGCATAGCACTAGTGGGACTGGTGGTGATAGGTGTGGTGGGAATACTGGGGATACTGTAATGTATCATAGTGGATGTGCTGAGGGGGAACAAGGAGGCCACGATCAGACATCAAAAGTTTTTAATGAGAGGAATGGGGAGGAAGAGGCGTTAAAGGATGAGGATGTCAGCGGACCTGTTGGTCAGAGCAGTTCAGGAGCAGGTGACAGTGATGCTGCTGCATCTGCAGGATGAGAAAAATACCTTCTAGAACAGGACACAGTCGGGTGATGCTGTACCTACGGTATTCTACCATGTGGAATTTCTCCATTATCTTACCAGATGCTGGAAACTAGTCACAGTGCCATATCTGCAGAGAGAAAGTAGGGCACATCCAGGGTCCGACTTAAGCACATGGAGAGGCATCACAAGGCCTGGATTATCTCCGCCTCTTTTAGCTTGCAGGACCATAGGAAATAATTTACTGAATACCTTAATTAAAGAATTATGCCCCCAATGGGATATAAGCCTTCTCCAATAGATACACATGAAGTAATTATAAAGTAAAACACAATAGAACAACACATTGGAAAGGTAGCTTAACTTTTCTATTTTCCTGTCCCCAGTATAATAATGGGAATTTACAGTATATAGAAATACCCAGGGTGGGACTAAATTACTCATACTAACCCCGTAAGGACTGAGCGGTTTCCCGTTTTTTGCATTTTCGTTTTTTCCTCCTTGCCTTTAAAAAAGCATAACTCTTTCAATTTTGCACCTAAAAATCTGTATTATGGCTTATTTTTTGTGCCCCCAATTCTAATTTACAGTGACATTAGTCATTTTACCAAAAAATACAAGGCGAAACAGAAAAAAAATTCATTGTGCGACAAATTTGAAGAAAAAATGCCATTTTGTAAATTTTGGGGGCTTCCGTTTCTACGCAGTACATATTTCGGTAAAAATGACACCTTACCTTTATTCTGTAGGTCCATACGGTTAAAATGATACCCTACTTGTATAGGTTTGATTTTGTATTACTTCATAAAAAAATCATAAATCATAAATAGGAAAATTTATATGTTTAAAATTGTCATTTTCTGAGCCCTATAACTTTTTTATTTTTCTGTGTTCAGGGCGCTATGAGGGCTCATTTTTTGCGCCGTGATCTGAAGTTTTTAACGGTACCATTTTTGTTCTTATCAGGATTTTTGATCACTTCTTATTCACTTTTTTGTGGTATAAAAAGTGATAAAAATGCACTATTTTGGACTTTGGAATTTTTTGGCGTGTACACCATTGAACGTGCGGTTTTAAAAGTGGTATATTTTTTCATAATTGGGACATTTCCACACGTGTTGATACCACATATGTTTATTTTTATTTACACTGTTTTATTTTATTACTAGGAAATGCCAGGTGATTTAAACTTTTAATTCAGAAGGAAATACCTGAGGGGAGGGTTAACTTTTGTTTTTACACTTTTTTTTTGCAAGCTCATAGCTCCTATAGGGACCTATGATCTTGCAATGGCTGATTGCATACACAGATTGTTGCCTTGCCGTTGCATGGCAACAAGCTGTGTAATTGGCGGTTCATTGCTCCAGCCTGTAACTCAGGCATGGAGCAATCAATCGGAGCCCGGACACCAACAGAAGAAGGTAGGGACCGTCTTCTCTATGGGTAGATTATCGGGGCATCGCAATTTTATCGCGATGACCCCGATCAGCCCGACTGAGCAGCCGGGAAGCATTTACTTTCACTTTCGATGCGGCGCTCAAAGCTGAGGAAGGGTTAATAGCGCGTGGCCGAACGATCACGGCCGCGTGCTATTAGCCGCTGGTCCCGGCTGTGAATAGGCGCCGGGACCATCCTGCCGGAATCCAGTGTTATAGACAGGGACCAGACTTAGGACGTACTCATACGTCCTAAGTCCTTAAGGGGTTAAATAGTCCAGACAAAAGCTGATCCTTCTGAAGATAGGCTATCTAACTTATAATTTTGAAAGAAAGTAAGAGGAATGCTCCAAGAGGCACTCAGGCAAATATGTTCCATGGGAATCAAACCTCATTTGGCCCATGAGGCCAACATGGAATTGCCTTTAGATTCTGCAGATACAACAGGTCTTATCACGTAAAGCCACAGTCTTAAAACGGCTCTTTTAATCTCCTGAAAGACCAACATGGCTGAAATTTGCACATTTAGAGTGCTTGGTGAAAGTCCTTTTTCAAATCCATCCAAAAGAAATTCCCAAATTTGAGGCACTGTAGGAGAGGATGAATTAACCTGCTTTGATTCAAACCAGGTAATAAAGATTTACGTGACCTCTGCATAGGTTTTATTAGTTATTCGCTTATTCCTAGAATGAGATATCCAATATTCTCTCCAATGGCCTTTAGCATGGACCTATCAACCTCAAGGCTGTAATGTGGAATGTTAAGTGAACAACAAGGGTTTTGAGAACCAGAATCTATTGGACCAAAATGGTATCTCTGCTATGTCAGAGGCCTTATCCTGTTTGACTTGGTATCCTTAAAGTCAACAGAAAAATGTACGCTCATCTGAATGTCCATGAAATGGAAATTACATCCAATTCCCATGGATCGTCTGCTGAGTTGAGGGAGCAGAATTTCTTTAACCCCTTAATGACACAGCCAATTTTATTTTTACATTTTTGTCTTTTTTTCTTTTCGCCTTTTTAAAGCCATAACTCTTTTATATATCCATCCTCATGCCCATATGGGGGCTTGATAGCGGCAGAGGAAAGTGAGGGGACCTCCGACTGCTATCTTGGCTGACCTGATCTTTGTGGTCATGCCGCGGGCGATCCATTCAGCCATTACAATCACAGCATTGCTGCAGATGATGTGGTCAGTATTGATCACCCAGGAAAGAAAAGAGTAACACACGCTTGATTTTTGCTCAATATTCTTCTTTTATAAAGTTTCACAGAGAAAAACTATTTTCTTCCAAAATATATTCACCCATGTGCACACGAATGTAGCAGCAGAGTCCAACGGAGATCTATCAGCTCACCAGGTTCTTTCTATTCTTTCTTTCTTTCTAAAACCTGTGTCCATTCGGACGGCCATCTTCTGCACCCGAGGGTAAGGAAGTCAATGCAACGTTTCGAAGGTAATGCCTTCTTTGTCAAGCATTCGTGTGCACATGGGTGAATATATTTTGGACGAAAATTGTTTTTCTCTGTGAAACTTTATAAAAGAAGAATATTGAGCAATAATCAAGCGTGTGTTACTCTTTTCTTTCCTGGATGTATGATACTGAGAATAGAGCGCTCAGCTTATCCAAAAGTGCACACCGGAACCCCTGATTGTTCTTTGTGAGACAGTATTGATCACAGCATCTGAAGGGTCAATGACGGATGTCAGCATAATACCTGATGTCTTCCGTTACCGCTGGGTCCCTGGTTGCTGATTACAGTTGGGATCTGCTATGCATGAAGTGAGCACAGGAACTGTGCTCACTTTATGTATGGAACAAAAATGTATGTTCTTTGTGTGTTAAGTACTAGGACACCAGGACGTACATTGACGTCCTACGTCCTTAAGGAGTTGATTTGCAATTGAATCTGGTTACCATCAGATCTATTTCTGGCACACCCAAGAAGTGATAAGAAAAAATCTGATGTGCCTGAAGGACAACCTGAAGGATTCAAATGTTGGGAAACATCACCCAATGAAAAAACCATGGAGTCTAGTAAGCTTAGCATTGCTCCACCAGGAAAAGCTTGATGGAGACATACCAGGAGAGAAAAGGGAGTTAGAAAGAAAAGGTAGCAAGGGAAAAACAGGAGATTGAAGAGAAAACTTGAAGCGAGCCTGACATCAGAGAGATAGAGAATAAAGGGCCACTAGGACCGAGGAGGGCAACAATGCAGAGACCGAGCAAGAGGACCACATGAAGGCCACATAAGAGTATGGAGCAAATAGGGAATTCTCCAGGGTCACCCATTTAGGAGCTCCTGAAGTGATGTTAATAAGGGCTAGCTGGGCCACATGAGCTGCATAATAGTATTTCAAAAAGTTGGGAACTGATAAACCCCCCAATTTCCTGTTATAAAACATCACAGATTTAGCAATGCAAGGTTTCTTATATGCCCAAATTTAAGCTAAGACATCTTTTGGAGCAACAAAAGATCTGATTTTACTATAGGAATGGGAAGGGAATGAAAAAGGTATAAAAGGCGGGATAAAATAACCATCTTTATAACATTAACCCTACCCAACCAGGAAAGGTAAGGGAAATTCCATTTCTCTAGGTCGGCCCGGATAGAGTCATATAGAGGTACATAATTACATCTATGCAGGGAATGTAGAAAGGGAGTATGTCTTATACCAAGATAGGGGATTCCAGAGGAGGAGTCGCGGAAACCACAATTAAGGGAGATAAGTTGCTGTATGGGGACTGGGACATTACAGTAGAGGATTTCAGATTTATTAACATTTAAGCCAGAGCAGGCAGAACAGTCATTTAAGCACTTTAAAAAGATTCAGCAAGGATACGAGAGGTTTGGTTAACGTCAGAAGAAGGTCATCTGCAAAGAGATTGACCTTATACTTCGAGGAAACATAAGCCACAAGGGGCTCCATCAACAATGCAAACGGCGCCGGTGAGAGCAGACACCCCTGACGGGTGCCTCGCCGAATAGTTAGGGGTTGAGGGGAGGGCAATTTAAGAAAAGCAGTCTGGGAAGAGCAAATATGTTGCAGAACCTGAACAAAGGGGCCTGAGAACCCAAATTTTGCCAGCACTGCAAACAGATGCTGCCAAGATACACAATCAAATGCTTTTTCTATATCCAATTGTTTCTCCTTGCCTACTAGGCTGATCAAGAACTAATCTAATAAGCTTCTGGGTTTTCGCCCTTGAAAGTACAACTTTCCTAACTCATCAGAACAAGGGGATAATAGAGAATCTTTGTCCTCCACAATTCTGCAAACCTCCTCCATAGGAATTGGAGCAACTGCATTAGATCTTCTTCTTGAAGGAGGTGCCCAGAAATCCTTCCTTCAGCTTTAATTAACCCCTGGGCAATATCCTCAACTCACATGTACATGTATCTCATAGTGAGCTCTTATGAACAGTTTCTACATGTCAAATGTCTTCCAGGGTTACCGTCCCCAGAATCTCTGGAAGGCATTTGTAAAAAAAAAGAACATTAAATTAGTTTAATGCAAGGACATAAAAACAGAAGGTAGATGGTTTGGAAAACTATATAGGCAGCAAAGAGAGCAGCATGCAAGAAAACAGCAATACAGCTATACACAAAGGAGAGCCATGTCCCCTTCTGCTGGAAGTTACATAGATCCAATTAAAAATACTCTTTATTCTTCTCAAAATAGAATTATGTTTGACAAATAAATGTAAATGTGGTGCTATTATCTTAAAAATAAGCTACAAAATGGAATGTGATTGGGCATGTCACTGAGCTCCAGTGATGCTCATCCGGTCAGTTAACTAATTGCCAGCATAAAAGTAAGCAAAGAGAAGTGCCCACGACCTAAGGCGATCTCCGCTATGTCACCGTTCATCACCAGAATTATGATCCTGCAGAGAGGAACAACCCTAGCATGTCAGATATGGAAGCACACTGAACCCACTCCTGCAGTAACAACCCCCAGAAGATGCTTCTCTCCTCTCTCAGCAAAGCATAAGTCTCCAACCTGATAGAAAAGAAACAGGTTGGAAGATGCATAGGGCCTGCTAACAGGATGAAGAAAACTCAATATGTATCTGTTGGGGGGCTTATATCCCCTTTGGAAGTGTAATTCTTAAATTAAATCATTAATTTAATTCTTTCCTATTGTCCTGCAAGCTCGCAGGGATGTAGTTCCCCCATGTAGTGTACTGCTCACAGGACAATAGGGAAAACAAAATAACATTATTTCAATTCATTATTTTACAACAACAACATTATATTGATAACCAATTGCACTCCTGCCTGCTGCATGGCCGGTCTGTTGACATTATTTTAACTGACTATAAAGCTACAATCATGATTACGTCCTGCACATGACTGACCCGATGATACAAGAAAACATTTCGGAAATGTGACTTGCCTGACTACACCAGAATGGGAAAGGAGCCAGAACCTACATGGAGCTGACTTGGCAAAGCTAAGAATAAATGTAATCATGCAGCTATATCATTAACACAAAATGTAACAGTAACAATCTTGTGTCAGCCTTAAATGCACCAGTACATCACCATATAATCAGTGACCTGTAAAACATTGTGACCAGCCTGATACCCATGGGAAACCCAACAAAACTGACATTTCTAACCAGAACTGGCCTCAATATGGGAAAACCTGTGACAAACACATTTAGATTACTACCTGAATACATGAAAAAAGTAACAGTGTGTGCCCAGAATAACTCTAACAAGACACATGCATGACATGCATGTAGGACAGGAATAAGTGCAGCTCTGAGCACACTCACACCCACTTTCCCTGCCTTATTAAGTATTCCCCCTAAATGGGCAAAGCACAAGGTACATATAAAGAGACAAATAGGGAAAACTAAGTCAGACAGGCCAAATCAAAACAAAGAGAGAGCTTTCAATACAAAAAAAAAACAACGAATGATGGAGGGATAGTTAAGTCACTTAGCCAAAGGTCAGTATATACAGGATAGAACAAGAAGGTTAGATATACAGGAGCTTATGCAAAAGAACTTAACACAATCAAGGACTAAACTAGTATGGTTTTTATATTCACATAAGAAGGGTGTGGATACTGAGGCCAGATGTGATTGACTCTAGATCCAAGCCCTCTGTTTGGCCCAGGCCTTGCCACAGAAACGCAGAAAGTGTCAGCACACTCAGAAGAATTTTATCATTTTCCTGGAACCAGATCAACTTATTACAATAAGACTTTCAATGCTGAACATGGGCAGAGTACCTCTAACAAGACACAAAACAAGATAACATAAGGCTTTGAGTACTAAACAAGGGCAAACTTATAGACATATTGAAAAAGATTATAAAAAAGGAAAAAACATGGCATTCACAAGGGTAATAATGATGATTCAGACATAGAGCACATGCTGTTTAACAGCGGGAGCTGGCATAGAATAAAACTCAATGATTCTTCCTGTGGTGTAACTTAGAATATTGTGATAGCCTTAAGACATGACAGGCTTAATCACATACGAAAACGTGACAGTAGTGATATTGTGACAGCCTGAAAACGTGACAGACTTCCGTACATGAGAAATGTAACTGTACTGTTATTATAACTACCTGAAGACATTACAATCCTGAGTAGCTGAAAAATATAACAGTGATAATATCATGACTGCCTGAAGATGCAATGAGCCTGCATATACGTGAAAAGTAACAGTGATAATATTGTGACTGCCTGCAACTGTTACAGACCTACATACATGAGCACAGTAACTGTAATAACTTTATGACATCCAATGCCACAAAACACACACATAAATAAAAAATAATAATATATATATATACATATATATATATATATATATATATATATATATATATATATATACACACACACATACAATATATATATATATATATATATATATATATATATATATATATATATACTGCTTAGTATTCCCTTAAGTACCAATGAGGTCATTAGTTATCATGTAGTACGTAGATAGGATTGCACAGTTTTTTTTCCTTGCTGCCCATTTCATTCACATCCATCCCATCAACATTAATTTCTCTGTAGATAGTTAATTCATCCAGACACTAATTATCTTTATACAAGGCTGGAAATATGAAGCTTAATATAAAGTTAATGATTTTTTGGGCAAAGATCTAAAATCAAGCAGATTTTTGAAGGGACTAATTTCCATTGCAGTTGCTTTCCTTCCAAGTGAAATTGTAATGAAATGATCTGGAAGCCCTTAGGATTCTCAATTTATCTTCATATGCCCAACATGTCCTTTTAACTAAAAGAAGTATGAATGTAATGTAACATACTGTATGTAAGTCTTCACATATCAGTACTTACGGTACTTAAGAATATACAGTGAATTATCGAACCATATGGGGAGAGTAATGATGTCTTAAAAGTAGATGGCATAAAACTAGATGAGCAAAGGATGCATCAGATTTACCACGGTGTCTCATGCTATATGATAAATAGTGCACCATCCTTGACAGGTTAGACACTTTCTTTCAATCATGGCACCTCTTGGCTGGATTAATTTGCTGTATTATGTTAAATGTCATTAATAAATATGGCACATTTTATGATTCCAAGAGCACTTTCTTTGGTGCAATGGCAGATTATGACACATTTTGCTTAGTAAATCTTCCCCAAAACATTGAAAGCTAAATGTGAATTTTCTCCAGAGCCACTTCTGACATTCCCTATTGGCTTTCCATAACTGGTTTACAGTTATTTATACATTTATGTTATTTTGTATTTATTTTTGTTCTTTTAAAGCAGGGATTAAAAGAAAACATTTTAGGCCCCCTTCACATATATCAGTTATCCAGTGGTGTTTCCCTTCGGTGCATGGAAAACTGATGATAGAACTGATTCTATTCATTTATGTGTGACAGTTCACCTTCATCCGGTGTCTCAAGTTGGACGCCAGATGGTTAGACACGGTGGGCCATCACTGGCAGGGGAACACATCTTGCTGCATTCCCCTGTCCAGAATTCAGTAATAATGTATGCCAGATGCTGAGCAACTGATGACAACTGATGCACGCTGGCATTAGTTGAGGTATCAGTTGCATTGAGTTTTAAGGCTGGGTTCACTGAGCCAGATGCCAGGCATATGTGAACCCAGCCTTAACTGATATGTTTGTGGGTTATACATGAACATGATTAGAGATGTGAAAATTTTTTTAAAAATTTGATTCGGCTGATTTGCCGAATTTTCCGAAAAACTTTGGTTCGGTAAAAATTTATTTGCGGCAAATCTGTATTAAAAACGGCAATTTCTGGCCTACAGATAGGGGTGTAGAACAAGTTGCCTTGCTGGAACACGCATAGGGTGTGTGCTGGGTTAGTGAAATAATACTTTTATTGTTACAGCGGAAAGGTGGATGCAGCACGAGGAGACCATATAGTGGCTGAATGACGCAGCCTGGAGGTGGCAACAGCCTGACGAGACCATAGTGCCTCACAATTGAAAAGATTAAATATACTTTTTAATATTTAAATTGAAGATTTCAAATAGATAAACCTAAAAAGTTTTATTTTATGTGCCAACAGCATGAGAAGACCACGTGGCGGTACAGTGACAAAGCCTGGAGGTGGCGGAAAGATGAGGAGACCATATAGTGGCTGAATGACACAGCCTGTTGTTGGCAGCAGCAAGAGCAGACCATATAGTGGTTGAATGACAAAGCCTGGAGTTGGCGGCAGCATGGGGAAACCATATAGTGGCTAAATGACAGCCTGGAGTTGGCGGCAGCATGAGGAGACCATATAGTGGCTGAATGACACAACCTGGAGGTGGCGGAAGCATGAGAAGACCATATAGTTGCAGAATGAGACAGCCTGGAGGTGGCAGCAGCATGAGGAGAACATATGGTGGAAGAATGAGACAGCCTTGAGCTGGCATCAGCATGAGGAGAACATATGGTGGCAGTATGAGACAGCCTGGAGGTGGCATCAGCAGCATCTGGAGTCCTGAAAGTGACCCGGTGACATGGTGGGGGTGTGGGTGGCAATATCAGGCGGGTGGCAGGATCAGAATAGTAGCTGAGGAATGTAGGCAGAAGAAAACGGTCTCTTTTGTAAAATTGTTAGTGTGCACAAGTAAGTATTGAGGATATGCATTACATAAAACTTAACTTTTAATAATATTCTCAGGATAAAATATATGTGCCCCCTTTTTTTTTTATCAAACAAAAGGGAAGGTGTGAAAAACACTATGTTCCAATTACACCACCAAGTATTGATGTGATGCAAAGATCTCTAAAATGTGGAAGGGAACAACATATGGATCATTGTAACCGGTGGGGGAGACCATATAGGGGAGGATGATGCTCCAGTACACTTAAAACAGTATTTGTCTACAACACCAGCAGCTGTGCACTTTTGCCTGGCCTTTCCCAGTATCTAGGCCCTTAAGACTTTAACAGGAACAAAAAGGTACACCACTTAGATGTACGTATGTGGTATGCACTTATGAGGGGAGGACAATGCGCTCCAGTACGGTTAAAACAGTATTTGTCTACAACACCAGCAGGTGTGTATTTTTCACAATCTTCATTTTTTACACTCGCATGTTCTTGTAGACCCAATTTTTGAATTTTTGCAAGGGGTAAAAAGGAGAAAATTTTTACTTGTATTTGAAACCCAATTTCTCTCGAGTAAGCACATACCTCATATGTCTATGTAAAGTTTTCGGCGGGCGCAGTAGAGGGCTCAGTAGGGAAGGAGTGTCAAATGGTTTTTGGGGGGCATGTCAACTTTAGGAAGCCCCTATGGTGCCAGAACAGCAAAAAAAACACATGGCATACCATTTTGGAAACTAGACCCCTCAGGGAACATAACAAGGGGTAATGTGAACCTTAATACCCCACAGGTGATTCATGACTTTTGCATATGTAAAAAAAAAAAAAAAATTTTTACCTAAAATGCTTGGTTTCCCTAAAGTTTTACATTTTTAAAAAGGGTAATAGCAGAAAATACCCCCCAAAATTTGAAGCCCAATTTCTCCCGATTCAGAAAACACCCCATATGGGGGTGAAAAGTGCTCTGCTGGCGCACTACAGGTCTCAGAAGAGAAGGAGTCACATTTGGCTTTTTTGAAGAAAATTTGTCTCTGGGGGCATGCCGCATTTAGGAAGCCCCTATGGTGCCAGGACAGCAAAAAAAAAACACATGGCATACCATTTTGGAAACTAGACCCCTCGGGGAACGTAACAAGGGGTAAAGTGAACCTTAATACCCTACAGGTGTTTCACGACTTTTGCATATGTAAAAAAAAATAAAAAAAATTTACCTAAAATGCTTGGTTTCCCAAAAAATTTACATTTATAGAAAGGGTTAAAGCAGAAAATACCCCCCAAAATTTGAAGCCCAATTTCTCCCGATTCAGAAAACACCCCATATGGGGTGAAAACTGCTCTGTTGGCGCACTACAGGTCTCAGAAGAGAAGAAGTCACATTTGGCTTTTTGAAAGAAAATTTTGCTCTGGGGGCATACCGCATTTAGGAAGCCCCTATGGTGCCAGGACCGCAAAAAAAAACCACATGGCATACCATTTTGGAAACTAGAGCCCTCGTGGAATGTAACAAGGGGTTAAGTGAATATTAATACCCCACAGGCGTTTCACGACTATTGCATATGTAAAAAAAATAAAAAAATGTTTACCTAATATGCTTCTTTTCCCAAAAACTTTACATTTTTAAAAAGGGTAAAAGCAGAAAATACCCCCCAAAATTTGAAGCCCAATTTCTCCCGAGTACGGCGATACCCCAGATGTGACCCTTAACTGTTGCCTTGAAATACGACAGGGCTCCAAAGTGAGAGCGCCATGCGCATTTGAGGCCTAAATTAGGGATTGCATAGGGGTGGACATAGGGGTATTCTACGCCAGTGATTCCCAAACAGGGTGCCTCCAGCTATTGCAAAACTTCCAGCATGCCTGGACAGTCAACGGCTGTCCGACAATACTGGGAGTTGTTGTTTTGCAACAGCTGGAGGCTCCGTTTTGGAAACCGTGGCGTACCAGACGTTTTTCATTTTTATTGGGGAGGGGAGGGGGGCTGTGTAGGGGTATGTGTATATGTAGTGTTTTTTTACTTTTTACTTAATTTTTTGTGTTAGTGTAGTGTAGTGTTTTTAGGGTACAGTCGCACGGGCTGGGGGTTCACAGTAGTTTCTCGCTGGCATTTTGAGCTGTGGCAGAAAATTTGCTGCAGCTCAAACTTGCAGCCCGATACTTACTGTAAGCCTCCGCCCATGTGAGTGTACCCTGTACATTCACATTGGGGGGGGACCTCCAGCTGTTGCAAAACTACAACTCCCAGCATGCGCTGACAGACTGTACATGCTGAGAGTTTTAGTTTTGCAACAGCTGTAGGCACACTGGTTATGTATCACGGAGTTTGTGACCTTACTCAGTGTTTCAAAACCAGTGTGCCTCCAGCTGTTGCAAAACTACAACTCCCAGCATGTACGGTGCATGGTGTAAGGTGACTGCTGGGAGTTGTAGTTTGCAACAGCTGGAGGCACACCGGTCGTGAAACACTGAGTTAGGTTAAAAAAAAAAAAAACTCTAAGTTTCACAACCAGTGTGCCTTCAGCTGTTGCAAAACTACAACTCTCAGCAGTCACCGACAGCCAACGGGCATGCTGGGAGTTGTAGTTATGCAACCAGCAGATGCACCATTACAACTCCCAGCATGCACTTTAACTGTTTGTGCAAGCTGGGAGTTGTAGTTATACAACAGCTGAAGGTACACTTTTCCATAGAAAAAATGTGCCTCCAGCTGTTGCAAAACCATAAGTCCCAGCATGCCCATAAGGGAATGCTGGGAGTTGTGGTGGTCTGCCTCCTGCTGTTGCATAACTACAGCTCCCAGCATGCCCTTTTTGCATGCTGGGAGCTGTTGCTAAGCAACAGCAGGAGGCTGTAACTCACCTCCTGCTGCTGCTCCATCGCAGGCTGTCCCTCGCCGCCGCCGTCGCTCCTGGGGCCCCGATCCCAACATGGACGCCAGGGATCGGGGTCTCCAGCACCCGGGGTCATCTTCCTGCACCCGCTCACGCCCTCCGGAAGAGGGGCGGAGCGGGTGCGGGAGTGACACCCGCAGCAGGCGCCCTCATTGGTCAGCCGGTAATCGGGCCGACGAATCAGGGCGATCGTGAGGTGGCACCAGTGCCACCTCACCCCTGCATGCTCTGGCTGTTCGGGGCCGTCAGAGACGGCCCCGAACAGCCAGTAATTCTGGGTCACCGGGTCACTGGAGACCCGATTGACCCGGAATCGCCGCAGATTGCTGGACTGAATTGTCCAGCGATCTGCGGCGATCGCCGACATGGGGGGGCATAATGACCCCCCTGGGCGATATGCCGGGATGCCTGCTGAACGATTTCAGCAGGCATCCGGCTCCGGTCCCCAACCGGCTAGCGGTGGGGACCGGAATTCCCACGGGCGTATGGATACGCCCTGCGTCCTTAAGGACTCGGAATGCAGGGCGTATCCATACGCCCTGCGTCCTTAAGAGGTTAAGACTTTAAAGGGGTACTCCCGTTGAAAACTTTTTTTTAATCAACTGGTGCCAGAAAGTTAAACAGATTTGTAAATCACTTCTATTAAAAAATCTTAATCCTTCCAGTACTTTTTAGGGGCTGTATACTAAAGAGAAATCCAAAAAAGAAATGCATTTCCTCTGATGTCATGACCACAGTGCTCTCTGCTGACCTCTGCTGTCCATTTTAGGAACTGTCCAGAGCAGCATATGTTTGCTATGGGGATTTTCTCCTGCTATGGACAGTTCCTAAAATGGACAGCAGAGGTCAGCAGAGAGCACTGTGGTCATGACATCAGAGGAAATGCATTTCTTTTTTGGATTTCTCTAGTATACAGCCCCTAAAAAGTACTGGAAGGATTAAGATTTTTTAATAGAAGTGATTTTCAAATCTGTTTAACTTAATGGCACCAGTTGATTTAAAAGAAAAAGTTTTCCACTGGAGTACCCCTTTAACAGAAACAAAATGGTACACCACTTAGATGTACAGACAGGGTACACTTAAAGGAGTAGTCCGGTGAGCACTTTTCTATTTTTATCCCTTCCGGGCTGCAAAATAAAAGAAAACAAACTTTCTCTTACCTGCCAACGAGCCCCCTGTAAAAATTCTGTTCTGTGCAACACACACTGCTGTCTGTCAGTATCTCTCTGCAATAGAATGCTGATGTGACTGGGAGGTGAATCGCTGATGTGACTGGCCGGAAGATGGCTGCCGATTATATAGGGCTGTGACATCACAGGGGTGGCTGGCTGCTGATAGGCTGCATGCTGCATGTGATTCAGGGTCATCCCGCCTACCCTTTTTCCCGCATTCCCAGGATTCCTTGCCCATGTCCTCACATGTGGATCTGCCATATTAGATCCCCAGCCCCTGGAGTCTGGACCGCACTAAATGAAGTTTAATGAAGCAATTCACGCGATCGAATTGCGGCGGTATTACTAATTACATTTTTTCTGAAATTCGTAACGAATTCGGATTTGTCAGATTTGATTCGCTCATCCCTAAACATGATCATTTGTATCCTGAATTCTGATACAGTTGATATACAGTATTGCACAGGCTTTACTATAGCTGAAATATTGTCCACTCACAGCTTTTTAAAAAAAACACTGTAAGGAAACAGCCCACATTGACCCTTAAAACAGAGAAATGCTTTTCCTGCAGTTTTAGTGTTATAATGTTTTATTTTTCTGTCTATTAATGGCTGTTTTTTGCAGCAATAGTTGAATTTTTTTACGGTATCATTTGTGGATACCTAAAACTAATTTGTTAACTTTTATGAATTTGTCTAAGACATGAGAAAAAAAACAACAAAAAACAAACAAAAAAACAAACAGCAATTTTCAGTCTTCATAGCTTCATGAGTTATAGGGTTACTCTAGCAATCACAATGTTATTTTTATATTTGGGTAAAAACAACCATATTCACCTGCCCAGATGCCCTGCTGCTGCTGTTCTGATTATTTCTAGTGAATGCTGCAATTCTTCTTGCTTCTTCTGATGTGTTGTCCCCATATGAACGGCATGCTTAGCTGAACATTATCAATGTCTGACAGAGCGTGGGGACAACAAATCAGAGGAGGCAGAAAGAAGCAGAGGCAGTGTGGATCAGGAGTAATCAGAATGGCAGTGGCAGGGATATGGGAAGGTGAGTGTGGTTGCCAAATATATATAAAAATAAAAAATCCCCCGAATAACCCTTTAAAACCTTTTAGTTAGCTTGTTAGTATGATTTTCGGGTACATATAACTCACACATTATCATAAACTATTTTTTATTTGACTATGCTACAGGGGCTGCAAAGATAGTGTAGTTCATAATATAGTGTCTGTACCTGTGTGTGACGGTGGTCTCTCAATTCTTCTATTATTTTCATCCCAATATTTATTTTTAACCGCATACAAAATTTCTCAGATCTCAGGATTTCCCAGGTTGCAGTGCGGCAAAGACATGACATCACTAGTCAGGTGTGCAAAGGGAGCCTGTCCTGCTTCAATCGGTGGAGCGACCGCTGGGTGTGAGAGAGATCATTATGCAACTAATTGTATTTTTGCAACAGCTGGGGGCACCCTGGTTAGAAAACACTGCAGCTCATATGTGTTTCAATGGGTGGGATGGCTACTAATGTGTGGGAGGGAGAAAAGTGAACTCACATTTTCATACAAGGGACTATGGGATTTGTAGTTTGAGAGAACAAACTCCAACAGGAAATACCCAGTTTACAAAAAGATAGCCACAGTGTTATGGTAATCTCACAACATTTAGCACAGATCCTTCCTAAGCATTTCCATTCCTGTCTGTCAGGTATGTACTAAAAGCACCTTATGGTGGATAACCCCTTTATGGAGAAAAACAGCAATTTTATCACTTATGATTGTTGCTATACCAAATATGTGTTCCATTATTTTTGTACTACATCAGAATGTTTAATAGGAAACAGGAATTACATTTTTTTTACTGCTTACTATTTGTCTTTTTCAGAGCCTATTAGACAAATACATTAACTAGATAAAGGGGCCTTTGTTAGTTCAATGGTTGGCCTGACATGGCAACACATTGCCACCTAGCAATTATGTTGTGGGGTCACCAATGTGTTAATAGAGGAAGCATCTGTAGTCACATCTCAGAATTTTAATGGATGGAATTGACATATGATATGTACCTGTATTGTGATTAAAGTGATGTAAGGGTTGGCCTTTAGGCAAGGTTAATAGGTCTAGCAAGAGCAATGTTAGCAGTTTCATGTCACTGCCGGTCTTCCTAATGCTCCCTCTAATAGTTGCAGGTTTCTGGCTGTTCTCTTTCATAGCAGATCCCCAGTCCTTCAATCCTTCAATATCTTTCTGGATTCCCAGCAGCACAACAACTGGGCGGGAAACCTGCCTGGTTTTATCAGTCTTCTCCCTAAGTTGTTGCATTTATGGAGTGCCTCCCGCCTAATCACTACAGGTTATCCTATTCTAAACCATTTAACCCCTTAAGGACACATGACGTACTGGAACGTCATGTGTCTGCTCCTGATCTATAACGCGGGGCTGATGCGTGGCCCCGCGTCATAGCGGGTCGGGCCGGGAACGGGAACGGCCGGGACCCGTGGCTAATAGCGCACGGCATTGAACGCGGTGCCGCGCGCTATTAACCCTCAAAGTTGAACGCCGCGTCTAAAGTGAAACCATGCTGGTTAGCTCAGGGAGCTGTTCGGGATAGCCGAGGTGAAATCGCGGCATCCCGAACAGCTTACAGGACAGCTGGAGGATCCCTACCTGCCTCCTCGCTGTCCGATCGCTGAATGACTGCTCAGTGCCTGAGATCCAGGCATGAGCAGTCAAGCGGCAGAATCATCGATCACTGGTTTCCTATGAGAAACCAGTGATCAATGTAAAAGATCAGTGTGTGCAGTGTTATAGGTCCCTATGGGAGCTATAACACTGCAAAAAAAAGTGGAAAAAAAAGTGAATAAAGATCATTTAACACCTCCCCTATTAAAAGTTTGAATCACCGCCCTTTTCCCATTAAAAAACACAGTGTAAATAAAAATAAACATATATGGTATCGCCGCGTGTGGTAATGTCTGAATTATAAAAATATATAGTTAATTAAACTGCACGATCAATGGCGTACGCGCAAAAGAATTCCAAAGTCCAAAATAGTTTTTTTGGTCACTTTTTACATAAATAAGTCCTATCAATGCAAAAATGGTACCGTTAAAAACTTCAGATCACAGCGCAAAAAATGAGCCCTCATACTGCCCCATACGCGGAAAAATAAAAAAGTTATAGGGGTCAGAAGATGACAATTTTAAACGTATTAATTTTCCTGCAAGAAGTTATGATTTTTTCCAGAAGTATGACAAAATCAAACATATATAAGTGGGGTATCATTTAAATCGAATGAACATACAGAATAAAGATAAGGTGTAATTTTTACCGAAAAATGTACTACGTAGAAACGGAAGCCCCCAAAAGTTACAATTTTCAATTTTGTATCACAATGATTTTTTTTTTCCGTTTCACCGTAGATTTTTGGGCAAAATGACTGACGTCATTACAAAGTAGAATTGTTGGTGCAAAAAATAAGCAATCATATGGATTTTTAGGTGCAAAATTGAAAGAGTTACAATTTTTTAAAGGCAAGGAGCAAAAAACTAAAATGCAAAAACGGAAAAACCCCTGGTCCTTAAGGGGTTAAACTATATCCACCAGCTGCACGGTGTAAAATAAAATTATGCAAATCATATAGACTGTATTTTATAAATGAACATAAAACAGCAGCAGTGATGTAGCATTAATAGTTTAGATATACTGTATGTTTGCTAAATGACTGAACCACACGGATGACAACAACTAGTGTCTCAAGTGTCCTTTGACTCCTCTCTGCACAACTGAGATTAAATGGAGCAGCAGTTTAGCTTGCTTGCTGCCAAGGCATGTAAAGTGTAGCTATCATTATGATAAACCTTTGACATGTCCTGGTGACATGTTAAAAGTTTTAATCTGCGGGGTTCAGAATTGTTTAGACCTATGCCGCTCTGGAGAACAAGCTGGGAGAAGTCTACGCTGCCACATGTTCTTTTCCCTGCCTCCTTCCGACTGTCACGTGATCGAGACACTCTCAAAGACTTACATGGCAAGGTTGTCTCAATCACGTGACACAGATCTGGGAGAGAATGTGCTTAGTGTGAACTTCTCCAGGCTCTTCCCCTGCCGTTCCAAATTTTAGACATGTCGGAAAATTCGGCAAATCGGCTGAATCAAATCTTTTGGAAATTTGCTCTTCTCTAGCTAGGATATGTGAAAGTTTTTTTTATAATGGCAGTGGCCATTTGAGGTCTATATGGCTAAAATCGACAGCCAAACATACTGTAGCTCTTGACTGCTTAAAGCAGTTCCATAGACTTTGAATATTACTGCAAAGAGCCTCTATGAATATCTCTTCCTTTAAAGTAACCAGGAAAGGTTAAAGGACCTTAACATGTTCAGCTTAAGAGATAGACGAGACAGAGGTGTTTTGAAACTTTTAAATACATAAAGGGAATCAACACGGTAAAGGAGGAGAGGATGGTTAACAGAAGAAAAACTACCACAAGAAGTTGTAGTTTTAAATAAGAGGGGCAAAGGTTTCTGCAGTAATATAAGTAAGCATTACTTTACTGAGAGAGTAGTGGATGCATGGAATAGCCTTCCTGCAGAAATAGTCGTTGCAAATACTTTAAAGGAGTTTTGGGATATAAGGATATCCTTCATATAAGATAGGGCCAGGGACTTTTGATAGGATTCAGAATATTGGGCAGACTAGATGGGCCAAATGGCTCTTACCTGCCGACACATTCTATGTTTCTATGTATGTTTCTTTGTAACATGATACATTTTATCTGAGGATATTGCCGAAAATTTCAGGTGTCCAAAACACAAAATCCGTACACCCTAAACAGTGCCATGCTGAAAATAAACATTGTTGGTCATTAAGTGGTAAATGTGAGTAAAGCGGATGTGTAAAATTGCTGATGTTTTCATCCTCCTGACCACCTCCAGTGGCCAAAACCAGTCTGAAGGGAACCGGGGGTCCTTAATCATGAGCTATCTGAAATGTATGGTATATGTTGTCTACAAAATAATTTTTCTGTAACAAGCCTTATAGGTCATGTAAACAATGCCGTCAGCTGTTAAATGTTAAACTATCAATACAGTATGCAGTTAACAAAGGATCCAGTGCACCATTGTGAGCACCATTGTGCTTTCAGGCTTTGTAGGATAAGATGCAAGAAGGGTAAAAGGCAGGCTAAGGAGACAAAAAAGCTAACCACAGGTGGAGATGTAGAGGTTATATAGCTATTATACTAAGTTATCCTACCTTGTAAGAGAGTAATTTGATTAATACAGATATCATATAGGTACGGTATCACAATGATGTTTGAAAGGCATACCTTGTATGAATGAGCTCACATTTCTTAAGAGGAAGCAGGATAGGTAGTTTGAAAATAATGGCCGACAGTGTTTATTTGCGCCTTTTTTGCGCCTTTTGGTTTACACAATTCTGCAGGTTTTGAGTTGCAATCCTCTGATTTTGGCAATAAACATGATATGGATTGGTTTTATGAACTGTGCCTTTTTGTTAAAAGGTGCAAAAAAGGCACAAAGCCACTGAAAAGTCTCTAAAACTACACCAGCCCAGACTTAGTTTAGCTTCTTGGTGTATGTGAAGAGAGAAATTTCAGAAAGTGTGACCTGCACTAAATTTATCAAATGCTCTGGGACCATTTAATAAATGTGTTGCTCATACACATTATCAGTACACACAAAAAAAGGTGTAGAAAAATGCTTCATTTAAACCTACAATGATAAATGCTGGCCAATGTGTTTTAATCCAATGAACATAATTGCTATCCGGTGAGTACTGGCTTCAATCATCAGCCAGGACTCACCGCTAATGCCGGACATCAGCGATCATCCTGATTTCCTGCATTTAACCCTTTAGAGATTGTAATCAATGTCGATCACAGGATCTAAAGGCTGAACTGACATTTGCTGGTGGGTTCAGTGTGGCAGTCCTCATCAGTTAAAATAAATTTTCCTTATCTCTGTACCACTGACTGTCACTCTGGTAATGCAATCTGCCTAAGGCTGAATTGCTGATGTTTTGTGACTTCCTATACCAAAAAGTATATCAAAAAGTCCCATATAAACAAAAAAATACCAATAAAAGCTACAGATTATGGTGCAAAAAAATAATCCCTTAGAAAGACATACACATGGAAAAAAAAATTATGTAGGACAGAATAGAGCAACATTAAGCATACCTATTTTGAGCCTTTAGTGATTTTAAGCCTGTAATTCCTAAAAAAAAAAAGTAAGAAAAAAAAATACTCATGTAGCAGATTTTTACACTATTTCTGTTTAATGCTTTGATTTTCCAAGCTGCTGAGAATGTTGAAAAGTATAGACAGCTCCTAAATTGAAGCAGCACATTGTGCCACTGACTGATGAGCAGTTAATGAACTCGTTTGGAATAAAGCCAGGTCCCATAGAGCATCATCAGTCATTATTCTTTAGATACAGAACTTTGTGAAATAATCTACCCCATAACCAATAGCATTGCTACAGTTCAGTGAAAACAAGAAATGGGAAGTTAGAATAGTGAACAATTAGTGCTAATATGCATTTAGCATGAAATACCAATGTAATAAGAACTTTTAGGCGATTTCTATAAATCTATAACAAATTGTAGTAAGAACTTGTTATTGCAAGTAAATAATTGAGCAAATTAACACACACTTTGTAAATATTTAGTTTTCAGTTTTGGCATTTTTTAAAATCCTTTTGGTGTTTTTCTGCTATTTTGGCCTCAGTGGGAGATTTTCAAAAACAACCTCATGTTAAGACTCATCTACGAGCTATGTGGGTTTTAACTTTGGTGTTTTTGCAGGTGTTTTTTATTCTTTTTTTGACTTAAGCGATCTATAAAATGGATGGAGTTTTTTTTTTTATGGTAACCTACAAAATTTAATAAAAAGGAAAAAAAACTAATAGTAGGGATGGGAAAAATTGTAGGGAATTAAATTGATATTTTTTTATAACTATTACTTATTTTTTTCAATCAGGGAACAATTTAAGGGAGCAGGCAGGGACATAAAAATGTAGGCAACAATATTAAAAATGGATAAAAGGGCCATGTAATTGTAAAAATATGTTTTTTTTTAAATAAATTTTGCAACACTTTTCAATAATATTGCATTGTAATAATGGGATTTATATTAACTATTCTATTACTTTATACTTTCTATTTATTATATTATTAACTATAGGTCCAATAATATTTGGTACTACCACTGCTCCCAACATGGAACAGAGTCTGTTCCATGCTGGGAGCTGTAGTACCTGCACTAGAGGACAGATGGCACCAGGTCTTACTCTTGAGACCCATTGCGATCCAGATTTATAATCCAGAGAAATGGGTGGCACTCTGCAGCACTCCGCAATCCCTGCTATGAACTCCGGCCGGCCAGTGATTCATATTTGCCTCTGAGGGCGGTGATTGGCCAGATGATGCCAGCCAATCACCACTCTGAGTGGCAAATATAAATCAGTTCTATTCACATCATTGGCCGACCGGAGTGCAGACTAGAGATGCAGAGCGGGGCAGCATGCTGCCTGCATCTCAGGAATATAAGTGCCGATCGCAACGGTTCTCAAGAGTGAGACCTGGGACGATCTGTTCTTAGTGCAGGTACTACTGCTCCCAACATGGAACACACTCTGTTCCATGCTGGGAGTAGTAGTAGTAGTAGCACAATAATGTGCGTACATACTGTAGGACCAGATTTATCAAACTGTGAGAGAGAAAAAGTAGAGAGATTTTCGCCAACAACCAATCACAGCTCAGGTTTCACTTTACCAGAGCTCTTTTACTAAGCTGTGATTGGTTGTTGTGAGGAAATCACTCCACTTTTTCTCTCACACAGTTTGATAAATCTGGGCCATAAAGTTTAAAAAACATTACACTGTACTGATGTTACATAAAATTAATAAAAGGGTTTAAATAAATGTTTAAAACAATATTAATAGAAAAGTTAAAATAAAAAATAGAGGAATACATTTTAATTAAAAATCTCATGAACCCCTTTTTCTAACATTGTCGTTGTATTTTTATGTCCCTACCCACTCGCATAAATGGTTCCCTGCTCGAAAAAAAAAAAAATGTTCTAAAAAAAGATAATAATTTGTTCCCTAAAAATTTTTCAATGCCAAAACACAGGGAAAATCAGTGGCAGTTTTTTTTACCCCCCCCCCCCCCCCCCCAAAAAAATAAAAATAAAAAAATAAATTGAGAACAAAATCTCATTGGATTCCTAGCCTTAGCTAGATTTCCACTGCAGTTTTTGAACCAAAGCCAGAAGTATATTTAAAAGGAACGAGAAATATAAAGGAAGAACTTCTTCCTCATGGATCCACTGCTGACTTTGGCCTAACAACTGCAATGGCAGTTTTCCAAAAAAAAACTGCACAAAAAACCTGTGTAGAAAACCAAGTATAAGTCCTTGCTTTATCTTTCCCATTCCTTTTGAATACACTTTTGGCTGTGGCTCAAAAACTGCAGTGGCAGTGGAAAAAAAAAAAAAAAAAGCCAGAAAAAAAAACCTATGTGAAAACCAAGTCTTAGTTAAGCTATACAAGAACGTTTTTGAAAAGCTGGGTTTGCACCAGGGGCGTTGCGACCCGGGTGCGGGGGGTGCGGGCCGCACCAGGTGACACCAACCTAATGGGGTGACACCCAGACGGTCCACAGCACCCCCCCTTCCCAGCTCCACCAGCAACCCCCCCCCCCGGCATTCACCAGCGCTGTGCGCCCGTCCAACAGCATTCACCTGCGCTGTGCGCCCGTCAGCACCCATCCTCTCCCCGCCCTTCATCGCCGCTGTGCGCCAGTCCGTCAGCACCACCGCATGGGACGTCAGTGACGTCACTCGCAGGGTGCCCGGAGAGAAGGATCGCTGCGCTGGATGGGTGAGTGTGTGTGTCTGTCTCTCTGTCTGTTGCTATCTCTGTCTGTGTGTGACTGTCTGTGTGTGACTCTGTGTATGTGTGTGTGTATATATGTGACTGTGTGTGACTCTGTGTATGTGTGTGTATGTATGTGACTGTGTGTGTGTCTGTGTGTGTGTTGCAGGGGGACCCAGGAGCGCTACACCCCTGCCCACAATCATTTCTTGTATTGGAATTATGTAGGAGGCCTTCTGGTGTGCCAAGAATGCCTTATTTTCTGTGTGTGTGTGACTCTGTGTGTGTGTGACTCTGTGTGTGTGTGTGACTCTGTGTGTGACTCTGTGTGTGTGTGTGACTCTGTGTGTGTGTGTGACTCTGTGTGTGTGTGTGTGTGACTGTGTGTGACTCTGTGTGTGTGTGTGTGACTCTGTGTGTGTGACTCTGTGTGTGTGTGTGACTCTGTGTGTGTGTGTAACTCTGTGTGTGTGTGTGTGTGTGTGTGTGTGTGTGACTCTGTGTGTGTGACTCTGTGTGTGTGTGTGTGTGTGTGTGTGTGTGAGACTCTGTGTGTGTGTGACTGTGTGTGTGTGTGACTCTGTGTGTGTGACTCTGTGTGTGTGACTCTGTGTGTGTGTGTGACTCTGTGTGTGTGTGTGTGTGTGTGTGACTCTGTGTGTGTGTGTGACTGTGTGTGTGTGTGAGACTCTGTGTGTGTGACTCTGTGTGTGTGTGTGACTCTGTGTGTGTGTGACTCTGTGTGTGTGTGTGTGTGACTGTGTGTGTGTGTGAGACTCTGTGTGTGTGACTCTGTGTGTGTGTGTGACTCTGTGTGTGTGTGTGACTCTGTGTGTGTGTGTGTGTGTGTGTGACTTTGTGTGTGTGACTGTGTGTGTGACTGTGACTCTGTGTGTGTGACTGTGACTCTGTGTGTGTGTCTGTGAGTGTTTCTCTCTGACTGTGTGTGTGTTTGTGTGTGTGTCTCTCTGTGTTGTATGTGTTTTTTTTTTTTGAGGGGGGGGGGGGGTTAAACAGCAATCTAATGTGGGGAGACTTTGACCCATTGTGGGGAACCTGCGGCCTAATGTGGGGTAACTACTACCAAATGTGTGGAGTCTATGCTACCTAATGTGGGGATTCTATGCTACCTAATGTGTGGAGTCTATGCTACCTAATGTGGGGAAACTGCTACCTAATGTGGGGAATCTGTGCTACCAAATGTGGGGAGTCTATGCTGCCTAATGTGGGGAATCTGTGCTACCGAATGTGGGGAATCTATGCTACCTAATGTGGGGAAACTGCAACCTAATGTGGGGAATCTGTGCTACCTAATGTGGGGAAATTGCTACCTAATGTGGGGAAACACGTACCAAATGTGGGGAATCTATGCTGCCTAATGTGGGGAAAATATGCTACCTAATGTGGGGGAACTGCTGCCTACCTAAAGTGGGGGAACTGCTGCCTACCTAATGCTCCCCCTGGCAGTAGCACCCTCATCATCCACCAGCAACACCCCCCCCCCCCCCAGCAGTAGCACCTCCATCAGCAGATCCTGATGGTGGATGATGGCGTGCTCCTGCCAGGAGGATGATCCTGCTGATGGATGATGGGGGTGATACTGCCAGGGGGGATGGCCAGTTGGACCCTCATCATCCTCCAGCAACACCCCCCCCAGTAGTAGCACCCCCCATCATCCACTAGCAACACCACCAAAACCCCCCTCCCTTGGTAATAGCATCAGCTAACGGATGTTGAGGGGTGTTACTGCGGTTGTGGTATTATATACAGAGGGTGCACTGTATGGCAACATTAAATTCAGAGGGCGCAGTTTGTGGTAGTATTATATTCAGGGGTACAGTGTGTGGTGGTATTATATTCAGAGGGTACAGTATGTGGTAGATTTATATTCAGAGGGTACAGTATGTGATGGTATTATATTCAGAATGTACAGTGTGTGGTAGTATTATATTCAGGGGTACAGTATGTGGTAGATTTATATTCAGAGGGTACAGTATGTGATGGTATTATATTCAGAATGTACAGATGTGTGGTAGTATTATATTCAGAGGGCACAGTGTGTGGTAGTATTATATTCAGAGGGTGCAGTGTGTGGTAGTATTATATTCAGAATGTACAGTGTGTGGTAGTATTATATTCAGAGAGCACAGTGTGTGGTAGTATTATATTCAGAGGGCACAGTGTGTGGTAGTATTATATTCAGAGGGTGCAGTGTGTGGTAGTATTATATTCAGAATGTACAGTGTGTGGTAGTATTATATTCACAGGGTACAGTGTGTGGCAGTATTATATTCAGGGGTACAGTATGTGGCAGATTTATATTCAGAGTGTACAGTATGTGTTGGTATAATATTCAGAATGTACAGTGTGTGGTAGCATTATATTCAGTGGGTATGGTGTATGGAAGGTTTATAATCAAAGAGTATAGTGTATAGTAGTATTATATTTAGAGGATACAGTGTCTGGCAGGTTTATAATAATACTTGTTTTCATATAGAGGATGAGAATGCGCTGACATAGTGAGGAGACGTCTGGGCGTCACATTCTACAGACAGAAGTTTTAGCTGGACCAGGCGGTATGTACCATCTGAATTAGATAAGGGAAGACTATAGAGAAGACGTCACCTGTAGTCACTGATATCATTGTGTATTCTCCTCACTATAGAGAAGACGTCACCTGTAGTCACTGATATCATTGTGTATTCTCCTCACTATAGAGAAGACGTCACCTGTAGTCACTGATATCATTGTGTATTCTCCTCACTATAGAGAAGACATCACCTGTAGTCACTGATATCATTGTGTATCCTCCTCACTATAGAAAAGACGTCACCTGTAGTCACTGATATCATTGTACATTCTCCTCACTATTTCCTATCAGAGCTGTAGTCGCTTGTCAGTTCTACAGTTATGGTGAGTGAAACTACAACTCCCAGCATAACCTCACCACTGCTCAAAGGGGTACTCTACTGGAAAACATTTTTTTTATCAATTGGTGCTACAAAGTTAAACAGATTTGTAAATTACTTCTATTTAAAAATCTTAATCCTTCAAGTACTTATTAGCTGCTGTATAAGTGATTCACAGGAAGTTCTTTCTTTTTTAATCTATTTTCTGTCTGACCACAGTGCTCTGTGCTGACACCTCTGTCCATGTCAAGAACTGTCCATAGTAGGAGCTAATCCCCATAGCAAATCTATCCTGCTCTGGACAGTTCCTGACATGGACAGAGGTGTCAGCAGAGAGCACTGTGGTCAGACTGGAAAGAACTACACAACTTCCTGTGGAGCATACAGCAGCTGATAAGTACTGTAAGGATTAAGATTTTAAATAGAAGTAATTAAAAAATCTGTTTAACTTTCTGGCACCATTTGATATAAAAGTAAATGTTTACCAGTGAAGTACCCCTTTAAGTAATTCTCGGAGCTGTATATTTAAATGGTGAAAACTTCTTTAACACTTTCCTATTCTGTGGCAACTGGTATGTCACGATTCGGCTTCCAGGTAGTGGATCCTCTGTGTCAGCGAGGGATTGGCGTGGACCGTGCTAGTGGACCGGTTCTAAGAGGCTACTGGTTTTCACCAGAGCCCGCCGCAAAGCGGGATGGTCTTGCTGCGGCAGTAGCAACCAGGTCGTATCCACTAGCAACGGCTCTACCTCGCTGACTGCTGAGAAGGCGTGGGACAGAAGGACTAGGCAGAGGCAAGGTCAGACGTAGCAGAAGGTCGGGGGCAGGCGGCAAGGTTCGTAGTCAGGATGGGTAGCAGAAGTTCAGGTACACAGGCTTTGGACACACTAAACGCTTTCACTGGCACAAGGCAACAAGATCCGGCAGGGGAGTGCAGGGGCAGTGATCTGATATAGTCTGGGAGCAGGTGGAAGCCAATTAAGCTAATTGGGCCAGGCACCAATCATTGGTGCACTGGCCCTTTAAGTCTCAGAGAGCTGGCGCGCGCGCGCCCTAGAGAGCGGAGCCGCGCGCGCCAGCACATGACAGCAGGGGACCGGGACGGGTAAGTGACCTGGGATGCGATTCGCGAGCGGGCGCGTCCCGCTGTGCGAATCGCATCCCCAACGGCCATGACAGTGCAGCGCTCCCGGTCAGCGGGACTGACCGGGGCGCTGCAGGGAGAAAGACGCCGTGAGCGCTCCGGGGAGGAGCGGGGACCCGGAGCGCTAGGCGTAACATGGTATATCTGATTATTATACTGGAATTTCTCACAATGCACTACAACAGTGGTGTCTGTCACGACAGGCTTAAAACGTGCTGGGGGGGGGGGGGGGAGGTATGGGGTGACACCATTTTCTTCCGCACCGGGTGACACCAACCCTAGCAACGCCACTGGTTTGCACAAAGTAGTTTTGCTATATAGTAGGGTGCAAGGGGTAATGAAATTATAGTAGGGAGAGAAGGGAGGGGAAAAACAGCAGCCAGAAGAATTTAACAAACTAGAGGAAGACCATATGTCACATAAGAGGAACAAGCCAAAGTAAAGTGTAAAGAGTATAGAGTTTGATCCACATAATTTGAATGGAGCAGCAGTGCATGTGCGTGGCCATAGCTCCATTCACATGGGGGATGTCGGACCACTATTCTTGCAATTGTTAGTATGTCAGCATTTATATCACTACGCAATCTACTGGATATGTGCTCATTTATGGCCAGAATACCCCTTAAAGTTAAAGTTTCATCAGAAAATGAATCAAGATTTTATGTTAAACATATTTTTAAGAATTTTTTATGTTTTTTTATTTTATTTTTACTATCTATATTAAGAAATACTTGCAGTTTTGATTTTCTTCATTAAAGGGGTACTCCGGTGGAATTTTTTTTTTTTTAAATAAACTGGTGCCAGAAAGTTAAACAGATTTGTAAATTACTTCTATTAAAACATCTTAATCCTTCCAGTACTTATTAGCTGCTTTTTGGAACACAGAGCTCTCTGCTGACATCATGACCACGGTGCTCTCTGCTGACATCTCTGTCCATTTTAAGAACTGTCCAGAGTAGGAGAAAATCCCCATAGCAAACATATGCTGCTCTGGACTGTACCTAAAATGGACAGAGATGTCAGCAGAGAGCACTGTGGTCATGATGTCAGCAGAGAGCTCTGTGTTCAAAAAAGAAAACCATTTCCTCTGTAGCACTGGAAAGATTAAAACATTTTTTTATAGAAGTAATTTACAAATCTGTTTAACTTTATGACACCAGTTGATTTAAAAAAAATATATATATATATTTTTCACGGGAGTACACCTTTAAACAAAATCCTCAAAAAAATCTTACAAAACATGGTTAACATAAAAACTTGATCTAAACATTTCCTTTTCTGATTACACATTCCCTTTAACCCCTTAAGGACGTAGCCCTTTTTGACCTTAAAGGGGTACTCCCTGGAAACTTTTTTTTTTTTAAATAAACTGGTGCCAGAAAGATAAACAGATTTGTAAATCACTTCTATTAAAAAATCTTAATCCTCTTAGTACTTTTTAGCAGCTGTGCGCTACTGTATTTGTGTTGTCCACAGTGCTCTCTGCTGACACCTCTGTCCGTGTCAGGAACTGTCTAGAGCAGCATAGGTTTGCTATGGGGATTTTCACCTACTCTGGACAGATGTCAGCAAAGAGCACTGTGGACAACACAAAAAAGAAATTCAAAAAATAAAGATTTTCCTCTGTAGCAAACAGCTGCTAAAAAGTACTGAAAGGATTAAGATTTTTTAATAGAAGTAATTTAAAAATCAGTTTAACTTTTTGGCATCAGTTCATTAAAAAAAAAAAAAGTTTTCCACCGGAGTACCCCTTTAACCCCTTAAGGACTCAGCCCATTTTGGCCTTAAGGACTCAGACAATTAAATTTTTACGTTTTAATTTTTTCCTCCTTGCCTTCTAAAAATCATAACTCTTTTATATTTTCATCCACAGACTAGTATGAGGGCTTGTTTTTTGCGCGACCAGTTGTCCTTTGTAATGACATAACTCATTATATCATAAAATGTATGGCGCAACCAAAAAACACTATTTTTGTGGGGAAATTAAAACGAAAAACGCAATTTTGCTAATTTTTGGAAGGTTTCGTTTTCACGCCGTACAATTTATGGTAAAAATGACATGTGTTCTTTATTCTGAGGGTCAATACGATTAAAATGATACCCATTATTATATGCTTTTCTATTATTGTTGCGCTTAAAACAAATCACAAACTTTTTAACCAAATTAGTAGGTTTATAATCCCTTTATTTTGATGACCTCTAACTTTTTTATTTTTCCGTATAAGCAGCGGTATGAGGGCTCATTTTTTGCGCCATGATCTGTACTTTTTTTTGATACCACATTTGCATATAAAAAGCTTTTAATACATTTTTAATAATTTTTTTTTTCCGTTCACGCCGTTTACCGTACGGGATCATTAACATTTTATTTTGATATTTCGGAAATTTACGCATGCGGCGATACCAAATATGTCTATAAAAAAAATTTACGCTTTTTGGGGGTAAAATAGGAAAAAACGGACGTTTTACTTTTTTATTGGGGGAGGGGATTTTTCACTTTTTTTTTACTTTTACATATTTTTTTTTTTTTTTTTACACTTGAATAGTCCCCATAGGGAACTATTCATAGCAATACCATGATTGCTAATACTGATCTGTTCTATGTATAGGACATAGAACAGATCAGTGTTATCGGCGATCTTCTGCTCTGGTCTGCTCGATCACAGACCAGAGCAGGAGACGCCGGGAGCCGGACGGAGGAAGGTGAGGGGACCTCCGTGCGGCATTCTGAATGATCGGATCCCCGCAGCAGCGCTGCGGGCGATCCGATCATTCATTCAAATCGCGCACTGCCGCAGATGCCGGGATCTGTATTGATTCCGGCACCTGAGGGGTTAATGGCGGACGCCCGCAAGATCGCGGGCGTCGGCCATTGCCGGCGGGTCCCTGGCTGCGATCAGCAGCTGGGATCAGCCGCGCATGACACGGGCATCGCTCCGATGCCCGCGGTTATGCACAGGACGTAAATGTATGTCCTGGTGCGTTAAATACCACCGCATCAGGACGTACATTTATGTCCTGCGTCCTTAAGGGGTTAAGGACCATTTTTTGCAAATCTGACCACATTCACTTTATGCATTAAAGGGGTACTCCGGCCCTAAGACATCTTATCCCCCATCCAAAGGATAGGGGATAAGATGTCTGACCGAGGGTACCCACCTCTTTGAGCTGCACGCTGCGCTGCCAGCTCACAAACTGCCGGGTGCTGACCATGGAGCTGGAGTATCATGTTGTCATGACTCCGCTCCAATGTGACGTCATGCCCCGCCCCCGCTATACAAGTCTATGGCCTTTGGATAGGGGATAAGATGTCTTAGGGCCGGAGTACCCCTTTAATAACTCTGGGATGCTTTTACTTTTGAATTTGATTCAGAGATCGTTTTTTAATATAGTGCTAAATTTTCATTTTCTGGTGAAAAACTCCAAGATTTCATAACAATTTTGAAATGGTATAAAAATTATAACTTTGAAGCTCTCTGCTTGTAAGGAAAATGGACATGCCAAATAAATTATATATTCATTCACATATACAATATGTCCACTTTATGTTGGCATCATAAAGTTGACATGTTGTTACTTTTTGAAGACATTAGAGGGCTTCAAAGTTCAGCAGCAATTTTCAAAATTTTCTCGAAAAATTCTAAATCTTAATTTTTAAGGGGCCAGTTCAGTTTGAAGTGGATTTGAGGGACCTTTCTGTGAGAAACCCCCCATAAATTAACCCATTATAGAAACTGTACCCCTCAAAGTATTCAAAATGAAATTCAGAAAGTTTGTTAACCTTTTAGGTGTTTCACAGGAAGCACAACAAAGTGGAGGAGAAAATTCAAAATCTGAATTTTTTGCAGTAACATTTTCTTGTAGCCCCTTTTTTTTTTTTAACATTTTTACAAGGGGTATAAGGAGAAAATGCCCCTTAAAAATTGTAACCCAATTTCTCTTGAGTATGGAAATACGTCATATGTGGATGTAAAGCACTCTGCAGGTGCACTAGAGGGCTCAGAAGGGAAGGAGTAACTTTGGGATTTTCGAGAGAGAATTTTGCTGAAATGGTTTTTGGGGGGCATAATGCATTTAGGAAGCCCCCATGGTGCCAGAACAGCAATAAAAAAAAACACATGGCACACTATTTGGGAAACTACACCCCTCAAGGAACGTAACAAGGGGTACAGTGAGCCCTAACGCCCAACAGGTGTTTGATGAATTTTCGTTGAAGTTGGAAGTGAAAATGAAAAAAAAAAAATCACTAAAATGCTGGTGTTATCCTAAATTATTCATTTTCTCAAGGGGTAATGGGATTAAAAGCCCCCCAAAAAGTTTAACTCTATTTCTTCTGAGTATGAAAATACCCATATGTGGATGTAAAGTGGACTTGTGCCCAAGAAAATTTTTCGTTTCGTTTCGGATAAAATTTTCGGTTCGGTAATATTTTCGGTTTTGATTTTTCGGACACATCCGGTATTCGGGTGTTCGGTTGGATTTTTCGGATACATTCGGTATTCGGGTTTTTATTTTCTTTCGGATACATTTGGTATTCGGGTACATTCGGGTAAATATTTTTATTCTTTTTTTTACTTTAGCTATCCTAAAAAATTATGGAGATACCTTTTTTATTAAAATTTCGTAGGTTATCATAAAAAAAATTATAAAAAAGATACAGTAGTGATGGATAAAATAGTATCTAACAAAATGCATCTTTTTTATTATGAAATGTTTATTAATTTTTAAACAGGGATCAATTTATGTGAGCGGGTAAAGCACTAAAAATGTAGCACTGACATTGCCGGCGGGGATGCGATTCGCACAGCGGGACGCGCCCGCTCGCGAATCGCATCCCAAGTCACTTACCCGTCCCGGTCCCCGGCTGTCATGTGCTGGCGCGCGCGGCTCCGCTCTCTAGGGCGCGCGCGCGCCAGCTCTCTGAGACTTAAAGGGCCAGTGCACCAATGATTGGTGCCTGCCCCAATTAGCTTAATTGGCTTCCACCTGCTCCCTGGCTATATCTGCTCACTGCCCCTGCACTCCCTTGCCGGATCTTGTTGCCTTGTGAAAGTGAAAGTGTTTAGTGTTGTCCAAAGCCTGTGTTACCTGAACTCCTGCTATCCATCTTGACTACGAACCTTGCCGCCTGCCCGACCTTCTGCTACGTCTGACCTTGCCTCTGCCTAGTCCTTCTGTCCCACGCCTTCTCAGCAGTCAGCGAGGTTGAGCCGTTGCTAGTGGATACGACCTGGTTGCTACTGCCGCAGCAAGACCATCCCGCTTTGCGGCGGGCTCTGGTGAACACCAGTAGCCTCTTAGAACCGGTCCACCAGCACGGTCCACGCCAATCCCTCGCTGACACAGAGGATCCACTACCTGTAAGCCGAATCGTGACAGTAGATCCGGCCATGGATCCCGCTGAGGTGCCGCTGCCAAGTCTCGCTGACCTTCCCACGGTGGTCGCTCAGCAATCGCAGCAGATTGCCCAACAAGGACAGCAGCTGTCGCAGTTGACCGCCATGTTACAGCAACTTCTGCCTCTGCTACAGCAGCAACCATCTCCTCCGCCAGCTCCTGCACCTCCTCCGCAGCGAGTGACCGCTCCTAGCCTCCGCTTGTCCCTGCCGGACAAATTTGATGGGAACTCTAGACTCTGCCGTGGCTTTTTGTCTCAATGTTCCCTGCATATGGAGATGTTGTCGGACTTGTTTCCTACAGAACGGTCTAAGGTGGCGTTCGTAGTGAGCCTTCTTTCAGGAAAGGCCTTGTCTTGGGCCACACCGCTCTGGGACCGCAATGATCCTGCCACAGCCACAGTCCAGTCCTTCTTCACTGAAGTCCGGAGTGTCTTCGAGGAACCAGCCCGAGCTTCTTCTGCCGAGACTGCCCTGCTGAACCTGGTCCAGGGTAATTCTTCAGTGGGCGAGTACGCCATCCAATTTCGTACTCTTGCTTCCGAATTGTCATGGAATAACGAGGCTCTCTGCGCGACCTTTAAAAAAGGCCTATCCAGTAGCATCAAGGATGTGCTGGCCGCACGAGAGATTCCTGCCAACCTGCAAGAACTTATCCATTTGGCCACCCGCATTGACATGCGTTTTTCTGAGAGACATCAGGAGCTCCGCCAGGAAAAAGACTTAGATCTCTGGGCACCTCTCCCACAGCATCCTTTGCAGTCTACGCCTGGGCCTCCCGCCGAGGAGGCCATGCAAGTGGATCGGTCTCGCTTGACCCAGGAAGAGAGGAATCGCCGTAGGGAAGAAAATCTTTGTCTGTACTGTGCCAGTACCGAGCATTTCTTGGTGGATTGCCCTATTCGTCCTCCACGTCTGGGAAACGCACGCACGCACCCAGCTCACGTGGGTGTGGCGTCTCTTGGTTCAAAGTCTGCTTCTCCACGTCTCACGGTGCCCGTGCGGATTTCTCCTTCAGCCAACTCCTCCCTCTCAGCCGTGGCCTGCTTGAACTCTGGTGCCTCTGGGAATTTCATTTTGGAGTCTTTGGTGAATAAGTTCTGCATCCCGGTGACCCGTCTCGCCAAGCCGCTCTACATTTCCGCGGTCAACGGAGTTAGATTGGATTGCACCGTGCGTTACAGCACAAAACCACTCTTATTGTGCATTGGACCCCACCACGAAAGGATTGAATTTTTCGTCCTTCCCAACTGCACCTCTGAGGTCCTCCTCGGTCTGCCATGGCTCCAGCTTCATTCTCCCACCCTTGACTGGACCACCGGGGAGATCAAGAACTGAGACTCTGCTTGCCATAAGAAATGCCTCTCCCCCCCTCCCAGTCCCGTCAGGCAAGCCTCAGTGCCTCCTCGTACACCTGGTCCCCCCAAGGCTTATCTGGACTGTGCCTTGCCTCCTCATGGCCCCCGCCCTGGTGACACCCTGTCCCGTGCCATGTTTCACCCCCTGCCCTCCCTCCCCATTCCCACTCCTGCTGTACGGCCTGCCTTTGAGAAAACCCTTCAATCACTCCCGGTGTCCGCATCCCATGGGAAGCAGTTGCCGGACAAAGAAAGGGGGAGACCTAAGGGGGGGGGTACTGTTACGCCGAGCGCTCCGGGTCCCTGCTCCTCCCCGGAGCGCTCACGGCGTCTCTCTCCCTGCAGCGCCCCGGTCAGACCCGCTGACCGGGAGCGCTGCACTGACATTGCCGGCGGGGATGCGATTCGCACAGCGGGATGCGCCCGCTTGCGAATCGCATCCCAAGTCACTTACCCGTCCCGGTCCCCGGCTGTCATGTGCTGGCGCGCGCGGCTCCGCTCTCTAGGGTGCGCGCGCGCCAGCTCTCTGAGACTTAAAGGGCCAGTGCACCAATGATTGGTGCCTGGCCCAATTAGCTTAATTGGCTTCCACCTGCTCCCTGGCTATATCTGCTCACTGCCCCTGCACTCCCTTGCCGGATCTTGTTGCCTTGTGCCAGTGAAAGTGTTTAGTGTTGTCCAAAGCCTGTGTTACCTGAACTCCTGCTATCCATCTTGACTACGAACCTTGCCGCCTGCCCCGACCTTCTGCTACGTCTGACCTTGCCTCTGCCTAGTCCTTCTGTCCCACGCCTTCTCAGCAGTCAGCGAGGTTGAGCCGTTGCTAGTGGATACGACCTGGTTGCTACTGCCGCAGCAAGACCATCCCGCTTTGCGGCGGGCTCTGGTGAACACCAGTAGCCTCTTAGAACCGGTCCACCAGCACGGTCCACGCCAATCCCTCGCTGACACAGAGGATCCACTACCTGTAAGCCGAATCGTGACAGGGAGTATTAGTACCTGCAGTAAGGGACAGATCCCAGCGGATGTCACTCCTCCAGATACCCACTGTGATCGTCCTTATGTGAATGTCAGGATCAGCTGTTCTCAGGGCTACAGAGCCGGGAGAACAGCTGACGCTGAGCCGTAGGTGTACATCGTATATCTACTGCCCAGCAAAAACTTACAGTGAGACTGCAACGTGTTTACAGTATACACATTGCTGGCTCACTTAACCCCTTGCTGAGCTGTGCGCTATGCGCAAGCCCAGCAAGGAAAGAGTTAACTTACACTGCTGGGCGGTATACACTATATACAGCTATCTATAAATAGCTGTATATAGTGTACACAGAAGACGAAGTCCGCTTACTTCCCTCGAGTCTCGGGCAGGTCAGTGTAGCTCCGCCCCCCTAGTGATGACATCATTAGGGGCGGCGCTACAGAAGGGAACCAGGCTAGTAAATCTGAAGCTCTGTTCACATTGTCCGTTTTGGATGATGGGAACAGACCCTTCTGCCAGTGTCTACCCAGACAGGGAGACTCCAGCTGTTGCTAAACTACAACTCCCAGCATGCCCAGACATCCAAAGGCTGTCTGGGCATGCTGGGAGTTGTAGTTTTGCTCCAATTGGTGGCTCCCTGTTTGGGTAGACATTGCATCATGGCTGCTCTCCCCAGCAGACAGCGCCAAAAATGTCATAATCAATTTTTGTGTTTTTTTTCTTCTCATTTCAGATCCGTGTATGCAGAGGATTACGGCGGATTCGATGGATTACGGCAGATTTTTTTTTCTTTTAATAAAATGGTTAACGAGGGCTATAAGGGAGTGTTTTTTTTTTAAATAAAATAATTTTTCCAATGTGTTGTGTTTTTTTTATAGAATTTTCAGGCTTAGTAGTGGAAGCCGGTCTTATTGACGGAATCCATTACTAAGCCAGGGCTTAGCGATAGCCCCAAAAACAGCTAGCGCTAACCCCCCTATTATTACCCTGGTACTCACTGCCACAGGGGTCCCGGGAAGAGCTGGTGCCAACAGGCCCGGATCATCAAAAATGGTGCTCCTGGGCCTAGGCGGTAACAGGCTGGCATAATTTAGGCTGGGGAGGGCCAGTAACAATTCTCCTCGCCCACCCTGGTAACATCAGGCTGTTGCTGTTTGGTTGGTATTGTGCTGAGAATGAAAATACGGGGAACCCTATGCATTTTTTTATTTTTTTATTTAAATAAATAAAAATAAAAACGCATAGGGTTCTGTATACACTATATCTATAGATAGCTGTATATAGTGTATGCCGACCAAAGGGTTAACCTACACTGTCCAGCAGTGTAAGTTAACTCTTTCCTTGCTAGGCTTGTGCATAGCGCACAGCTCAGCAAGGGGTTAAGTGAGCCAGCAATGTGTATACTGTAAACACATTGCAGGCTCACTGTAATTTCTTGCTGGGCAGTAGATATACGATGTATACCTATGGCTCAGCGTCAGCTGTTCTCCCAGCTCTTTAGCCTTGAGAACAGCTGATCCCGACATTCACATCAGGAGGATCTCAGTGGGTGTCCGGAGGAGTGACATCCACTGGGATCTGTCCCTTACTGCAGGTACTAATGCTCCCAACATGGAGCACTCTCTGCTCCATGCTGGGAGCTGTAGTACCTGCATTTATAGACATATCACAGCGAGTGTAACTTCTGACACCCGCTGCGATCTGTCTATTAATGCAGGTACTACAGCTCCCAGCATGGAGCAAAGTGTACTCCATGTTGGGAGTAGTAGTACTTGTAGTTAAGGAAAGATCACTGCGGGTATCACTCCTGACACCCACTGTGATGCTCCTGTATAATGTATGAATGCGGCGGAAGCTCTCTTATGGTCCCCTGCATGGCCGTATGTATACACATATTCCTATTTCTCACAGAGAGCTGTGATTGGCTGGAACCATCTGGCCAATCACAGCTCTGTGGGAAATACGAATATGTGTATATATATGTCAGTGCAGGGGACCATAGAAGACCGGCAGCCGCATCTTTACATTAAACAAGAGGATCGCAAGGGACCCCGTCGATCTGTCAATTAGTACAGGTAACTACCTAAAAAATGTAAAAAAAAAAAAATAAAAGTGAAAAACACGCACACACTACATTCTTATTATTGTCGGCTACATTTTAAGTGCTTTACCCGCTCACATAAATTGATCCCTGTTTAAAAATTTATAAACATTTCATAATAAAAAAGATACATTTCGTTAGATACAATTTTTTCCATCACTACTGTATCTTTTTTATTATTATTTTTTTATTAGAATGAATTCTTTACATTTGTTTACAGATAACGAATGCATTCGTTACGTACCACATGCATTCGTATTATCGTGGCTATTCGGGAATGTTCAAAATGCCCGAAAATGGCAAAATTCGGTAAATTAGACATTCGTGCTGAAACAAATTGCACAAGTCTAATGTAAAGTGCTCTGTGAGCGCACAACAGGGCGCATAAGACAAGGAGCACCATTGAGCTTTTGGACAGAGAATTTGGCTGGAATTCAAGGCAGGGACCATGTGCGTTTACAAAGCCTCCATGATATCAGAACAGTTTTGAAATGACACCCCTCATGGAATGTAATAAGGGGTGCAGATGTAATAAGGGGTGCAGTGAGCATTTTTACCTCACTGGCGTTTGACAGATTTTTGGAACAGTGGGCTGTGCAAATGAAAAATTACATTTTTAGTTTCACGGACATCTGTGGGGTGTAAATGCTCACTGTACCCCTTGTTACATTCCTTGATAGGTGTAGTTTCCAAAATGGGGTCACATGTGTTTTTTTTTTTAGTATTTATTTCAAAACCTCTGGCACAATCAGCAGCACCTATGCATTCCTGAGCCATGTATTTCCGTACTCTGGAGAAATTGCGTTACTTATTTTGGGGGGCTTTTTCTTCTTTTACATCATGTGAAAATGAAAAATTAAGGATAAACCCAGCAAATTACTGTAAATTGTTTATTTTTATTTTTTTTTATGAACATGCTGGTGTAACCCCATTTTTTTCATTTTCAGAAGTGGTAAAAGGAAAAACAGCCCCCCAAAATTTGTATCACATGTTCTCCCGAGTACGGAAATACCCCATATGTGGCCCTAAACTGTTGCCTTGAAATACCACAGGGCTCCAAAGTGAGACAGCGCCATGCGCATTTGAGGCCTAAATTAGTGATGGTGGAATGTCCATACAGAAAATTTCCGTGAGGACATTCCACCAACAGTGGAGCGCTGGCAGAACATGCAGGCGCTAAGAGTTTTGGGAATGCACTTCTGTGTGGACTCCACAGAAAGAATAGAAATGTCTATGCTCACTGATAACTCCAGAATTGGTATTTCTGCTGCAGAAACCTCTTCAGCAGAATTTCTGCCGTGTGCACAAGAAAGCATTGGGGTGCTGGTCCGCAAAAGTTTGTTTGAGCTGCCATCAAATTGACAAAGACCTCACAAAAAAAAAAAAAAGGAAAGTCAATTTCAGTGAGGACTGTGGGGTCAATCTGGATTTCTGGGCGGCCAACAAACCTAGAGATCAGTGGCTCATATAGGAGAACCCACCTGTACTGGGGTCCAGGCAGGGTCACCAATATGAGGGAACATGTGGAATTGTATAGGGGACAGGGTCACTAGTATGGGGGACCTCTACTGTTTTTGCCCTGCAAAGCCACCTTCTGGGGGGCTCATCATCACTGAATGATGATGCAGGAGGAGAAAGAAATGTGGGGTCTTTCTCCTCTCCCTCATTGATGGTCTCGGTGTCGGTGGCAAGTGCATGGCATATACCTCCTCCACCGAAAAGGCTTTGGGGTATTTATACTTTATAGGGAAGGGGGGTATAAGTGTGTAAATGTAGTGTTTTCACTTTATTTCAGTGTGTAGTGTAGGTGTAGTGTAGTGATTTTTACATTTACTGTAGGCTTTTTTTGCGCAGCAGATCCTTTTTTATTTATTTATTTTTTTGCACTTTTTGGGGAGCATATGCGATCTGTGCCACAAGTGACTGTTCTGCGCTGTGCGGCCGGACCGTAATCCATGTTGAGACTAAGTTGATTGCTGATCAGTGAATTATTACTGATCAGCACTTTTGGGTGCAGGGTTTATTTTTTAGCTTTTTTTTTTTTTAGCTTTTTTGTAGGTGCAAAGTATGCCCAGTAGCCTTTTCCATTAACATCAATGGGATAGCTCCTGTCTAGTGTAGCCTTACCTAGTAGGACTTGCTGTAAAGCTCAGGAAAGATTGCAAACAGCTCAGGAAAGATTGCAGTCCCTATAATAATTTCCTAAAATTAAAGAATTAAAAAATGCAATAAGATTAGTAAAAAATAACAAGTTTCAGTATCTGCCTCTAATCAGTAAATAACATCTAGGTGATACATGAAGATCATACAGTTGCTAAGATAAAATTACACATGTGATATCAACTGTGAGCAATTAAATGTAACTGTTATATTTAGATTTGATAATAGTTTTAACTTATTGAAAAAAAAAATGTGTGCAATTTTCTGGTGTAGAGTTTTCTTTATTGATAGCCAACCTGTTTAATATGCCAGATAGACTCCTAAACATGTAGTTCCCAAACAGATTACACAGTATTACAGGTTACTGTCTATTCCATATGATCCGCAATAATGTAATGTCATATAGCAGTAATGGATGGAACTCCTTCAAGTTTATGATCCAAAAAACAAACTTTACTAAAACTCCTTTTGTTTTATTTGCAAAAGTGTCTTACAATAACAAGTGAAAGATGCAAATATTAAAACATTTAAATGATGCATTGAAGTATGTCTTAGGGTATCTAATCAGATTTCATATTTTCAAGGTTGTATATAATTGTTTTATTCCCATGGTGCTAGGTTGGCAACAAGACTGTATAATGTTTGACAAAGATATCTAGTGCTTAGTTATAAATCATTTGTCATTCTTTACGTACATTAATAGCAAAATTATGAATTTTGACATTAGCTTTCTAGGGATGTAAATTCAGTCCATATTACACATCAGTATTCATTTCATTGGGTCAAAAAGTGTTGAAGTCAAAAGTTGCTTGACTGGATTTATATCATATGCATAAATACAGAAAACCATTTGGATAATACATCAAAACTTGAATATATAATTCACTTTCATTGTTCAATAAGAAATCATAAAACTTTAATACCTTTTACTGTTTGTGAATAGTTTAGCTCTTTTTCATTATCATTGTATTGATTTTTAATACTTTAACTATATATGAAGCTTTTTTATTGATTTATAAAAACGTAAAATTAAATTAAAATGTCTGCCTTAACCAGACAGATCATTGATATTTTATTCTTGATAAAGCGTCTCCTTTGAAACTTCTGTTTGAATCATATTGCAGGACAATTTTCATCTAGACAAGTTTTAAATTGTGAAATATTGATAGCATTACATATTAAAAAATAATATAAATTCATTCTTTAGAAATACTTTTCTACAACTATTAATCGACTTAGAACAATTAATTGATTAATTCATTAATAACATGACAATTATGTAAAATGCAATCTTGTTTGCTGTATCTCTCTCTCTGTATCTCTCTTTCTCTCTCTCTCTTTGTATCTCTCTCTTTCTCTCTCCCCTCTCTTTCTCTCTGTATCTTCCTCTGTATCTCTCTCTCCCGTTGTATCTCTCTCTTTCCCCCTCTCTTTCTCTCTCTCTGTATCTTTCTCTCTGTATCTTTCTCTCTCACTCACTCTCTTCTCTCTCTGTATCTCTCTCTCTTTCTCTCTTTGGCTCTCTGTATGCCTCTCCCTGTCTCTTTCTCTCTCTCTTTCTTAGACTCCTTTCACACTGCTATTGTGACATGGCAGTGCGACGGACATCAAGGAACATGGGGAGGAAGAAAAATTACTGCAAGCGCTGTCTTTTTCTCCTGTCGGGGTTAATAACTCATTTATGAATTATTAATTATGGTCAACAAAAATATTAAAAATATTATGACCGTTATGAATTGCCAAAGATATACAAATAATGCAATTCACCATATCTGGGCCCAACTATTTTCCCAGATATGAGTTGTTTGAAGTAGTGGTAGAATTAACTTTTGCAATATAATAAAATAATAACGCAGTTTATAAAATGATATGTACATTTATTGGTTACAAATTATTAACATTAAGGAGAGTAATAAAAACAGACCATAATATAAATGAAATTATATAAAGAATATCAATGACATCATGTCAGATATAAACCAAAGATATATTAGTAAGTTATTTAACCCCTTAATGACCAATGACATACCGGTACGTCCTTGGTCCTGCTCCCGTGATATAACGCGGGGTTACACGGTAACCCGGCATCATATCATGGCGGGCCCAGCGTCATAGTGAAGCCGGGACCCGCCGCTAATAGCGCGAGGCGCTGATCGTGGCGCCGCGCGCTATTAACCCTTTAGCCGTGCGCTCAGAGCTGAGCCACGCGGCTAAAAGTGAAAGTAAAAACTGCCGGTTAGCTCAGTGGGCTGTTCGGGATAGCCGCGGCGAAATCGCGGCATCCCGAACAGCTTGCAGGACAGCCGGAGGGTCCCTACCTGCCTCCTCACTGTCCGATCGCCGAATGACTGCTCAATGCCCGAGATCCAGGCATGAGCAGTCAAGCGGCAGAATCATCGATCACTGGTTTCCTATGAGAAACCAGTGATCAATGATAAAGATCAGTGTGTGCAGTGTTATAGGTCCCTATGGAAGCTATAACACTGCAAAAAAAAAGTGAAAAAAGTTAATAAAGATCATTTAACCCCTCCCCTATTAAAAGTTTAAATCACCCCCCTTTTCCCATAAAAAATAAACAGAGTGTAAATAAAAATAAACATATAAGGTATCACCGCGTGCGAAAATGTCCGAATTATTAAAATATATCGTTAATTAAACCGCTCGGTCAATGGCGTATGCGCAAAAAAATTCCAATGTCAAAAATAGTGCAAAAATGCTAAAATGGTACCATTAAAAACTTCAGATCACGGCGCAAAAAATGAGCCCTCATACCGCCCCATACACGGAAAAATAAAAAAGTTATAGGGGTCAGAAGATGACAATTTTAAACTTATTAATTTTCCTGCATGTAGTTATGATTTTTTCCAGAAGTACGACAAAATCAAACCTATATAAGTAGGGTATCATTTTAATCGCATGGACCTACAGAATAAAGATAAGGTGTCATTTTTACCGAAAAATGTACTACGTAGAAACGGAAGCCCCCAAAAGTTACAAAACAGCGTTTTTTTCAATTTTGTCGAACAATGATTTTTTTTTCCGTTTCACCGTAGATTTTTGGGCAAAATGACTGACATCATTACAAAGTAGAATTGGTGGCACAAAAAATAAGCAATCATATGGATTTTTAGGTCCAAAATTGAAAGAGTTATGATTTTTTAAAGGCAAAGAGCAAAAAACGAAAATGTTAAAACGGAAAAAACCCTGGTCCTTAAGGGGTTAATAATATTAAACTTAGTCACAAAATTAGGTTAGTTCAGATATCTATAGATTACTTTGTGTAGAGATCATTACATTACATGATATCTAATGGGCATTTTACAAGTATAAAATGTGAGTAAACACCGCCCAGTTCTAACCACAACTATCTCTGGTAAGATACGGTACTAAATATATAATTAATAGTACGCTACTAATTAAGAAGACAAATTACGTTTCCTCGTGGAAATTATTATATCATGTGGTGGAGCAGAGGAAAATCCCATCAGACTATGCTAATATGCAATATGCTCATTGCATTGATCACCATAAGATGCCCCCAGTTCATCTGCAGTAGAAGGGGTGTGGCTTATGAAATGCTATTACCATCTCATAATGGAGAGTTAAGCCAGGTCTGCTCCAATACATTATATCATTCTGTCCACATTAAAAGGGAGGTAACTTCAAATAGGAATCCTGTGTATCTTTCCGAGAGGTACTTCTGGATAAAAGAAAGATGGCTGCCTGGGTTCCATGGGAAGGTCTGTAGTCATAACCGGTTAGCTTATGGGATCAAATATTCTCCTTGACACTTCATGGCTCTGTCCCTTCAGGTTGCCTCTATGAACTTCTGTGATGTTTCTTTGATGAGGATAAGGTCCCTCTTTCTGTGTTGCAATTCCTCCTTTAGTTCTCCCTCTGTCCTCCTTTCATCTGCTTTTAGCTTGTTTTCTGACTTAAAGATCCACCCAAACAAATATCAGATCATCCAATGATGACTGGTGTGTGTGTATGGAGATCAGGGCTAGTAATCTGTCTAGTCACATGACACCACAGCTAATCATTAATTATAACCTGTATATTATATGTGTGATTAACCCCTTAAGGACTCAGCCCATTTTGGCCTTAAGGACTCAGACAATTTAATTTTTACGTTTTCATTTTTTCCTCCTCGCCTTCTAAAAATCATAACTCTTTTATATTTTCATCCACAGACTAGTATGAGGGCTTGTTTTTTGCGCGACCAGTTTTCCTTTGTAATGACATCACTCATTATATCATAAAATGTATGGCGCAACCAAAAAACACTATTTTTGTGGGGAAATTAAAACGAAAAATGCAATTTTGCTAATTTTGGAAGGTTTTGTTTTCACGCCGTACAATTTATGGTAAAAATGACGTGTGTTCTTTATTCTGAGGGTCAATATGATTAAAATGATACCCATTATTATATACTTTTATATTATTGTTGTGCTTAAAAAAAAATCACAAACTTTTTAACCAAATTAGTACGTGTTACGCCGAGCGCTCCGGGTCCCCGCTCCTCCCCGGAGCGCTCGCAGCGTTCTCTCATTCGCAGCGCCCCGGTCAGACCTGCTGACCGGGTGCGCTGCGATATTACTCCCAGCCGGGATGCGATTCGCGATGCGGGACGCGCCCGCTCGCGATGCGCATCTCGGCTCCCGTACCTGACCCGTTCCCCGTCTGTGTTGTCCCGGCGCGCGCGGCCCCGCTCCTTAGGGCGCGCGCGCGCCGGGTCTCTGCCATTTAAAGGGCCGCTGCGCCACTGATTGGATCCCGCTGAAGTCCCACTGCCAGTTGTCGCCGACCTCACCACGGTGGTCGCCCAGCAGTCGCAACAGATAGCGCAACAAGGCCACCAGCTGTCTCAACTGACCGTGATGCTACAGCAGCTATTACCGCAACTCCAGCAACAATCTCCTTCGCCAGCTCCTGCACCTCCTCCGCAGCGAGTGGCCGCTTCCGGCCTACGTTTATCCTTGCCGGATACATTTGATGGGGACTCTAAGTTTTGCCGTGGCTTTCTTTCACAATGTTCCCTGCACTTGGAGATGATGTCGGACCAGTTTCCTACTGAAAGGTCTAAGGTGGCTTTCGTAGTCAGCTTTCTGTCTGGGAAAGCTCTGTCTTGGGCCACAACGCTCTGGGACCGCAATGACCCTGTCACTGCCTCTGTACACTCCTTCTTCACGGAGATTCGAAGTGTCTTTGAGGAACCTGCCCGAGCCTCTTCTGCTGAGACTGCCCGGTTGAACCTGGTCCAGGGTAATTCTTCTGTTGGCGAGTACGCCATCCAATTCCGTACTCTTGCCTCCGAATTATCCTGGAATAATGAGGCCCTCTGCGCGACCTTTAAAAAAGGCCTATCCAGCAACATTAAAGATGTGCTGGCCGCACGAGAAATTCCTGCTAACCTGCATGAACTTATTCATCTGGCCAACCGCATTGACATGCATTTTTCCGAAAGGCGTCAGGAGCTCCGCCAGGATATGGACTTTGTTCGCACGAGGTGGTTTCTCTCCCCGGCTCCTCTCTCCTCTGGTCCTCTGCAATCCGTTCCTGTGCCTCCCGCCGTGGAGGCTATGCAAGTTGACCGGTCTCGCTTGACACCTCAAGAGAGGACACGACGCCGCATGGAGAATCTGTGCCTGTACTGCGCCAGTACCGAACACTTCTTGAAGGATTGTCCTATCCGTCCTCCCCGCCTGGAAAGACGTACGCTGACTCCGCACAAGGGTGAGACAGTTTTTGATGTCAACTCTGCTTCTCCACGCCTTACTGTGCCTGTGCGGATATCTTCCTCTACCCTCTCCTTCTCTGCTATGGCCTTCCTGGATTCCGGATCTGCAGGAAATTTTATTTTGGCCTCTCTCATCAACAGGCTCAACATCCCAGTGACCAGTCTCGCCAGACCCCTCTACATCAATTCTGTTAACAATGAAAGATTGGACTGTACCGTGCGTTACCGCACGGAACCTCTCCTAATGTGCATCGGACCTCATCACGAAAAAATTGAATTTTTGGTCCTCTCCAACTGCACTTCTGAAATTCTTCTTGTATTACCGTGGCTTCAACGCCATTCCCCAACCCTTGATTGGTCCACAGGAGAAATCAAGAACTGGGGTACTTCTTGTCTCAAGGACTGTTTTAAACCGGTTCCCAGTACTCCCTGCCATGACCCTGTGGTTCCCCCTGTATCCGGTCTTCCTAAGGCTTATATGGACTATGCTGACGTCTTTTGCAAGAAGCAAGCGGAGACTTTACCCCCTCACAGGCCTTATGACTGTCCTATTGACCTCCTCCCGGGTACTACTCTACCCCGGGGCAGAATCTATCCTCTGTCTGCTCCAGAGACTCTTGCCATGTCGGAGTACATCCAGAAAAATTTAAAAAAAGGGGTTTATCCGCAAATCCTCCTCTCCTGCCGGAGCTGGATTTTTTTTTTGTGTCCAAAAAAGATGGCTCCCTACGCCCTTGCATTGACTACTGCGGACTTAATAAAATCACGGTAAAAAACCACTACCCCTTACCTCTTATCTTGGAACTCTTTGATCGCCTACAAGGCACCCACATCTTTACCAAACTGGACTTAAGGGGGGCTTATAATCTCATCCGCATCAGGGAGGGGGACGAATGGAAGACTGCATTTAACACCAGAGATGGACACTTTGAGTATCTGGTCATGCCCTTTGGCCTGTGCAACGCCCCTGCCGTTTTCCAAGACTTTGTTAATGAAATTTATCGTGATCTCTTATATTCCTGTGTTGTGGTTTATCTGGACGATATTCTGATTTTTTCTGCCAACTTAGAAGAACACCGCCAGCATGTCCGCATGGTTCTTCAGAGACTTCGGGACAATCAACTTTATGCCAAAATGGAGAAATGTCTCTTTGAATGTCAATCTCTTCCTTTCCTAGGATACTTGGTCTCTGGCCAGGGACTTCAAATGGACCCAGATAAACTCTCTGCCGTCTTAGATTGGCCACGCCCATCCGGACTCCCTGCTATCCAACGTTTTTTGGGGTTTGCCAATTATTACAGACAATTTATTCCACACTTTTCCACTATTGTGGCTCCTATCGTGGCTTTAACCAAGAAAAATGCCAATCCCAAGTCCTGGTCTCCACAAGCGGAAGACGCATTTAAACATCTCAAGTCTGCCTTTTCTTCTGCTCCCGTGCTCTCCAGACCTGACCCATCTAAACCCTTCCTATTGGAGGTAGATGCCTCCTCAGTGGGAGCTGGAGCTGTCCTTCTACAAAAAAATTCTTCCGGGCATGCTGTTACTTGTGGTTTTTTTTCTAGGACCTTCTCTCCAGCGGAGAGGAATTACTCCATCGGGGATCGAGAACTACTGGCCATTAAATTGGCGCTTGAGGAATGGAGGCATCTGCTGGAGGGATCAAAATTTCCAGTTATCATATACACTGATCACAAGAATCTCTCCTATCTCCAGTCTGCCCAACGACTGAACCCTCGCCAGGCCAGGTGGTCGTTGTTCTTTGCCCGTTTTAACTTTGAAATTCATTTTTGCCCTGCTGACAAGAACATTAGGGCCGATGCCCTCTCTCGTTCTTCTGATGCCTCTGAAGTAGAGGTCTCTCCGCAACACATCATTCCTCCGGACTGTCTGATCTCCACTTCTCCAGCCTCCATCAGGCAAACGCCTCCAGGGAAGACCTTCGTTTCTCCACGCCAGCGTCTCGGGATTCTCAAATTGGGACACTCCTCCCACCTCGCAGGCCATGCGGGCATCAAAAAATCCTTGCAACTCATCTCTCGTTTTTATTGGTGGCCGACTCTGGATGTTGTTGATTTTGTGCGGGCCTGTACTGTCTGTGCCCGGGATAAGACTCCTCGCCAGAAGCCTGCTGGTCTCCTTCATCCTCTGCCTGTCCCCGAACAGCCTTGGTCACTGATTGGTATGGACTTTATCACAGACTTACCCCCATCCCGTGGCAACACAGTTGTTTGGGTGGTCGTTGATCGATTTTCCAAGATGGCACATTTTATTCCTCTTCCTGGTCTTCCTTCAGCGCCTCAGTTGGCAAAACAATTTTTTGTACACATTTTTCGTCTTCACGGTTTGCCCACGCAGATCATCTCGGATAGAGGCGTCCAATTCGTGTCTAAATTCTGGAGGGCCCTCTGTAAACAGCTCAAGATTAAACTAAACTTCTCTTCTTCTTATCATCCCCAATCCAATGGGCAAGTAGAAAGAATGAATCAGGTCCTGGGTGACTATTTACGGCATTTTGTTTCCTCCCGCCAGGATGACTGGGCAGATCTTCTACCATGGGCCGAATTCTCATACAACTTCAGAATCTCCGAGTCTTCTGCTAAGTCCCCATTGTTCGTGGTGTACGGCCGTCACCCTCTTCCCCCCTCCCTACCCCCTTGCCCTCTGGTTTGCCCGCTGTGGATGAAGTGACTCGTGATCTTTCCACCATATGGAAAGAGACCCAAAATTCTCTTTTACAGGCTTCATCCCGGATGAAAAGATTTGCCGATAAGAAAAGAAGAACTTCCCCCATTTTTGCTCCCGGAGACAAGGTATGGCTCTCCGCTAAATATGTCCGCTTTCGTGTCCCCAGTTACAAACTAGGACCACGCTATCTTGGTCCTTTCAAAGTCTTGTGCCAGATTAACCCTGTCTCTTACAAACTCCTTCTTCCTCCTTCTCTTCGTATTCCCAATGCCTTCCATGTCTCTCTCCTTAAACCATTCATCATTAACCGCTTCTCTCCCAAACTTGTTTCTCCCACTTCTGTTTCCGGTTCTTCTGACGTCTTCTCCGTGAAGGAGATTCTGGCCTCCAAGACGGTCAGAGGAAAAAAAATTTTTTGGGTGGATTGGGAGGGCTGTGGCCCAGAAGAGAGATCCTGGGAACCTGAGGACAACATCCTGGACAAAAGTCTTGTCCTCAGGTTCTCAGGCTCCAAAAAGAGGGGGAGACCCAAGGGGGGGGGGTACTGTTACGCCGAGCGCTCCGGGTCCCTGCTCCTCCCCGGAGCGCTTGCAGCGTTCTCTCATTCGCAGTGCCCCGGTCAGACCTGCTGACCGGGTGCGCTGCGATATTACTCCCAGCCGGGATGCGATTCGCGATGCGGGACGCGCCCGCTCGCGATGCGCATCTCGGCTCCCGTACCTGACCCGTTCCCTGTCTGTGTTGTCCCGGCGCACGCGGCCCCGCTCCTTAGGGCGCGCGCGCGCCGGGTCTCTGCCATTTAAAGGGCCGCTGCGCCACTGATTGGCGCAGCAGGCCTAATCAGTATTCTCACCTGTGCACTCCCTATTTATACCTCACTTCCCCTACACTCCCTCGCCGGATCTTGTTGCCATTGTGCCAGTGAAAGCGTTTCCTTGTGTGTTCCTAGCCTGTGTTCCAGACCTCCAGCCGTTGCCCCTGACTACGATCCCTGTTGCCTGCCCTGACCTTCTGCTACGTCGGACCTTGCTCTTGTCTACTCCCTTGTACCGCGCCTATCTTCAGCAGTCAGAGAGGTTGAGCCGTTGCTGGTGGATACGACCTGGTTGCTACCGCCGCTGCAAGACCATCCCGCTTTGCGGCGGGCTCTGGTGAATACCAGTAGCAACTTAGAACCGGTCCACCAGCACGGTCCACGCCAATCCCAGTTGGACCACAGTGGATCCACCTCCAGCCAGCCGAATCGTGACAGTACGTTTATAATCCCTTTGTTTGATGACCACTAACTTTTTTATTTTTCCGTATAAGCGGCGGTATGGGGGCTAATTTTTTGCGCCATGATCTGTACTTTTTTTTGATACCACATTTGCATATAAAAAACTTTTAATACATTTTTTATAATTTTTTTTTTAATAAAATGTATTAAAAAAGTAGGAATTTTGGACTTTTTTTATTTTTTTTCGTTTACGCCGTTCATCGTACGGGATCATTAACATTTTATTTTAATAGTTCGGACATTTACGCACGCGGCGATACCAAATATGTCTATAAAAAATGTTTTTTACGCTTTTTGGGGGTAAAATAGGAAAAAACGGACGTTTTACTTTTTTATTGGGGGAGGGGATTTTTCACTTTTTTTTTACTTTTACTTTTACATTTTTTTTTACACTTGAATAGTCCCCATAGGGGACTATTCATAGCAATACCATGATTGCTTATACTAATCTGTACTATGTATAGGACATAGAACAGATCAGTGTTATCGGCTATCTTCTGCTCTGGTCTGCTCGATCACAGACCAGAGCAGGAGACGCCGGGAGCCGCACGGAGGAAGGAGAGGGGACCTCCGTGCGGCGTTATGAATGATCGGATCCCCGCAGCAGCGCTGCGGGCGATCCGATCGTTCATTTAAATCGCGAACTGCCGCAGATGCCGGGATCTGTATTGATCCCGGCACCTGAGGGGTTAATGGCGGACGCCCACGAGATCGCGGGCGTCGGCCTTTGCCGGCGGGTCCCTGGCTGCGATCAGCAGCCGGGATCAGCCGCGCATGACACGGGCATCGCTCCGATGCCCGCGGTTATGCTTAGGACGTAAATGTACGTCCTGGTGCGTTAAGTACCACCTCACCAGGACGTACATTTATGTCCTGCGTCCTAAAGGGGTTAAATTCACCATAAGTGATAAATATATCTATATCATGTATCATGGCTACTATATTTATCATTATATGATATATTATTCTTGAGATAATAATATTCATAAATTAATCCATCAGGCAACTCAAATTATATGATTGGACAACCCACAAATTATATAGACAATTGAATACAGCATTTAGCTACATAGCTGTATTAATAACAATAATAATAATAATAATAATAATAGTTGTTATAATGCCCCTATCATATATATATATATATATATATATATATATATATATCAATATTATATAATAGGGCAAGATAGCATATTCATGCTACAGAGATGAAATTATAAGATCATATATAGGAATGGTTTTATGAAGACATTTACCGTATTTATCGGCGTATAAATAAATTTTTAGCCTAAAGTCTCTGTGCGTGTTATACGCCGATACCGCCCCAGGAAAGGCAGGGGGAGAGAGGCCGTCGCTGCCCACTTCTCTCCCCCTTCCTTCCCTGGGGTCTAGAGCGCTGCTGTCGGCCCTTCTCACCCCCTGGCTATTGGCGCCGCTGCCCGTTCTGTCCCCCTGACTATCGGTGCCGGCGCCCCATTGCCGGCGCCGATAGCCAGGGGGAGAGAAGCGGCGCCGACAGTCAGGGGGAGAGAAGGGGCAGCGGCACCCATTGCCGGCGCCGCTGCCCCGTTGCCTCCCCCCATCCCCTGTGGCATGATTACCTGAGTCGGGTCCGCACTGCTGCAGGCCTCCGGCGTGTGTCCCCGGCGTTGTTGCTATGCGCTGAACGGCGCGGCGCATGACGTCAGTGCGCCGCGCCGTGCATAGCAACGACGCAGGGGACGCATGCCGGAGGCCTGGAGCAGCGCAGACCCGACTCAGGTAATTATGCCACCGGGGATGGGGGGAGGCAACGGGGCAGCGGCGCCGGCAATGGGTGCTGCTGCCCCTTCTCTCCCCGTGGCTATCGGCGCCGCTTCTCTCCCCCTGGCTATCGGCGCCGGCACCGATAGTCAGGGGGACAGAACGGGCAGCGGCGCCGATAGCCAGGGGGTGAGAAGGGCCGACAGCAGCGCTCTAGACCCCAGGAAAGGCAGGGGGAGAAAAGCGGGCAGTGACGGCCTCTCTCCCCCTGCCTTTCCTGGGGGTATATCGGGGTATACACGCGCACACACGCTACCTCATTTTACCATGGATATTTGGGTAAAAACTTTTTTTACCCAAATATCCTTGGTAAAATGAGGGTGCGTGTTATAGGCCGGTGCGTGGTATACCCCGATAAATACGGTATATTATATGGTGGTCAATGATTCGTGCTCTGATTGGTCCCTGGTAATTAGTGGTGTACCCCAAGGTTCTGTACTGGGACCGCTGTTGTTTAATTTATTTATCAATGATATAGAGGATGGTATTAACAGCTCTGTTTCTATCTTTGCAGATGACACCAAGCTTTGTAGCACGGTACAGTCTATAGAGGATGTGTATAGGTTACAAGATGACTTGGATAGACTAAGTGTCTGGGCATCCACTTGGCAAATGAGGTTCAATGTGGATAAATGTAAAGTTATGCATCTGGGTACTAATAACCTGCATGCGTCGTATGTCTTAGGGGGGATTAAACTGGCAGAGTCACTGGTAGAGAAGGATCTGGGTGTACTTGTAGATCACAGACTACAGAATAGCATGCAATGTCAGGCTGCTTCTTCCAAAGCCGGCAGGATATTGTCATGTATCAAAAGAGGCATGGACTCAAGGGACAGGGACATAATACTCCCCCTTTATAAAGCATTGGTACGGCCTCACCTGGAATATGCTGTTCAGTTTTGGTCGCCTGTACATAAAAGGGACACTGTGGAGATGGAAAGGGTGCAGAGACGCACGACTAAACTAATATGGGGCATGGAACATCTTAGCTATGAGGAGCGATTAAAGGAGTTACAATTGTTTAGTCTTGAGAAGAGACGTTTAAGGGGGATATGATAAACGTATATAAGTATATTAATGGCCCATACAAAAAATATGGAGAAAAACTGTTCCAGGTTAAACCCCCCCAAAGGACAAGGAGGCACTCCCTCCATCTGGAGAAGAAAAAGTTTAGTCTCAAGGGGCGACACGCCTTCTTTACCATGAGAGCTGTCAACTTATGGAACAGTCTACCTCAGGAATTGGTCACAGCAGGAAAAATTAACAGCTTTAAAACAGGATTAGATACATTCCTGGAACAAAATAACATTAATGCTTATGAAGAAATATAAAATCCCATCCCTTCCCCAATATCGCACCACACCCCTACCATATGGACATATGTCTTTTTTCGACCGTACTAACTATGTAACTATATTAGCCTTTAGTTCACCTTTCGGCTGGCTGAAACTGCTCCTTGTTTACTGACTCTTAGGGACAGGTCTTTTGTTTACAGTCCCCTGGTATCATTAGCTTAGTAAATATGAAAGCTATTGTGTTCAATCCCAGCTAACACGGTTAAGATTTAAAGATCTCATGTATTTGCTACTCTCAAGACTTTTGTCATTGTTTCTGTAAAGCACTGTCAATAGACCATTGTCTGGCTTGTTTGTCAGACCCCTGGTTTATCTACATGTCTCTTAGAAGAGATTACACCTTTTCAAACATTGAAAGGAATACACATTTCTAGAGAGATACTTTGGTCTGTAAATGAATTCCACTTAGGTCTATTACTTGGGGCCTTCTGAGAATTCATACAACATGGCGGACACTTTGCCATGTTTTATCTTTCATATACCATTCATATTATAACATTTGATTATATTGGTATAAAATAACCCTACACTCCCGCTACTTGACTATAATGGGATCCATCGGGACTGGTTGCTGCTTGTTGTATCCCGACAAGATAATGGCCGTTAGAGCAAAAAAAAAAAAGAGAGTCTAACGGTCGTTCTCGAAGGGGCGCAATGGCATTGTGAAAGGGGCCTTACTCTCTCTTTCTCTCCCTCCCTCTTTTTATCTTTCTGTCTCTCTCTTTCTCTCTCTCTCTGCATCTCTCTTCCTGTCTCTCTCTCTAGTTGTCATATAAATGAAAATTTTGAAAACAAAAACTACATAGAAGACACTAAAGACTCTTGTACAAAGTCACTGCTAATGAACATATTGCTATTCCTTAAAAAAGTTGCAAAAAAATTGATAAAATGTAACTTTGAAGGCAAATTTTAAAGTCCCACACGATTAGTAGGCAAACTTATGAAAGCATATACCTTAAGTTGGCTCTGCTAGTCATTAAACCAAGCTTGTCTGTACAGATATAAGGTACCTGATAACTTTCCATGTCCCAGTGATTGTAAGAATGACAGCAAGAGGTGCACAGAGGCAAATTTGGGCATGGGCAGATCATCAGATTAAAAAAAAAATTGTGCATAGAGATCCATTCTGTACTACAAGTGAAATTCCATGCAATTCCCTATCTAGGGTATCAAACAGTGTCTAAACAACCCATCATAAGGCAAAAAGTAATAGAAGGAAATAACAGCACTCACCACAATATCTTTCTTATTCAGCCATAAAGGGAATGGAGAGGTTAACAGCAAGCATGCTCAGCTGTTCCACACTAATGTGCACTGACGTGTGAAAATGCATATAATACATTACTATACAAGGTAATGCAGATACAAGTATGTCCACCACATGTAAGTTACATAAAAAAACTGGTATATGAGACAAAGATAAGCATCCATGTGCATCTGTACACAGATATGTCCCCATGAGCATGTTCTTCTATCTTAATTACAATAATGGCCCCTAGCTGCTGACTATAAACTGTGATTAAACAGAAATAAAACATGAAAACACAAAATTATGCATAGAGATGCAAATTATAAGATAGATAGTTTTGTGAACATACCAGCGATGCTACCATAATCTTGGATGGAGAAAATGGCTCAGGATCCTATTGGCTGTTCAGTTACCTCTTAACGCCTTAACAACCTAGGATGTATATTTACGTCTTTGGCCGGCTCCCGCGATATGAGTTGCATGAGTTACATGCCAGGACCGGGGGTTAGTAGCATATGGCAGCGGTCACGGTGCCGCGCGCTATTAACCCTTTAGATGCGGCGTTCAAAATTGAATGCCGCGTCTAAAACGAAAGTAAAAGCTTCCCGGCTGCTCTGTGGCAAAATGGAGTATCCCGATCAGCTAGGACGTGAGCGGATGTCCTCTTACCTTCCTCCGGTGCGACCTGGGGTTTTTCCGTTTTTGCATTTTCGTTTTTTCCTCTTTACCTTTAAAAAACCTTAACTCTTTCAATTTTGCACCTAAAATTTCATATGATGGCTTATTTTTTTTCTACGGCGAAATGGGAAAAAAATTATTGTGAGACAAAATTGAAAAAAAAACCACCATTTTGTAACTTTTGGGGGCTTCCGTTTCTACACAGTACATTTTCCGTTAAAAATGACACCTTCTCTTTATTCTGTAGATCCATACAATTAAAATGATATCCTATTTATGTAGGTTTGATTTTATCGTACTGCTTGAAAAAATTATAACTACATGCAGGAAAATTTATGTTTAAAATTGTCATCTTCTGACCCCTCTAACTTTTTTAGTTTTCTGCATATGATGCAGTGTGAGGGCTAATTTTTTGCGCCGTCATCTGAAGTTTTTGTATTGATCTGACTTTTTGACAGAGTCTGTCCCATGATGGGAGTAGTTGTAGTACCGCAGCGCTGAGGGATGGCACTTGCACATCCCCGGTTGCAGGACTTTTAGGACTACTACTCCCATCATGGACAGACTCTGTCCATGATGGGAGTTGTAGTCCAGGGGCTGAGGTGCAGATCGCACTGGCTCATTCTGCAGAGACCCGCTGCAATCCACATTTATTAAGATAACAAGCCAGCGGTACATGCGTCTACACTGCGCTGTCACCGGCTTCTATATACACTGTAATAATTCATAATCCCTGCTGCCGGGAAAGGGGAGCTCTGATTGGTCAATAGCTACTCACCAATCAGAGCTCCCGTGTTCTGGCGAGGATTATGAATTATGACAGTGTATATACAAGTTAGTAGTGGAAGCTGTCTTATAGACGGAATCCATTACTAAGCCAGGGCTAAGCGGTAGCCCCCAAATCAGCTAACGCTAACCTCTAATTATTACCCCAGTACCCACCGCCACAGGGGTGACGGGAAGAGCCGGTACCAACAGGCCCCGAGCATCAAAAATGGTGCTCCTGGGCCTAGGCAGTAACAGGCTGGCGTTATTTAGGCTGGGGAGGGCCAGTAACAATGGTCCTTGCCCACCCTGGTAACGTCAGGCTGTTGCTGCTTGGTTGGTATCTGTCTGACACTAAAAATAGGGGGAACCCTATGCGTTTTTTTTTTCTTTTTAATAAATAAAAAAAAGTTTGTGGTTCCCTCATTTTTTCAGTATCAGCCAGATGCCAACCAAGCAGCAACAGCCTGATTGTTACACATCCACACTTTTTATCTGGTGTAAGATTCTAATGTGGCACTTGTAGTCCGCTGCAGGCATCCTCCATTGTATGCATTTTTATGCTGGGGATCGCCCCTAGCAATGGACTACAAGGGCAGGATCTGCTCCCCCAGTATAAATGCACAACTGCATTTGGGGATGAGCACCTCCAGCCATTTGAGACCACGTTTTTTATACTTGGAGGTGTGTAAACTCCATATGTTAATGCGCCTTGAACATTTTCCAGGCAGCATTAAGGTTGCACCTGTGAGGCCATGCACCTATATCAGCCAACTTTGGTGGGGCTTTTAGCCTGTCTCTCCCTCCTCCCATTGTATGTGTGCTCAGTCACACTGGAGGGAACTGGGAGCAGGCTGCATGTCGGCCTAGTGCTACTGTAATTGCCTACTGGCCCCTGGTTTTTGCTTATTACGCACAGGTAGGTTAGCGTTAGGTCCCGCGCAATTTGAGAAACCTTGGCGTTGGTGTGCGGGCTCTGGTGTGTCCTTAATATAAGGATACACTGGCGAATGTCTCAATTTTAACATCAGTGTTGAGGGATAGCCAATGTCATTGTATACATCTACCACAGTAGTGCACCTAAATTTCTGTATTGTATTATTCTAATTGTTACACATCCACACTGTTTATCTGGTGTAGGATTCTATTGTGGCACTTGTAGTCCGCTGCAGGCATCCTCCATTGTATGCATTTTTATGCTGGGGATCGCCCCTAGCAACGGACTACAAGGGCAGGATCTGCTCCCCCAGTATAAATGCACAACTGCATTTGGGGTTGAGCACCTCCAGCCATTTGAGACCACGTTTTTTGTTGTTGTTTAACAGCCTGACATTACCAGGGTGGGCAAGGACCATTGTTACTGGCCCTCCCCAACCTAAATAACCCCATCCTGGAGTGCTGTCATTGTAGGCGGCGGGGAACGGACCTTAGCCAAACGGGCCAATAATCTTTCCGCTTTAGACGTTCCCTCCTGTCTAACCATAATTCAAACGTGGCCCTGGCTGCGGACCAAGCTGTTCTATGTGCCTCTGTAGGGGTTTCTAGATAAGTGGCATAAGAGGTGCTGAGATCTGCACTAGGACGAGCTAAATTAGTGTGAGCCGCGGTGGGCCACTAGGTGAGCTATGATCTTTCCGCGCAGAACCGTCTTGGCAGTATTCCAATACAACTGGTGGTTTGTTATATGTGAATGGTTATCTGCATCAAATTCTAGCCACCACGCCCGAAGTTTCTCAGTAAAGTCTTCATCCTTTACCAAGAAGGAGGGAAAGCGTCAGATATAATCTGTGCCTTTAGGGCAGGATGGCTGGATCTCGAAGAGAACAGGGGCATGGTCCGAGATTACCAGATCCACAATGTCTACCTTGAACACCCTGCAAGCTAGAGAAGGGATAAGGAGAACATAGTCAATACAAGACCACGCTTGGTGGACACTAGAATAGTGTGTAAAGTCCCGGGAATCAGGATTTCTCATGCGCCAGACATCCTGCAACCCTGTTTTCTCTAGAAAGCGTGGAAGGACCCTATCGCGGTACCTGACTAAGGGCACTGGATTAATGGAGCTCTTTGTATCAACTAGCGGGTTGAATACTGTATTAAGATTGCCTCCCACAATCTGGTGACTCACGCGCACCCCCTGAAGGGACAGGGACCGGAAGTATTTGTACCATTCGGGGCGTAGATATTATGAATACTGTATTGTTCCCCCATGTGATCCATGAGTAGATGGGAGACCCTCCCCTCCTCACCTGTAGTGTTTGAAATTATGGTATGAGGAAAAGATTTATGCACTAGGGTGAGGACCCCTGCTTTACCCTCCAGAGCTGGTGACCCGTATACCTGACCCACCCACAATTGTCGCATTTGAAAGAAGTCCCCTTGTGATAAATGGGTTTCCTGAAGCAAGTACTATATCGGGCCTAAGGCGTTTTACATGGCGTAAAACTAGACAGTGTTTATGGGGGGATCTGAGTCCCTTTACAGTCCATGTTACAACAGTAATCATAATAAATGGATGTGTGGTAGATGGGGATGTGAGAAAAAGCTAGTAGAGATACAAGTAAAGAGCTGCATAGGACACAGTGTTTGGAGCAACATTGGAAGTATAGAATATGCGGCCTGACAAATGTGGAGCGACTGGGTGTGGAGACCGGAAAGGGGAGTAGTAATGACCCAGGTGGCAAGGCTTCTGTTGACAACAAAAACAGAGACAATAACCATGGTAGCATGGGCATAAAGTAGAGTAAAAAACTGGGAATAAAAACAGAAGAAAAAAAACAACCAAAAGTGTATCCCCTTGGGTGCTAATGGGAGGCAAACCTCCCCCGAGTCACGAGAACGTAGCTCCCTTTTTTCGTGCATGTGAACTCCCTCAAGGCTAATTTCCCCCCCCCCCCCCCACTCCCCCGACTAGAGGAAAGACGCATATCTAACAGGGAATGGAAAGGCAAAGTATGCAACAACAATGGCATAAATGACTGATAAATTTAATAATATAAAAAATACCCGCTTAGGCAATAGCATTAACAAGGTGCCAGACAATTAAAGAAACAGAAACCATACGACCGTAATGCGGTCATAAGAGTCAGTCCTATGAAGGAGACGGTCATAACTGTGTCTTTGCCTCGGAGAACGCTGCCTCTTGCGGCGATTCCTCTGCAGTGATCCTTGGTGTTCCTCCGAGACATTTGGAGAGCAACGATCCAGAAGTGGTGATTGGGAACACACTGCGGCGTTGCCTCTGTGTCATGGGGTGCGCTGGGATACCGGTTCAAGTGACTCCAAGACGACAGCAGCCGCAACCGGGGTAGAGTATGCGGTAATATAGTGCCATGCATACTGAGCTGAAGGCACGTCGGCGTTTCGCCACCTCAACGAAATAGTCCTCAAATAGTAGGATTTTCATCCCGTGAATGACAAGGGGCTGAAAGCGTTTCCTCTATGCCCGTAGTAAGTCCACTTCATCATTAAAGTCCAATAGTTTAAATATGACCTGGCTCAGCCTTTCCGCCAAATTATTTGGAGTACCACAATGCCGTTCGGGGGCAGGTCAAATACGATGAGCCCGTTCAACCCGTACTGGATGAGATAAGCCAAGAGACCGTGGTAGATCACACTCACAGAATGATTGCAGTATTGGTGATATCCTTCTTCACCCCTACTATACGCAAATTATTGCGGCGGGAGCGATTTTCAAGATCTTCCAATTTTTCACTAATTTTGATTAAGTCCACCTCCGCACCACGAACTTTAGCCTCTAGAAAATGATCTGCCTCCTCCCTGGCTAGGACCCTGTGTTCCACCTCATCAAGTCTCGCAGTATGAGATGCCACCTCAATCTGTAATTGTTGGAGAGAATTGCTGACTATGTCCTCCAGAATTTTCTGTACATTAGGACCTATGTGCTTGGCTACTTCTGCCGCTATATAATCCATGGAAGCTGCTGAAAGTGAACACAGCTGCAGCTGTGATAAGGATGCATCAGGCAGTGGAGCTAGGGCCTGGGAGGCCTGTGTGGAAGAGGTGGGGGCTGTGGCTGAGCTGCTGCTATTCACATCTGCTGCAGGGACAGGCCCCTTATGTTGGGGTGAAGCAGCTGACAGGGAGTCCCTACCGTGTCCCTCTGCTGTGGAATTGCTGTCCCCTTGCGATTTACGTTGGCTGCCAGGGAGAGCAGGGGCCTCTGGCAGCTCGTCCAGGTCCTCCTGGTGTGGCACTGTGGAGGAGGAAGCGAGAGGTGCGGGCGCCATCTTGGGAGCCGAGGTCAGTGGCGCGGGCCGGGGCTGTGAGGAGGTAAGCGGCAGTTGCTCTGCCTTTTGCAGGTACCGGTCCATTCATCGGCTTGTCACCCGGACTTTGCGGCGGACGTCAGCACTGGCCGGAGCCTCCCCGCAGGGTATATTAGCTGAGAAGTGCCGACGACAGGGAGGAGGTCCACCTCTGCCCTGTCTACATGTGCGCACCGGAAGCTTTCACCCTCCTCCTTACTACAATGCTGAAAAAAAAAAATGGAACACTTGAACAACACAATGTATTTCCAAGTCAATCACACTTCTGTGAAATCACACTGTCCAATCAGGAAGCAACACTGATTGACAATCAATTTCACATGCTGTTGTGCAAATGGAACAGACAACAGGTGGAAACTATGAGAAATTATCAAGACAGCCCCAATAAAGTTCTGCAGGTGGTGACCACAGACCACTTCTCAGTTCCTATGCTTCCTGGCTGATGTTTTGGTCACTTTTGATTACTGGTGGTGCTTTCACTCTAGTGGTAGCATGAGACGGAGTCTACAACTCACGCAAGTGGCTCAGGTAGTGCAGCTCATCCAAGATGGCACATCAATGTGAGCTGTGGCAAGAAGGTTTGCTGTGTCTGTCAGCGTAGAGTCCAGAGAATGGAGGCGGTATCAGAAGACAGGCTAGTACATCAGGAGATGTGGAGGAGGCCGTAGGAGGGCAACAACCCAGCAGCAGGACCGCTACCTCCACCTTTGTGCCAGGAGGAGCAGGAGGAGCACTGCCAGAGCCCTGCAAAATGACCTCCAGCAGGCCACAAATGTGCATGTGTCCACTCAAATGGTCAGAAACAGACTCCATGAGGGTGGTATGAGGGCCCGACGTCCACAGGTGGGGGTTGTGCTTACAGTCCAATACCGAGCAGAACTTTTGGCATTTGCAAGAGAACACCAAGATTGGCAAATTCGCCACTGGCACCCTGTGCTCTTCACAGATGAAAGCAGGTTTACACTGAGCACATGTGACAGATGTGACAGAGTCTGGAGAAACCATGGAGAACATTCTGCTGCCTCCAACATCCTCCAGCATGACCGATTTAGTGGTGGGTAAGTAATGGTGTGTGGTGGCATTTCTTTGCGGGGCCGCACAGCCCTCCATGTGCTTGTCAGAGGTAGCCTGACTGCCATTAGGTACAGAGATGGATCCTCAGACCTCTTGTGAGACCATATGCTGGTGTGGTTGGCCCTGGGTTCCTCCTAATGCAATACAATGTTAGACCTCATGTGGCTGGAGTGTGTCAGCAGTTCCTGCAAGAGGAAGGCATTGATGCTATGGACTGGCCCACCTGTTCCCCAGACCTGAATCCAATTGAGTACATCTGGGACCTCATGTCTCGCTCCATCCACCAACACCACGTTGCGCCACAGACTGTCCAGGAGTTGGCAGATGCTTTAGTCCAGGTCTGAGAGGACATCCCTCAGGAGACCATCTGTCACTTCATCAGGAGCATGGTCAGGCGTTGTAGGAAGGTCATATGGACACATGGAGGCCACACACACTACTGAGCCTCATTTTGACTTGTTTTAAGGACATTACATCAAAGTTGGATCGGCCTGTAGTGTGGTTTTCCACTTTGATTTTGAGTGTGACTCCATTTCCAGACCTCCATGGGTTGATAAATTTGATTTCCATTGATAATTTTTGTGGGATTTTGTTGTCAGCACATTTGCAACTATGTAAAGACGAAAGTATTTCACACGATTAGTTCATTCATTCACATCTAGGATGTGTTATCTTAATGTTCCCTTTATTTTTTTGAGCAGTGTATGCATGCCTATGTTTAATAAACTGTTTATTATTTGAAATATTTTGAAGGATAACACCAACAGAATAAACACAGAACAGTGCCAAATGGAAATGAAAGAATAAAAGCCAAGTAAACAAAACTTAAAGTTGAAATATCCAGAAAAGAAAATATCACTAGTGCCTGTGTTGGCAAATTTTGCAGTGTTGAATGTAACGTAAGGGAATAGCGATATTAGATAAAAAAGAGAACCAAGCTAAATAAAGATGGACTTATATGATTGGAAAAATTACAAGAAGGAAGGTTGTGCAACGAGAGAACATAACTGATAAAACTGTATGGGAAAAAAAGGAGTAAAAAATATTGGAGGCTTGAAGGGAAACATTTATTTAGAGAGAACAAAATACATTTCTCTTATTCGAAGATATTGAAATCTTAAGATGTTCCCTCAAGACCTCAAAAGACCCCGTAACTAATGATGTTAACCTTATTTTTGATGAATTTGTGAATTTGTACTTTTTATATCAAGTTCTCCCTAAAGACTTTCTATCATGAAAAAATACCACAATAAGTAACAATACTTAGAATATTACCCTTCCAAAATGTGATTTGTCCCAGAGCTCTAGAGAAGGTGACCTATTCTTTATTGGGGAGCTCCAATCCATCCGTTTGAACTGTCATAAAACCGAGAGCCTACAGGCAGGGGAAAGAAAACCACAAGTGCTAACAGGTGAGGAAGATATATTTCAAAGTTTTATGTATTTCATATATTTACATATAATACTGAGGCATGCAAAATGTGTAACCATAGAAATGCCCCAAAAACATGGGAAGACTCTCTAATTGTAAAAACCCCTTATAAATCCTACTACTCTGCTAGCTGGAGAGTTGCAACTCTGGCAGGATTTTCTTTTCAGAAACAATTTCTAAAAAAGGAAGTAACCCTCATACACAAAGAAGGAAATGATCTTTCACTCTGTAGAAATGGCAGACCAATTCTTTGGCCTATGTCATTCATGAGCCATTCCCAATATATATGTCAGTCTACTTTCACGTAACCTATCCAAGTAATTAAATGCAGCATGAGTTTATTCAGCGAACTAGCATTTTATAACAAAATCAATTATCCATTTCTGATCATTATTTGTCAATTCTATGACTACTAAATAGATAGTGTTTGTCATTAGTATTAATATAGGGAACATTTTCATGTAGGCAACCACTTACTGTGAATTGTAATTACATATTTCACACACAGCTATCAATTGCACAAAGTTCTGTATGACCTACAATGCAAGCAATATTTAAGGCATATTTTTGTAGAAGTAAAGCACAGAAATATAGTTGTTAGAATTTTAAGGATTGAGCAGTTGACTTCATAAATAACAACATACATGGTGTTAAACTATTGTTATAGTGTAGGATGAGGCCAGTGCCCATCCTAATAAGAAGGAGATAGTTTTTGATTTATAAGTTATACTGTTTTGGGTGTGTTGTGTATTGTATACAGTGTTGTGAGTGGTGTCCCAGCACCAAAGGCTGTCCTGCGGCTTTGGACTGCTTCGGGCAGTTGTTGGGCCCACTGAAAGAATAATTGCTACATTAAGTATGTTTCAGCACTTTGCAAAGAGTTAATGTATTTTTATAAATATTTTGTTTTTATTCTTATATGTTATGTGTGTGTTACTATGCCTTTAAGCAAAGGAACACTGTACCCCCATGTGAGCCTGCCTGCCAATGGAAATCCTTAAATTTTAGCCTATGTAGTGTAGTGGGGAGGAGTTTCCCCAGTCTAAGTTCAGTTGTTCCTGAGCTTCTGTGTGGTAAAGGTGTAAGGTGTGTTGTGTGCTTTAAGGGATGGCACTAGAGATGAGCGATCTTACAGTAAATTTGATTCGTCACAAACTTCTCGGCTCGGCAGTTGATGACTTTCCTGCATAAATTAGTTCAGCTTTCAGGTGCTCCCGTGGGCTGGAAAAGGTGGATACAGTCCTAGGAGACTCTTTCCTAGGACTGTATGCACCTTTTCCAGCCCACCGGAGCAGCGGAAAGCTGAACTAATTTATGCAGGAAAAGTCAGCAACCGCCGAGCCCAGAAGTTCGTGACAAATCGAATTTACTGTAAGTTCGCTCATCTCTAGATGGCACAGAACAAATTTACTTCATCCAGTCATTCTGCAATGATCACCCGCATGGTGGAAGTTCATGACCTGGCGGTGAAAGCTACAAGACCTTGACAGAACCCTAGTTACTAATATCAATCTTCAAGTCTCTCAAATCAGTATCCATTTATTGGGTGAAAGCACCACAAGTCCCAGCAAGGCAACATGGCTCCCAAGGGGTTACACTGCATCCTCTCACTCTGCATCATACTGTCAGTGTAATATCATCTGCACCTTGCTAAGTAAAGACAGTTAATCATAACCTATCATCGTTATGTTCATTTACTCCCTGTGTCTGGCCCAGGGGAAGCTGTCTCCAACCTCAGACCGTGTAAAGGCTAATGGTGCCTTGGCATCACAAAGTAATCAGGTATTTCCTTAAACCACCCGTGGTACCATATGTGCACTTATTTTATTGCGTATTAAACATGTACATTCAAAATGTGCTCATCACTTTGTATAATATGCATACTGCCTTGATTTGTAAATGCTGGATCATTGGCTGGTTGGTGACTGACTGCATGCAGCTTGCTTCGCACCAAAGACAACCTGCAGCTCCTGAGCCCGCTTCAAAGCTACTTAAGGATTCATGGTGTAGAGGTATGCCTTTGGTCCTATGGTAATTTTCCGCCCCCAACATGTAATCCCCTATCCAAAATATAGGGGATAAGATGTCTGATCATAGGGGGGGGGTTCAGCTGCTGGGACCCCCATGATCTCTGGGCCGTCACCACAGTGTTTTGAACACAAATATGTGAATGGAGTGGGCATGACGGCTGTGGTCGCCCATCAAACAGCATGGAGCGTAGTGTGCATACGCCCGTGGGAATTCCGGTCCCGGACGCTAGCCGGTTGAGAGCTGGACCAGGATACCTGCTGAAATAATTCAGCAGGCATCCCAGCACATCGCCGAGGGGGGATCTGAGACCCCCCCCCCCCCCCCCCATGTCGGCGATCGCAGAAAATTGCATGTCAATTCAGACATGCAATTTTCTGCTATTCCGGGCTGATCGGGTCTCTGGTGACTCGATCACCCAGAAAATAGGAATGATCGGAGCTGTCAATGACAGCACTGATCATCCTGAGGAATAGGAGCGAGGTCGCAGTGCTGCGATCTCCTCCTATCCCCTGCCACTGGTCAGAACTGATTCTTGGCAACCCCCCGTTCTGCCCACCCCTGGATGTCGAGGGGAACATGGGAAGAAGATGGAGGCCGGTACCTGGAGGAGAAGATGCCTGGGGACCCCCGATCGTTGCTGGAGACTGCTGGATCCTGGCTCAGGTAGGGAAACCCCGTTGGGGGGGGCATGAAAGTGAAAGTAAAATGATCTTTACTGTGGCAACCACTAGGAAGACCAAACTGCAACTCCCAGCATGGGCATGCTAGGAGTTGTAGTTTTGCAACATCTGGAGGGTAACAGTTTGGAGACCACTGTTACAGTGGTGCCCAAATGGTAGCTCTCCAGATGTTGCCAAACTACAACTCTCAGCATGCCTAGACTGCCCAGGCATGCTGGGAGTTGTAGTTCTGTAACATCTGCCCCTTCAGATTTTGCAATTTTCATGACATTTTTGAAAATTGCTGATCTACTTTGAAGCCCTCAAATTTTTTCAAAAAGCAAAAATATGTCCATTTTATTATGCCAACATAAAGTGGACATATTGTATTTGTGAATAAAAATTAAATGTATTTGGAATATCCATTTTCCTTGCAAGCAGAGAGCTTCAAATTTAGAAAAATGCTAAATTTTCAAAATTTTCATGAAATTTTGGGATTTTTCATCAAAAAAGGATTCAAGTAATGCCGAACATTTACCACCAAATTAAAGTAGAATATGTCACGAAAAACTGAATCAGAATATTCGGTAAAAGCGTTTTCGAGTTATTAATTCGTAAAGCGACGGTGGTCAGAATTGCGAAAAAGGGCTCAGTCCTTAAAGCGTACCTGTCATAGTGCAAAAAAAAAAGAAAAAAGTGATATGTTACCCAGGACCCAATCCTGATCATGTGCATATCATTTTTATGTGTCTCGGACATATATATCCAGAGATATAAGCATTTATCTGCTGGTGAGTTACTTTTTCATTGTGCAGGCTGGAGGGGGCATGTCAGTCTGTCTCCCTCACACAGGAGCAAGCCTGTGCAGTCAGCCAATCAGTACTCTCTACTCTGTGGCCCTTTTCTCCCTGGTTTTATGCTGTGTCATGTGTCAGAGGAAGATACTTGGAGCTTGCCTGCAGTAATCAGAAGACATTAAGGTGAATTCATAACAGGATAAAATGTATAAATATAAGAATAGATCTTTATAAAATTAGTGCAAGGATTTTTTAGATAAAAGTACAGCATTTTTATGAATATATGTTCTATCTGTTTTATCTTCTCCTAGTAAAGCTGGATGCTAATCAGCATAGCTTTCACTATGTGTGTCATTCATCTTTCACAGACTCCTGATCAACTTCTTTTTCATTCAGGAGTCCGAGAAAGCTTTGACTATTTCAGCATGCTGGGAGTTGTAGTTTAGTAACAACTGAAGCTGCAATGTTTGTAAATAACTTTGTTAGAGCAGTGTTGCCTCCAGCTGTTGTAAAACTACAGCTCCCAGCATGTCCACACATCCTTTATCTGTAGTTTTGTATACACTCAATAGAAATCTCCTATACTGGATACCGGTATGCTTTACGGCCGGTATCCAGTATGCTGTAAAATCTAGACTAGTCTGTCTGGCTAAAAGAAAGGCGACCCCTAGTGGCGGCTATTTTGAGCTTGAATTTCATGTTGAATTTTACATTTTTTTTAACAGGTGTATATTGTGAAATGTCATATTATAATGAGTCCTGCAATATATGAAAAGTTTTTAACAATGACAGTGCCACTTTAAGGTGAAAAAGGGCTGCATCCTTAAGGGGTTAAGATAGGCTATCACTTTATTATTGGCGAGGTGGGTAGATACAGTGCCACTGTGTAGGATAAAAGCCAATAAACATCAGATAGGATACTATTTTAATGTTAGCTATGTCTGTTACTGAATTATTCTGCTGTCAATGTTAAATTCAATGTGAAACTATAGAAAATGTATCCACTTTCATTGCTAATTTCTGTAAATGTTGTGAGGGAGAAGCACCGCAGGTGCACCCACCCCCTCCTTGTTATCTATTTACTGTCCTGGTGAGCGAAATCCAATGGATGAGTGAAGAGGTTTCTGACATTTACCAAGAGCCTACAGGAAGGGGAAAGAAAACCAAGTGCTAGCAGGTGAGGAAGATATATTACATTTACATTTAATACTGAGGCATGCAAAATGTGTAACCATAGAAATGCCACAAAACATGGGGAGAATGTATAAACTAAAAGTGATTTTTAATTGTGTTTTGCTGGGTGGTTGAGTCAGCAACAGGAGGTTTGAACGACTAAGTAGCAGATACAAAGATCCATGGCGGGGTGCATGGCTGAGGGTATGTACATGCATTTTTGCTATTTCATTACTATTTCTGAATCTTAGATACAGGTTATTGATATAGAATTGTGCACGACTGATGTAGGGAATAGATATATGTAAGAAGTTGTGCAGGTCTTGCATTCCAGATGTGTTTTCCAGATGTTTGGACAACCTGTCATCCCAGCAAATGTTATCTGCGTCCATTGTGATGAAGTGTTAGCTGCTCTATATTTTCAAAGCGAAAGCTGAGTAGTAAGTGTTTTACCTGGGGCATGCTGAGATCACACAATATTAGCAGCACATAATATTTCATGCAGACAAGAGGGAAACATGAGGGCAACAGCTGTGTCTGTATCTGTGAATCACATTTAGTCATCACAGTACAAGATTGTTTAGGTTCTTTCAAAGACTGATCATAACTGAGAGATATGACTATGACTGATAGTTTTATCTCTCATTTTATGGAAGTGTATATTAGATGTGCATTTGAATGTGTGAATATGAAGTCAATGGGGAGAATTTGTCAATAGTGTGGGTTTTTATTCCGAATGTTATTTTGTTCCCTTCTGTATAAAACCCTTTATCACGATAGGCTGAATCATATATATCAGTTCAGCATGAGGAGACCATAAAGTGGCTGAACGACACAGCCTGGAGTTCACGGCAGCAGCATGAGAAGACAATATAGTGGCTGAATGACACAGCATGGAGTTGGCGGCAGCATGAGAAGACCATTTAGTGGCTAAATGACACAGAGTGGAGGTGGTGGCAGCATGAGAGGACCATATAGTGGTTGAATGACCCAGCCTAGAGGTGGCCACAGCCTGACAAGGCCATAGAGCCTCACAATTGAAAATATTAACCTGTTAAGGACCAAGAGAATTCCTGTACACCCTGAGCCCGCTCCCGTTCTATAACACGGGGCCATGCCATGGCCCCGCATCATAGCGGGTTGGGCCGGGCCTCTAATAACGGCCCAGACCCGTGGCTAATATCGCGTGGCACTGATCGCGGTGTTGCACGCTATTAAACCTTTAGACACGGTGTTGAAAGTTGAACGCCGCGTCTAAAGTGAAAGTAAATCACTGCAGGTTATCTCAGGGGGCTGTTCGGGAGATCCAAGCATGAGCAGTCAAGCGGCAGAATCATTGATCACTGGTTTCCTATGAGAAACCAGTGATCAATGTAAAAGATCAGTGTGTGCAGTGTTATAGCCCCCTATGGGAGCTATAACATTGCAAAAAAAAGTATAAAAAGAAAAGTGAATAAAGATCATTTAAAAAAAAAAAACACTGTAAATAAAAATAAATATAAACATATGTGGTATGCGTGCGGAAATGTCCGAATTTTAAAAATATATAACTAATTTAACCGCACGGTCAATGACGTATGCGCAAAAAAATTCCAAAGTCCAAAATAGTGTATTTTTTAGCACTTTTTAGATCATGAAATAATGAATAAAAAGCGATCAATAAGTCCGTCAATAATCAATAAAAAATGGTACCTTCAGATCACGGCGCAAAAAATTTGCCCCATATGTGGAAAAATAAAAAAGTTATAGGGATCATAATATGACAATTTTCAACTTATACATTTTCCTGCATGTAGTTATGATTTTTTTCAGAAGTACGACAAAATCAAACCTGAAAGTAGGGTATCATTTTAATCGTATGGACCTACATAATAAAGAAAATGTGTAATTTTTACCGAAAAATGTACGCCGTAGAAACAGAAGTCCCCAAAATTTACAAAATGGCGTTTTTTTTTCTATTTTGTCTCACAATGATTTTTTTTCCATTTTGCCTTATATATTTGGGTAAAATGACTGATGTCATTACAAAGTAGAATTGGTGGCACAAAAAATAAACCATCATATGAATTTTTAGGTGCAAATTTGAAAGAGTTATGATTTTTTAAAGGTAAGGAGGAAAAAATGAAAATGCAAAAACGGAAAAAACCCTGATCCTTAACCCCTTAAGGACTTGCACTTGCACTTTCGTTTTTTCCTCCTTACCTTTTAAAAATCATAACCCTTTAAATTTTCCACCTAAAAATCCATATTATGGCTTATTTTTTGCTTCACCAAGTCTACTTTGCAGTGAAATTAGTCATTTTACCCAAAAATTCACGGCGAAACGGAAAAAAAAATCATTGTGCGACAAAACTGAAGAAAAAACGCCATTTTGTAACTTTTGGCGGCTTCCGTTTCTACGCAGTGCATATTTCGGTAAAAATTACACCTTATCATTATTCTGTAGGTCCATATGGTTAAAATGATACCCTACTTATATAGGTTTGATTTTGTCGCACTTCTGGAAAAAATCATAACTACATGCAGGAAAATTTATACGTTTAAAAATGTCATCTTCTGACCCCTATAACTTTTTTTATTTTTCCACGGGCGGTATGAGGACTCATTTTGATCTGAAGTTTTTATCGGTATGATTTTTGTTTTGATCTGACTTTTTGATCACTTTTTATAAATTTTTTAATGGTATATAAAGTATAAAAAGCTTTTATGGACCTTGGAATTTTTTTGCGCGTACGCCATTGAACGTGCGGTTTAATTAATGATATATTTTTATAGTTCGGACATTTACGCACGCGGCGATACCACATTTTTTTTAATGGGAAAAGGGGGGTGATTCAAACTTTTATTAGGGAAGGGGTTAAATGACCTTTATTAACACTTTTTTTTTACTTTTTTTTTTGCAGTGTTATAGGTCCTATAGGGACCTATAACACTGCACACACTGATCTCTCATGCTGATCACTGGTGTGTATTAACACGTCTGTGATCAGTGTTATCGGCGCTTGACTGCTCCGGCCTGGATCTCAGGCACGGAGCAGTCATTCATCGATCGGATACCGAGGAGGCAGGTAAGGGCCCTCCCGGTGTCCTGTAAGCTTTTCGGCGGGCGGCGGTCCCGAACAGCCCCACTGAGCAGCCGGGTCACTTTCACTTCAGACGCGGCGGTCAGCTTTGATCGCCGCATCTGAAGGGTTAATACAGGGCATCACCGAGATCGGAGATGTCCTGTATTAGCCGCGGGTCCCGGCCATTGATAGCCGCCGGGACCGACCCGATATGAGGCGTGGACACCGCGTTACCCTGCGGCATATTGCGGGAGCTGGCGGAGGACGTAAATATATGTCCTGCGTCGTTAAGGGGTTAAAGATATTTTTTAACATTTAAATAGAAGATTTCAAATAGATGAACCTAAAAAGTTTATTTTTTATTTTTTAATATTCAAACAATGCTTTATTCATAAAACTCAGGGATACAAGCCACGATCATGAGAGCAAAAAAGCAGTACAAAAACGAGGAGTGGCAGACTCAGCTATCACTCCTGTAGCTATGTGTCACCATATACAGAATACTGTAGCTAAGTGGAGACACCTGTAAACCAGTCGTGGTGTATAAACATCAGATAACAACATGTCACCAGTAAGAGCAAAATAACAAAATCAGGGGATAAACATGGGAATGGACAGGCATGTTCGAGAGAGAGGGATGGGGGAGTAGAAAGGTGGGCAATAAAGAGATTAGAAAAGAATAAAGTAAACAAAAGAAGAATGATAGACAGCAATATCAGAGTCGGAAGAGCTGGAGCTAGAGGTAAAGAGATATCTCTAGACTGCAGTAGTGACACTTATTTGAGACCTACGTCACGGTCACCGCCAGGGTCCCTTATCCCAGGATATTCTCATAGGCCTGTTACATGACAGTCAATTCCGGAGAAGAGGTCCCTCACAATGAGAGGGGGGAAGGGGGGGGGGTTGGGGAGGGGCTAGCTCAGGCTCGCTAATCCTCCCTATAGAGCTGGGTATCGAGAAAATTAAGCCACGGGCCCCAGATCAATGCGTACTTAGCAATATGACCGGTCGAGTCAGCCATGAGTTCCTCCATACGGCACACAAACAGGATTTCCTTATACCACTCAGTAATTGTCGGGGGATTACAATCCTTCCATTTCTTGGGTATCAACTACCTAGCTGCCATGAGCATCATGTTAGCCAAAAGTCTAGCGAACCTAAAAATTTTTAATGTGACAGCAGCATGAGGAGACCACATGGTGGTACAGTGACACAGCCTGGAGGTGGCAGAAGCATAAAAAGACCATATAGTAGCTAAATGACCCAACCTGCAGTTGGTGACAGCATGAGGAGACCATATAGTGGCTGAATGACACAGCCTGGAGGTAGCGGAAGCATGAGGAGACCATATAGTTGCAGAATGAGACAGCCTGGAGGTGGCAGCAGTTTGAGGAGAACATATAGTGGCAGAATGAGACAGCCTGGAGATGGCATCACCATGAAGAGAACATATGGTGGCAGTTTGAGACAGCATGGAGCTGGAATCAGCAGTAGTGATGAGCAGCATTGGCCATATTTGAATTTGCGATATTTCACGAACATATAGACAAATATTCATCCTATATTCGCTAATTTCTCGTATTCATTATATTTGCATATTCGCATATGTGAATACTCACATATTTGCATATTCGCGTATTTGAGGAAGAAAACAGTGAGGGGGTGGGCAACTTTACTATTGGTTGCTAGGGATGTTGTTGAACCTCTGAAAAGTGTATTTGCATCATTCTAATTGGCCCACAAGTGAAAAGAAGGAATATGTGAATATTTGCATATGTGAATATGCGCATATGCGGAAAAAAAGTCAATATTTATAATTTTTTATTTTTTTTTAAATAGAAAGTTTTATTACATTTTTCCAGAGAACAATCAAGAAATATGCAAATTACAGCAAAGACTAGGAACAGAAACATCACCGATCCAGCCATCAAAGTAGTATTAACCTTCCCATAGCACATTGTAGACAGATCAGCAACCCAAAATCAGGGGAACTAAATCGGGAATGTAAATTTACTTATTATAAGGAAGTAAGAAAAATAGACCTAAAGTAAGTTGGCATATCATTAGCAACAGTAATTGTCAGTGAAGGATCGGTAGTAGAATCAGGAAGAATAATATAGTTATGCACAGTATATAGTAATATAGCAGCCCAAATGTCTCTAGAGGTTGAAGGCAGTATGAAGTAAGACAGGAAAAGGAGTAGGCCGTGAAAGCAGTCGGAAAATAAAGACAGACAAAAGTGCAAAAAGGGAGGGAAGAGAGAGAGAGAAAGACAGGTGATAGCAGGAACTGGTTGAGGATACATACCTCGCGGGACGAGCAATCACGAACCACCCCAAGACCAAAACTGCCAGCGAGAGTGAAAGGCGGATGAGTAAACATGGAGGTCCAGGTCTCAATATTAGGGTCTCAAGTGCAAGGAGTCAAATACCGCGGAGGACATGAACGCAAGCCAAGGGCCCCATATGAGTTGGAACCTATCCAGTGCCCGCTGTGAGTCTGCAAACATATTCGTAATTTCTAATATATTCGCAATATTCACAAATTTGCTAATTTGCGATATTCATGATAAAAATTTGAAATGCGAATATTTTTGCGCAAGACAAATCTGCAGCATCAGAAGTCCTGAAATTGACACGGTGACATAGTGAGGAGGTGGGTGGCAGGATCAGAATGGTAGTATATGCAGGTAGGCAGAAGAAAACGGTCTCATTTGTAAAACTGTTAGTGTGCACAAGTAAATATTGCGAATATGCATTACGCAAAACTTAACTTTTAATAATATTCTTAGAATAAAATATATATACCCAATTTTTTTTTTTATCAAACAAAAGGAAAGGTGTGCAAAGAACACCATGTGCCACCTACACCACCAAGTATTGATGTGTAGTGACGTCGCGAACATAACATTTTTGGTTCGCGTACGGTGAACGCGAACTTCCGCAAATGTTCGCGAACCGGCGAACCGGGCGAACCGCCATTGACTTCAATGGGCAGGCGAATTTTAAAACCCACCGGGACTCTTTCTGGCCACAATAGTGATTTAAAAGTTGTTTCAAGGGGACTAATACCTGGACTGTGGCATGCTGGAGGGGGATCCATGGCAAAACTCCCATGGAAAATTACATAGTTGATGCAGAGTCTGGTTTTAATCCATAAAGGGCATAAATCATCTATTATTCCTAAATTCTTTGGAATAACGTGCTTTAGCCCCCTTTAGGCAGCACATAGAGCCCCCCTTTAGGCATCACATCGGTAGAGCCTCCCTTTAGGCGGCACATAGAGCCCCCTTAAGGCAGCACATAGTTAGATCCCCCCTTTAGGCATCACATAGTTAGATCTCCCCTTTAGGCAGCACATAGATTCCCGCATGTTAGGCAGCACATAGTTAGAGCCCCCCTTTAGGCAGCACATAGAGCCCCCCTTTAGGCAGCACATAGATTCTCCCATATTAGGCAGCACATAGTTAGAACCTCCCTTTAGGCAGCACATAGAGCACCCTTTAGGCAGCACATAGTTAGAGCCCCCCTTTAGGCAGCACTGGTTTTATTTCACAGCCAAAAAAGGTATTTTTCTTTTTTTCTTTAAACAACTGTCACACCAAATGTGATTTGCACTAGTGTGACAATGAGCAAAAAAGATTGCAAGCGGAGTTCCCCTTTTAAGCAGAGGTCCCCAACCAGGGTGCCTCCAGCAGTTGCAAGACACACAGACTGAACTTATAGCCCTTTTAATACTGTAGTTAGTTGCTTGAAGGAACATAAGTTTTACACTGGAGTACCCCTTTTAACCAGTGGTTCCCTCCCTGCCAGGGTGCCTCCAGCTGTTGCAATACACACAGACTGATATTTGAGCCCTAAAAGGGGCTTTTTTGGGTGCTGTCCTTAAAGCAGATGTTACACTAGTGCTTTAGGAGTAAAGTGGACCCTGAATACACCACCTAGCAGCAACCTAGCTATCGCTTTCCCTATTACAGCAGGAGCAACTTCTCTGTCCCTCCACTTCCTAAGCCTGCAGCATGCTGAATGAAGGTAAAATGGCGTTCGTGCAGGAGGTAGGAGGGTCTGGAAGGGAGAGACTGGTGCTGATTGGCTGTAATGTGTCTGCTGTCTCTGACTCACAGGGTCAAAGTTTACCGCAATCGAACTTCACATATGTTCGCCCGGCGATGCGAACGCGAACATGCTAAGTTTGTCAGGATCTGTTCGCCGGTGAACAACTCGTGACATCTCATGGTTCGTGACAAAATATGGTTCATTGTAACCAGTAGTGTTGAGCGGCATAGGCCATATTCGAATTCGCGAATATTCGTGAATATATGGACAAATATCCGTCATATATTCGCGAATATTCGCGTTTTATTTTCGCATATGCGAAAATAACATATGCGAAAATTAACATATACAAAATTAGCATAAGCAAAAATTTGCATATGCGGAAATTAGCACACCAGTCTCACACAGTAGTATTACAGCCTTCTTTACACCACACAAGCTGGAAGCAGAGAGGGGTAGTCACTGTGATGTGTACTGTGAAAGAAAAAAAAAAAATATACGAATATTCGTAATTACGAATATATAGCGCTATATTCGCGAATATTCGCGAATTCGCGAATATGCGATATTCGCGAATAAAATTTGTATTGCAAATATTCGCGAGCAACACTAGTAACCAGTGGGGAAAAACTTCCCCTGAAAGGCATTACTCTTGCATTATTAAAGGGGTTATCCAGGAAAATATATTTTATATATCAACTGGCTCCAGAAAGTTAAGCAGATTTGTAAATTACTTCTATTAAAAAAATCTTAATCCTTTCAGTACTTATAAGCTGTTGAAGTTGAGTTGTTCTTTTCTATCTAAGTGCTCTCTGATGACACGTGTCTCGGGAAACGCCCAGTTTAGAAGCAAATCCCCATGGCAAACCTCTTCTACTCTGTGCAGTTCCCGAGACAAGCAGAGATGTCAGCAGAGAGCACTGTTGCCAGACAGAAAACAACAACTCAACTTGTGCAGCTGATAACTATTGAAAGGATTAAGATTTTTTAACCCCTTAACGCAGAACGACGGGTATACCCGTCGGCTGCTGAAGTGCGTTTGCGCAGAGCGACATGTATACATGACGTTCACATAATTGCAGCTGCTGCTGCATCCCGGTGGCTGAACTTTTCACCTCCGGTTGTCTCCGGCAGGTGAGAAGTTCTGCTTAACCCCTTCACGCAGAACACCGCATTTATATGGCGGATAACGCGATACCTTTGCGCATTCCGCCATATAAAGGCGGCGTTCATTAAATGTGCGCTCCCACGGCGCTGATCGGGTTAATTAGCTAAAGTCCCAGGGTGTCCAGCAGGAGACCACTCCCGCCCGACACCCCGGGACCCCCTTTGATTAACCTGATCAGCGATTGGGTGTGCAGGGGCAGCCGGTGTGTGGCGGGTGCGCGGAAAACCTGGAGGTCCGGTGACGGCGGGTGCGCGAAGATCTGGAGGTACGGCACAGCGGAGATCCGGAGGTCCAGCGCGGCGGCGATGGCGGGTGGGCGGAGATGACAGGGGAAAGTACCCTCCCCCTGACAAGTTGCAAAACTACAACTCCCAGCATGTTCAGACAGTCTGGACATCCTGGGAATTGTAGTTTTGCAACATCTGGAGGATCACAGTTTGGAGACAACTACACAGTGGTCTCCAAACTGTAGTCCTCCAGATGTTGCAAAACTAAAACTCCCAGCATGCTCGGCTGCAAACGGCTATCTGGGCATGCTCGAAGTTGTAGTTGTGTGCATCTAGTTGTTGCAAAACTACAACTCCCAGCATGCCCAGACAGCCAATTGATGTCTGGACATGCAGGGATTTGTAGTTTTGCAAGATCCGGAGGACCACAGTTTGGAAATCACTGTGCAGAGGTCTCTAAACTGTGGCCCTCCAGACCTTGCAAAACTACCAGCATGCCTGGCAACAAGCGGCTGTCAATACATGCTGGGAGTTGTAGTTTTGCAACAGCTGGAGGCACACTGGTGGGTAAACAGTTAGTCTGTTACCTAATTCAGTGTTTTCCCACCAGTGTGCCTCCAGTTATTGCAGAACTACAACTCCCAGCATGCATAGTCTGTCAGTTTATGTTTAGAGTTGTAGTTTTGCAACAACTGCGGCCGTAAACATCCCCTACCCTCCACAGGGTACATTCACACGGCGGGGCTTTACAGGGAGTTTTCCAATGCAAGTTTGAGCTGAAGCAAATTTTCCACCGCAACTCAAACTCCCAGTGGGAAACTCACTGTAAAACCACGCTCGTGTGAATGTACCCTAAAAACACTAACTACACTACACTACCACAAAATAAAAAGTAAAACACTACATATACACCCTTTAACAATTACACCCCCCCTCCCAAATAACAATGCGCTTCCAAAACAGAGCCTCCAGCTGTTGCAAAACAACAACTCCCGACATTGCCGGACGGCCATTGACTGTCCAGGCATGCTGGGAGTTGTGCAACAGCTGGAGGTACCTTGTTTGGGAAACACTAGTGTAGGGTATTTGTGGTGGAGGAGGCAAGAGTAATGCTTGCATCTGTGTCCGCCCCTATGCAAATCCCTAGGTTGGGTCTCAAATGCGCATGGCGCTCTCTCACCTCGGAACCCTGTCGTATTTCACGGCAACAGTTTAGGGCCACATATGGGGTATTTCCACAGAAATTGTGTTACAAATTTTGTGGGGCTTTTTCTCCTTTTACCCCTTATGAAAATGAAATATTGGGGTCTAAACCAGGATGTTAGTGTTAAAAAACAAAACATGTTACACTGACATGCTGGTGTTGTTCCATACTTTTCATTTTCACAAGAGGAAAAAGGAAAACAAGCCTCCCAAAATTTGTAACACATCAGTGATCTCTGGGCTTACAACAAGGCTCAGGAGTGAGAGCACACCATGTACATTTGAGGCCTAAATTAGTGATTTGCACAAGGGTGGCTGATTTTACAGCGGTTCTGACACAAATGCAAAAAATAAATACCCACATGTGACCCCATTTTGGAAACTACACCCCTCACGGAACCTGACAAGGGATATAGTGAGCCTTACCCTAAATTTTTCATTTTCACAAGGGAAAATAGGAAAAAATCCCCCCCAAATTTGTAACCCCTTTTCTTCTGAGTAAGAACATACCCCATAAGTGGATGTAAAGTGCTCTGCTGGCGCACTACAATGCTCAGAAGAGAAGGGGCACCATTGGGATTTTGAAGCAAAAGTTTGTCTGGAATTGAAGGCCACGTGTGTTTACAAAGCCCCATAGTGCCAGAACAATGGACCACCCCCACATGGGACCCCATTTTGGAAACTACACCCCTCACGAAATTTTATAAGGGGTGCAGTGGGCATTTACCCCCCACAAGTGTCTGACAGATTTTTAGAACAGTGGTCTGTGAAAATGAAAAATAAAATTTTTCATTTGCACAGCCCACTGTTCCAAAGATCTGTCAAACCTCAGTGGGGTGCAAAATACTCATTGCACCCCTTATTAAATTATGTGAGGGGTGTAGTTTCCAAAATGCAGTCACATGTGGGGGGTCCACTGTTCTTGCACCACGGGGGGCTTTGTAAATGCACATGGCCCCTGATTTCTATTCCAACCAAATTCTCTCTACATAAGCTCAATGGCGCTCCTTCTCTTCTGAGCATTGTAGTTCGCCTGCAGAGCACTTGACGTCCACACACGGGGTATTTACATAATCAGAAGAAATGGGGTTACAAATTTTGGGGGCATTTTCTCCTATTACCCCTTGTAGAAATCTAAAATTTGGGGGAAAACCAGCATTTTCGTGAAAAAAAAAAATCATTTACACATCAAACTTTAACTAAAAGTCGTCAAATACCTGTGGGATGTTAAGGCTCACTGTACCCCTTGTTACGTTCCTTGAGGGGTGTAGTTTCCAAAATAGTATGCCATGTGGGGGCTTTCTTGCTGTTCTAGCACCATAGGAGCTTCCTAAATGTGACATGCCCCACAAAAAACCATTTCAGAAAAACTCACTCTCCAAAATCCCATTGTCGCTCCTTCCCTTCTGAGCCCTCTACTGCGCCCGCCGAACACTTGACATACATATATGAGATACAGTAACCCCCCGGCCTGCGATGGCCCAGACATATGATAAAATTGACATACGATGGCCTCTCAGAGGCCATCGCATGTCGATGTCAGCATCGACATACAATGCTTTTATATGTCGGGGCCATCGCATTAACTGCTATCCGACAGCGCAAAATGCTTAAGCTGCTGTCGGATAGCAGTTTAAGCATCCCGGTCAGGTTCGCCTATCTATTCCCGCTGCTCCAGGTCCACTTCGCGATCCTCCGGCATCTTCTGCATCTTCTCCAGGGCCCGGGCCTCGCTTTCTGGCGTCGTTATTGCATCACTACGCACACCGCAGCGGCGCAGCAGCGTAATAACGTCACCAGAAAGCGAGGCCCGGACCCTGCAGAAGATGAGGAAGAAGCCGGAGGATCACGAAGAAGACACCGGAGCAGCGGGACAGCAGCGGGAGCCCCTTGGACAGCATCGGGAGCGGTGAGGACCTGGTCCGGAGCGACGGGGACAGGTGAGTACAGCTTCCTATACTTTACATTGCACGGATCCCTCAACATACGATGGATTCAACAAACGATGGGTCGTTTGGAACGAATTACCATCGTATGTTGAGGGACCGCTGTATTTCCTTACTCAAGAGAAATTGGGTTAGACATTCTAGGAATATTTTTCTCCTTTTACCCCTTGTAAAAATTCAAAAACTGGGTCTACAAGAACATGCGAGTGTAAAAAATTAAGATTTTCTGATTTTCTCCTTAAATTTGCTGCTATTCCTGCTAAACACCTAAAGGGTTAACACACTTACTGAATGTCATTTTGAATACATTGAGGGGTGCAGTTTTTATAATGGGGTTATTTGTGGGGTATTTCTAATATGAAGGCCCCTCAAATCCACTTCAAAACTGAATTGGTCCCTGAAAAGTTCAAATTTTGAAAATGTGAAAAATTAGAAACTTGCTGCTATACTTTGAAGCCCTCTATGATGCCAACATAAAGTAGACATATTGTATATGTGAATCAATGTAAAATGTATTTGAGATGTCCATTTTCCTTATAAGCAGAGTTAAAAAAGTTAAAAAAAGTTTAAAAAAATGCTACATTTTCAAATTTTACATTAAATTTTGGAATTTTTCACCAAGAAATGATGCAAGTATCAATGAAATTTTACCAATAACAAAGTAGAATATGTCACGCAAAAACAATCTCGGAATCAGAATGAAAAGTAAAAGCATCCCAGAGTTATTAATGCTTAAAGTGACAGTGGTTAGATTTGCAAAAAAGGCCTGCGTCCTTAAGGTGAAAATGAGCTGCGTCCTTAAGGGGTTAATAGAAGTAATTTAGAAATCTGTTTAACTTTCTGGGGCCAGTTGATATATGTAAAAAAAAAAGTTTTTTTACTGGAATACCCCTTTAATCCCTTCTTGGCAAGTGTTACTCGCCCTAAAATGGCGGCTCCACACAGGAAACTCTCCCTATTTCCACCTAAAATCCCTGAGTAATGGCAGTGTTTGTAAGTGGAAACAGGGAGAGGTTCCTTTGTAGGGCTGCCCTTTTTAGGGTGAGTAACACTGGCCAAGAAGGGAATTAATAATGCAAGAGTAGGGTCTTACAGGGGAAGTTTTATCCCCCACAAGTTACAATGGACCATATGTTGTTCCCTTTCACCTTTTAGAAGTCTTTGCATCACATCAATACTTGACGGTGTAAGTGGCACATGGTGTTTTTTGCACACCATTCCTTTTATTTGATTAAAAAAAAATATTGGGTTACATATATTTTATGCAAAGAAAAGTTAAGTTTTAGCTAATGCATATCCTCAATACTCACTTGTGGTCTGATGCTGAGGAATGTCTGTAACTGGGAACCTTAAATCTGTTTAGCACTATCCATATTTTTGAAGTATTGGTGTGGCACCATGGTCAACCTACTCTGATACATCAGGCATTGGTGGGTGAAAATCCTGGCTGATCCATGCCTGATTCATCTTCACAATGGTCAGTCTCTCAACATTTTTCATGGACAGACGAGTTCTCCTTGGGGTTACTATGGCCCTCGCCACACTAAACACCTGCTCTGATGGCACACTACTGGCCGGGCAGGACAGCTTTTCCAGGGCAAACTCTGCTTGTTGGTGCCACAAATCAAGTTTTGATGCCCAGAAGTCCAGCGGATCTTCAAGGTGTGTTGACATGGTCATGTCAAGGTATGCCACCACCTTCATTTATTTTGAGGTTTCTTCCAATGAAGCAAACCAATCTCTTTCGGAGAGTTCAGCCAGCCTGCTCAATCAAACTTTTGAAAAGTTCGCTCAACTCTACTCTCTACCAGAAGTAAATTTTCTATTATTATTTTTTTTTTTTTTACAGTTTCCAAAAATCCAAACTAATCTAATCATCCAGAGTGCAGTGAACAGTTTCTGAGCAAATTTACAGTTCTTATGGTTATCCCTTTTAGGACTGAGACTTTTTTTTTTCAGCTTTAGTTTTTTTCCTCCTTGCCTTCTAATAGACATAACTCATTTATTTTTCTATCTAAAGACCCATATGAGGGCTTGTTTTTTGCATCACCAATTGTAATATGTAATGACCTCCCTCATTTTACCTCCAAATGTACAGTGAAACAAACATAAAATTATTTGTAGGGCAAAATTAAAAAAAAATATTCTGTAGGTCCATACAATTAAAAAGATTCCCAATTTATATAGTTATTTTTTATTTTACTACTTTAAAAAAAAATCTTTTTGTGCAAAAAGTAGGATGCATAAAATTGTCCTCTCATGACCCCTATAACTTTTTATTTTTCCGCATACAGGGATGTATGAGGGCTCACTTTTTGAGCAGTGATCTGTAGTTTTAATGGCTCCTTTTGATCACTTTACATACATTTTTATATACTATATGAAGTGAACAAAAATCTGCATATTTGGACGTTGGATTTTTTTTTTTTATGCTTTCGCCTTTGGCAGGGAAATTTATGTTTTATTATTTCAAACATTAAGGCACGCGGCAATACCACATATGTGTATTTTATTTTTTTACGTTATTTTATTTGAAAAATGGAAAAAGGGGGATGCAAACTTTTATTATGTAATGGGTTAAATCATATTTATTACTTTATTCTATATATATATTTACACTTTTTATAGTCCCTATAGGGGACTATAACATGCAATCTTTAGATTGCATACACTGATCAATGCTACTTCAGAGCATTGATCAGTGTTATCGGTGCTCCATTGCTTCAGCCTGGCATGGCTGAATGCAAATTTGGAACACAATTGGATGTCAGGGAAGAAGGTTATTTACCTCCCGCCATCCTCTCAGCTGATTGGTATGCCACGGTTTCTCTGCAGCAGTCCCGATCAGCCCACTGAGCTAGCCCGGAATGGCATTTACCGCATTTGGGCATCAACCTGATCGGTAATGTCCGGCATTAGCCGTGGGTCCCAGTTGATAATAGCAACTGAGATCCGCAGTGGAAGTAAATATACATCCGTTTGCGGGAAAGGGGTTAAGAAGTCTAGCCATCCCTGGAGATCAAACCTTTTTTTTCCAGGTGGAGAGAGTGTCCCTTATCTTTTAAGGGGGTTTTTCCAGGACAGTGTTCCAGCATATTTTGTGTATGGTCAATTTATAAACTTTAATAAGATGATTCGTGATGAGCGAATTGAATCTGAGGAATCCAAATTCGTTACAAATTTCAGGAAAATTTCAATTTGCAACAAATTTAATTTGCAACTTCCTTAAACTCCATTTAGTGCGGTCCAGGCTCCAGGGCATCTAAAATTGCGGATCCACATGTGAAGACATGGGGCAAGGAATCCTGGGAATGGGGAACAAGGCTCGGCAGGATGATCGAGAATCATATGCAGCATGCAGCCTATCAGCAGCCAGCCACCCCTGTGATGTCACAGCCCTATATAATCAGCAGCCTTCTTGCGGCCAGTCACTTCAGCCTTTTATTGCAAAGATAGAGAGTGAGAGAGAGAGACAGACAGCAGTGTGAGTTGCACAGAAAAGCATTTTTACAGCAGCGATTCACCTCCCAGTCACATCAGCATTCTATTGCAGAGAGGGACAGAGAGCAGTGTGTTGCACAGAAAAGCTTTTTTACAGCAGCGATTCACCTCAAGCCCAAATCCAGCCTAGAAGCACTGAAACAATTTTATTTGCCAGAGGTGAACAATTTAATATATCAGCCCTGTCCCGACATTTTCGGGACCAACATAATGGGGATGTATCTACATTGTGAGTTAATGCAATAGAACAGGCTTGAAACAGTGTTAGAGGGGGCGATTTGAAACGTAAGTTATTCAATAGAGAATCCTATTGGATTTTCGTGTTAAACACAAGAGAGCCAAATGGAATGAACTTGAGACATGATCTAATATTGACGAGTCTATCTAAAAAAAACTTTTTTCTTTTGTCTTTTATTTTTATTATATATATATATATATATATATATATATATATATACATATATATATATATATATATATATACATATATATATATATATATATATATATGTGTGTGTATGTTTATGTATATATATATATATATATATATATATATATTTTTTTTTTTTTTTTTTTTTTTTTTTTTAATGTACATTTTTTTTTCTATACAGCCCAGGATAATCCTGCACCACCACAAGATCCCATCACACTTATGAGATGGTTGGGAACTATTCAAACACAAGAAATGCACCTTTGGTTGGACTATATGACTCTTTCCACGTATCCAACCAAAGAAATGGTGCCCAGAGGTCTCCGCATAAAAAAGCGACTGATCAGAATATTTTCGGCACGCTTTGAAGAAAAGTGGGATAAAGCCTTATCCGAATGCTCTAAAAAATCGATTGAATACATAGTGGAGGAGGAAGAATTACAGGTTATTCTCAAAAAATTAGCATATTGTGCTAAAGTTCATTATTTTCCATAATGTAATGATAAAAATTAAACTTTCGTATATTTTAGATTCATTGCACACCAACTGAAATATTTCAGGTATTTTATTGTTCTAATACTGATGATTTTGGCATACAGCTCATGAAAACCCAAAATTCCTATCTCAAAAAATTAGCATATCATGAAAAGGTTCTCTAAACGAGCTATTAACCTAATCATCTGAATCAACTAATTAACTCTAAACACCTGCAAAATATTCTTGAGGCTTTTAAAAACTCCCAGCCTGGTTCATCACTCAAAACCACAATCATGGGTAAGACTGCCGACCTGACTGCTGTCCAGAAGGCCATCATTGACACCCTCAAGCAAGAGGGTAAGACACAGAAAGAAATTTCTGAACAAATAGGCTGTTCCCAGAGTGCTGTATCAAGGCACCTCAGTGGGAAGTCTGTGGGAAGGAAAAAACGTGGCAGAAAACGTTCCACAACGAGAAGAGGTGACCGGACCCTGAGGAAGATTGTGGAGAAGGACCGATTCCAGACCTTGGGGAACCTGCGGAAGCAGTGGACTGAGTCTGGAGTAGAAACATCCAGAGCCACTGTGCACAGGGGTGTGCAAGAAATGGGCTACAGGTGCTGCATTCCCCAGGTCAAGCCACTTTTGAACCAGAAACATGTCAGCTGCCACTTTTGAACATGCCATGTCAGCTGCTGGTGTTGGTCCACTGTGTTTTATCAAGGGCAGGGTCAATGCAGCTAGCTATCAGGAGATTTTGGAGCACATCATGCTTCCATCTACTGAAAAGTTTTATGGAGATGAAGATTTCATTTTCCAGCATGACCTGGCACCTGCTCACAGTGCCAAAACCACTGGTAAATGGTTTACTGACCATGGTATTACTGTTCTCAATTGGCCTGCCAACTCTCCTGACCTGAACCCCATAGATAATCTGTGGGATATTGTGAAGAGAAAGTTGAGAGATGCAAGACCCAACACTCTGGATGAGCTTAAGGCCGCTATCGAAGCATCCTGGGCCTCCATAACAACCTCAGCAGTGCCACAGGCTCATTGCCTCCATGCCACGCCGCATTGAAGAAGTCATTTCTGCAAAAGGATTCCCGACCAAGTATTGAGTGCATAACTGAACATAATTATTTGAAGGTTGACTTTTTTTTTGTATTAAAAACACTTTTCTTTTATTGGTCGGATGAAATATGCAAATTTTTTGAGATAGGAATTTTGGGTTTTCATGAGCTGTATGCCAAAATCATCAGTATTAAAACAATAAAAGACGTGAAATATTTCAGTTGGTGTGCAATGAATCTAAAATATATGAAAGGTTAATTTTTATCATTACATTGTGGAAAATAATGAACTTTAGCACAATATGCAATTTTTTTTAGAAGAACCTGTAGAATTGTCCACACTAGACACAGAGCTAAAAGCAATAGAACAACAGTTGAAACCGTTTGAGTCTAAACCTAGGCGGGATGACCCTGAATCACATGCGAAATGCAGCCTATCAGCATTCATTGACCCCTGTGATGTCACAGACCTTTATAATCGGCAGCCATCTTGCCTCTCTTCATTTCATCCATGCACTCAGAGAGAGAAGACGGGCTGCGCGTCTGTGTGTGAATTGCTTATACCACAGTGTACCACTGGCAACTGCTAGTCACATTAGCATTGTGGACAGACAGAAGTGCAGTGCTTTGGTGTTCTCACTGGATCTTAGGACATGAACCTCCTATTCACATTATTGAGCATTTCATCAGAGAGGGGCAGATAGATTTCGTTGCCTCATACATATCAACAAGCTGCCTGAACTTTATCAACCATCTTATCACCTTATTTTTCAGCACAATTCTGTGCTTTTTTTGCTCCACAAATCATCTGCTGCTTAGAATTGTGTATAAACTGTATAAAAACCAGTGCACACCATTCTTAACACTCTCTGACAGAGTGCAATTTAGGGTTTAATCCCTGTTTTCTTTTTTTTGTGCTGCTGCACTGTTGTGTCCTGCTGCTGTTCACAAATAAGTTTTTTCAGTGGACTGTAGTGCATTTGTCTACCCTCATACGTACATACCACATGCCTACATCAAAGCAGTCTACTATTTTGTATCTGTAACAAGTCTAGATACAGGGAAAGTCCTGGCAAAAGTAATCACCTGCTGGTGTTATACAAAAATACAGATTTTTTCTGCGTATTGTTGCGCATTTTTCTGCCCTCATCAGTGCATACCGCATATGTACATCTAATTAGTGTACCATTTTGTACCTGTTAATCTGTCCAGGGCCTACATACTGTGAAAGGACAGCCAAAAGTAATAACCTGCTGCTGTTCTAGAGAAATACTGTTTAAAGAGTAGTGAAGCATCAGGCTCTCTAATACTCTCATATACGCACTAAGTATGTCAGGAAGAGAAGTGCCAGGACATGCACAGAGGAGTGGCAGAGGCCTAAATACTTAAGGCAGAGTTGGCAGCAGACTAGGGGTGAGTGGCATCAGGAGTCGCAGCGAGAGGCCTGAGCTCCCGTTTTCCGCCAGCGGTCGTGTCTCGACCAGCAACCCATCTGCCGTTGTTGATTGGTTAACACGCTCATCCACTTCATCACAAGTGACATATAACACCCCCAGTCAACAGTCGGTGGGTTCCTCAGACACAACCCACAGTTGGCATGGCCCGGGAGCAGTCCCTGTCTTCCCAATGCCTTTGTCCTATGCTGTTCCCTCTCCTAGAGAAGTATCTTATGCTGTGGGTTCAGCTCCACTATTCACTGAGGACGATCTAATAGAGGACAGTCAGCAGCTACTGCCCAGCCTAGAAGGGTTGGAGACATGTGCCGCTTGCTCCGCTAGGCGGCCAAGTAGTGATGCGGAGAGTTACGTGGGAGGCGGTGTTGCCAGGGTTCAGGGTCTTGAAGCAGACACTTTTGGGGAATCTGAGGAGGACATCAGTGACATGCAGACAACTGTTCATGATGATGAAGCCGATCGCAATTGGGATCCGGGTGCAGAAGGGGCTTCATCATCATCAGGAGAATAGAGTTTCAGGTTGCCCTTGAGGCAGCAGCTGAGCCAGCAAGGCAGTAGCATGGTTGGCAGTCAGCATGGTGGCAGGAGTGGAAATTCTGGAGCCAAATGTGCCTGGGGGAGACCACCTGCTTCGCGGGAGCCTACCTTTCCGGGAGGTACTGGAACAGGGGTTCCTGGAGACGGCGCCAGTAGCAGTCAATTAGTGTGGACTGTAGGCGGGAAAATCAGCTACTCGGCGGTGTGGCAGTTTTTCATCAGGCATCCGGAGGAGGTTCACGTAGCCACATGCAAGATATATCGGCAGAAGATGAAGCGTGGCCAGGGTCCCAATGTTGGCACCATGGCCCTTCATCAACACATGCTTCGGCACCAAAAAGCAGCCTGGGAGAACCGTGGCTCCGATGTTTTACAAAAATACAGATTTTTTCTGCGTATTGTTGCATCACCCAGTGGCCATCCGCTCCCTCCTTCATCCAGCCAAGGCTCCACCACCTCAGCCGAAGGGAGCTGCGTGTCAAACCCTCCTTCTGTCGCTCCAGATGCTCCTGCTTCATCCACTTTTAGTCAGCCATTCCGCCAACAATCCATCGGCGAAGCCATGTCTAACAGACAACAGTATGCGCCCACTCATCCAACGGCGTAGAAGTTGAATGTGCTCCTGTCCAAGTTGCTGGTGCTGCATTCCCTCCCTTTTCAAGTGGTGGAAAGCACTCTCCACCTCGGCTCGGCACAAGCCATCAATTCTCTGGAAGGTGCAGTACCTTCCAGAGAATTGATGGCTTGTGCCGAGCCGAGGTGGAGAGTCCCAAGCCGTCATTTCTTTGCGAATAAGGCAGTACCAGCCCTGCATAAGTTTGTACAAGAGAAGGTGGGCCAGTCTGTGTTCAAAAGTGCACGGCTGTAGCTACGGGCAGGGGCAATACTTGTCTTTTACGGCCCACTGGGTAAACATGGTTCCTGCACAGCCACAACACCAACTTGGACAGGTCACACCGCTTCCTCCTCCATGCTCTCGCTTTCAGACAGTTGGTCCTGGGACAGTGTGCAACTCCGCCTCCTCATCCTCCACCATGTCCTCGGCCTCCACTGCACTTACAAATCTCGGTGGCCCTTCATCATACCATGTGTGTAGGGCACGTCGGTGTCAAGCTGTTCTTCACATGGTTTGCCTTGGAGAACGGAGTCACACAGGGGTGGAACTGCTAAAGAAATCCGAGTATGGCTTACTCCACGTAGTCTGGAAATGGGAACCATGGTGACCGACAACGGGAAGAACATCGTGTCCGTGCTGCGACAAGGAAGTGTAAAACATGCGCCCTGCATGGCACATGTGTTGAATCTGGTTGTCAAGCACTTCCTGAAGTCTTCACCCCATTTGCAAAACATCCTAACAATGGCAAGGAAACTGAGCATGCACTTCAGCCACTCGTACACCGCAAAGCACACTCCCACAACATAGTTTTATTTGTGACGTTGCCACACGTTGGAATTCCACCCTCCATATGTTGGACAGACTATATGAATAAAGAAAAGCCATCACCGATTTCTTGATGATCCAAGCAGATAGGAGTACTCCCCTGAGTAACTTAAATGTGAAACAGTGGTGTTACGCCGAGCGCTCCGGGTCCCCGCTCCTCCCCGGAGCACTCACAGCCTTCTCTTATTCACAGCGCCCCGGTCAGACCTGCCGACCGGGTGCGCTGCGATAATGTTCCCAGCAGGGATGCGGGACGGGCCCGCTCGCGATGCGCATCCCGATTCCCTTACCAGACCCGTTCCCCGTCTGTGCTGTCCTGGCGCGCGCGGCCCCGCTCCTTGGGGCGCGCGCACGCCGAGTCTTTGCGATTTAAAGGGCCGGTGCGCCACTGATTGGCGCATGAGGTTTTAATCAGTACCTTCACCTGTGCACTTCCCTACTTATGCCTCACTTCCCCTGCACTCCCTTGCCGGATCTTGTTGCCATTGTGCCAGTGAAAGCGTTTCCTTGTGTGTTCCTAGCCTGTGTTCCAGACCTCCTGCCGTTGCCCCTGACTACGATCCTTGCTGCCTGCCCTGACCTTCTGCTACGTCCGACCTTGCTCTTGTCTACTCCCTTGTACCGCGCTTATCTCAGCAGTCAGAGAGGTTGAGCCGTTGCCGGTGGATACGACCTGGTTGCTACCGCCGCTGCAAGACCATCCCGCTTTGTGGCGGGCTCTGGTGAATACCAGTAGCGAATTAGAACCGGTCCACCGACACGGTCCACGCCAATCCCTTTCTGGCACAGAGGATCCACCTCCAGCCAGCCGAATCGTGACGGTAGATCCGGCCATGGATCCCGCTGTGGTCCCGCTGCCAGTTGTCGCCGACCTCACCACGCTGGTCGCCCAGCAGGCGCAACAAGGCCACCAGCTGTCTCAACTGACCGTGATGCTACAGCAGCTACTACCACAGCTTCAACAATCATCTCCTCCGCCAGCTCCTGCACATCCTCCGCAGCGAGTGGCCGCATCCAGCCTCCGATTATCTTTGCCGGATAAATTTGACGGATAAATTTTGCCGTGGTTTTCTTTCACAATGTTCCCTGCATTTGGAGATGATGTCGGACTAGTTCCCAACTGAAAGGTCAAAGGTGGCTTTCGTAGTCAGCCTTCTGTCTGGGAAAGCCCTGTCATGGGCCACACCGCTCTGGGACCACAATGATCCTGTCACTGCCTCTGTACACTCTTTCTTCACAGAGATTCGAAGTGTCTTTGAGGAACCTGCCCGAGCCTCTTCTGCCGAGACTGCCCTGCTGAACCTGGTCCAGGGTAATTCTTCTGTTGGCGAGTACGCCATCCAATTCCGTACTCTCACCTCCGAATTGTCCTGGAATAACGAGGCCCTCTGCGCGACCTTTAAAAAAGGCCTATCCAGTAACATTAAAGATGTGCTGGCCGCACGAGAAAACCCTGCTAACCTGCATGAACTTATTCATCTTGCCACCCGCATTGACATGCGTTTTTCCGAAAGGCGTCAGAGGCTCCGCCAGGATATGGACTTTGTTCGCACGAGGCGGTTTCTCTCCCCGGCTCCTCTCTCCTCTGGTCCACTGCAATCCGTTCCTGTGCCTTCCGCCATGGAGGCTATGCAAGTTGACCGGTCTCGCTTGACACCTCAAGAGAGGACACGACGCCGCATGGAGAACCTTTGCCTGTACTGTGCCAGTACCGAACATTTCTTGAAGGATTGTCCTATCCGACCTCCACGCCAGGAAAGACGCACGCTGACTCTGCACAAAGGTGAGACAGCTCTTGATGTGAACTCTGCTTCTCCACGTCTTACTCTGCCTGTGCGGATTTCTTCTTCTACCTTCTCCTTCTCAGCTATGGCCTTCTTGGATTCCGGATCTGCAGGAAATTTTATTTTGGCCTCCTTCATCAACAGGTTCAACATCCCGGTGACCAGTCTCGCCAGACCCCTCTACATCGCCTCTGTTAATAATGAAAGATTGGACTGTACTGTGCGTTGCCGCAGGGAACCCCTCTTAATGTGCATCGGACCCCATCACGAAAAAATTGAATTTCTGGTCCTCTCTAATTGCACTTCAGAAATTCTTCTTGGATTACCGTGGCTTCAACGCCATTCCCCAACCCTTGATTGGACCACCGGGGAAATCAAGAACTGGGGTACTTCTTGCCACAAGGACTGTCTTAAGCCTGCTCCCTGTACTGTCAGTCAAGACCCTGTCGTTCCCCCGTTATCTGGTCTCCCCAAGGCCTATCTGGATTATGCTGATGTTTTTTGCAAAAACAAGCAGAGACTTTGCCCCCTCACAGGCCTTATGACTGTCCTATTGACCTCCCTGGTACTACTCCACCTCGGGGCAGAATCTATCCTCTGTCTGCTCCGGAAACTCAAGCCATGTCGGAGTACATCCAAGAGAATTTAAAAAAGGGGTTTATCCGCAAGTCCTCCTCCCCTGCTGGATTTTTTTTTCGTTTCCAAAAAAGACGGCTCCTTACGCCCTTGCATTGATTACCGCGAACTTAATAAAATCACCGCTATCCCCTACCTCTTATCTCGGAACTCTTTGATCGCCTACGAGGCGTCCACATCTTTACCAAGCTGGACTTAAGAGGTGCATATAATCTCATCCACATCAGGGAGGGGGACGAGTGAAAGACTGCATTTAACACCAGAGATGGACACTTTGAATATCTGGTTATGCTCTTTGGCCTTTGCAACGCCCCTGCCATCTTCCAAGACTTTGTAAATGAAATTTTTCGTGATCTTCTATATACCTGTGCTGTGGTTTACCTAAACGATATTCTGATTTTTTTCTGCTAACCTAGAAGAACACCGCCAGCATTTCCGCATGGTTCTTCAGAGACTTCGGGACAATCAATTATATGCCAAAATGGAAAAATGTCTCTTTGAATGTCAGTCTCTTTCCTTCCTAGGATACTTAGTTTCTGGCCAGGGACTACAAATGGACCCAGATAAACTATCTGCCGTATTGGATTGGCCACGCCCCTCCGGTCTCCGTGCTATCCAACGTTTTTTGGGGTTTGCCAATTATTACAGACAATTTATCCCACACTTTTCCACTATTGTGGCTCCTATCGTGGCCCTAACCAAGAAAAACGCCAACCCTAAGTCCTGGCCTCCTCAAGCGGAAGACGCATTCAAACATCTCAAGACTGCCTTTTCTTCTGCTCCCGTACTCTCCAGACCTGACCCATCTAAACCCTTCTCATTGGAGGTAGACGCCTCCTCGGTGGGAGCTGGAGCAGTACTCCTACAAAAAAATTCTTCCGGGCATGCTGTTACTTGTGGTTTTTTTCTAGGACCTTCTCTCCGGCAGAGAAAAACTACTCCATTGGTGATCGAGAACTACTGGCCATAAAATTGTCGCTTGAGGAATGGAGGCATCTGCTGGAGGGATCCAAATTTCCAGTTATTATATACACTGACCACAAGAATCTCTCTTATCTTCAGTCTGCCCAACGGCTGAACCCTCGCCAGGCTAGGTGGTCGTTGTTCTTTGCCCGTTTTAACTTTGAAATCCATTTTCGCCCTGCTGACAAGAACATTAGGGCTGATGCCCTCTCTCGTTCATCAGATGCCTCTGAAGTGGAAGCTTCCCCGCAACACATTATTCCTCCGGACTGTCTGATCTCCACTTCTCCAGCTTCCATCAGACAAACTCCTCCAGGGAAGACCTTTGTCTCTCCACGCCAGCGCCTCAGGATTCTCAAGTGGGGACACTCCTCCCACCTCGCAGGCCATGCTGGCATCAAAAAATCCATCCAACTCATCTCTCGATTTTATTGGTGGCCTACTCTGGAAACTGATGTTGTTGATTTTGTGCGGGCTTGTACAGTCTGTGCCTGTGACAAGACCCCTCGCCAGAAGCCTGCTGGTCTCCTCCATCCTCTGCCTGTTCCTGAACAACCATGGTCTCAGATTGGTATGGACTTTATTACTGACTTACCTTTATCCCATTGCAACACAGTTGTTTGGGTGGTCGTTGATCGATTCTCCAAGATGGCACATTTTATCCCTCTTCCAGGTCTTCCTTCGGCGCCTCAGTTGGCGAAGCAATTTTTTATACACATTTTTCGCCTTCACGGGTTGCCCACGCATATCGTCTCGGATAGAGGCGTTCAATTTGTGTCTAAATTCTGGAGGGCCCTCTGTAATCAGCTCAAAATCAAATTAAACTTCTCATCTTCTTATCATCCCCAATCCAATGGGCAAGTAGAAAGAATTAATCAGGTTCTGGGTGACTATTTGCGACATTTTGTTTCCTCCTGCCAGGATGACTGGGCAGATCTTCTACCATGGGCCGAATTCTCGTACAATTTCAGAGTCTCCGAATCCTCCGCTAAATCCCCATTCTTCGTGGTGTACGGCCGTCACCCTCTTCCCCCCCTCCCCACTCCCATGCCCTCTGGTTTACCCGCTGTTGATGAAGTGACTCAGGACCTCTCCACCATATGGAAAGAGACTCAAAATTCTCTTTTACAGGCTTCATCCCGGATGAAAAAACATGCCGATAAGAAAAGAAGTATTCCCCCCATTTTTTCTCCCGGAGACAAAGTATGGCTCTCCGCCAAGTATGTCCGCTTTCGTGTCCCAAGTTATAAACTGGGACCACATTATCTTGGTCCTTTCAAAATCAAGTGCCAGATCAACCCTGTCTCTTACAAACTCCTTCTTCCTCCTTCTCTCCGTATTCCCAATGCTTTCCATGTCTCTCTCCTTATACCACTCATCCTTAACCGCTTCTCTCCCAAAGTTGTTTCTCCCACTCCAGTTTCCGGGTCCTCTGACGTTTTTTCGGTGAAGTAAAATCTGGCATCCAAGACGGTCAGAGGTAAAAATTTATTTTTGGTTGACTGGGAGAATTGCGGCCCCGAGGAGAGATCATGGGAACCTGAGGACAACATCCTGGACGAGAGTCTTATCCTCAGGTTCTCAGGTTCCAAAAAGAGGGGGAGACCCAAGGGGGGGGGTACTGTTACGCCGAGCGCTCCGGGTCCCCGCTCCTCCCCGGAGTGCTCACAGCGTTCTCTTATTCACAGCGCCCCGGTCAGACCTGCCGACCAGGTGCGCTGCGATAATCTTCCCAGCCGGGATGCGATTCGCGATGCGGGACGCGCCCGCTCGCGATGCGCATCCCGATTCCCTTACCAGACCCGTTCCCCGTCTGTACTGTCCCGGCGTGCGCGGCCCCGCTCCTTAGGGCGCACGCGTGCCGGGTCTTTGCGATTTAAAGGGCCGGTGCGCCACCGATTGGCGCATGAGGATTTAATCAGTACCTTCACCTGTGCACTTCCCTACTTATACCTCACTTCCCCTGCACTCCCTTGCCGGATCTTGTTGCCATTGTGCCAGTGAAAGCGTTTCCTTGTGTGTTCCTAGCCTGTGTTCCAGACCTACTGCAGTTGCCCTTACTGCAGTTGCCTCCTTGCTGCCTGCCCTGACCTTCTGCTACATCCGACCTTGCTCTTGCCTACTCCCCTGTACCGCGCTTATCTCAGCAGTCAGAGAGGTTGAGCCGTTGCTGGTGGATACGACCTGGTTGCTACCGCCGCTGCAAGACCATCCCGCTTTGCGGCGGGCTTTGGTGAATACCAGTAGCAACTTAGAACCGGTCCACCGACACGGTCGACGCCAATCCCTCTCTGGCACAGAGGATCCACCTCCAGCCAGCCGAATCGTGACAAGTGGCAGCTCATACGTGACACCTGCCGTTTGCTGAGGCCCTTTGAGGAAGCCACATTATTTGTAAGTCGCCTGGATTACTGCATGAACGACGTAATTCCACTCCTACATTTCCTACAACAAATGATTGAAACGATGGCTGGTCACGACAATGGAGACGTTGCGCCTACTTCTCAAGGCTACATGAGCCCTGTGGGGGCTGAACTGGAGGAGGAGGGTGAGGGGCAGAGTGGAGCACAGTTTAGGTTGGATGAGATGGCCGGTGTTTCTAATCTTCGGACAGGAGAGGAGGAGCAGGAGCAGCCAGAGGAGCTAGAGGGTTATGAGGAAGGCGAGACAGAGGACCAAGACACACCGTGGCAGTATGCAGTGGAGATGGAGGCAGGTAGTCCCTCTGAGTCACTGGCACAAATGGCACGATGCATGCTCAGTTGCTTGCGTAGTGACCCCCGAATTGTAAAAAAAAGTCAGCGGGATGACATCTGGCTCTCCACCTTATTGGACCCTTGCTACCGTCCAAGAATGGGGCCTTTTTTACACCCATTGAGAGGGAGGACAAATTGACCTACTACAGAGAGATCCTACGTAGTCAGTTGGCCGATACCAACATGGTCCATCCACCCGCAGGTCTGACTCGGGGGGCCCTCTGCACTCTCCTTCCACTGCCATGGCTGCTTGGGAGGGGAGGGATGGCAGGAGCAGTACCAGCTCCATCAGCAGCAACCTGAGTCTACAATCGCTGATGAGTAGCTTTCTACACCCGCATAGTGAAGCAACTCATCAGCAGCAGGTAGACATGGAGCAGGACTTGAACCAGCAGGTGGCATACCTTGACATGGCCATGCCAACAAACCTTGAAGATCTGCTGGACTTCTGGGCAGCCAAACTTGATTTATTGCTGCAACTAGCAGAGTTTGCCCTGGATAAGCTGTACTGCCCTGCCAGTAGTGTGCCATCAGAGCGGGTGTTTAGTCACGCCAAGGAGAACTCGTCTGTCCACGAAAAATGTGGAGAGACTTACCTTTGTGAAAATGAATCAGGGATGGATCAGCAAGGATTTCCAGTCACCAATGCCAGATGCCTCAGAGTAGATTGACCATGTTGTTACCCCAACACTTCACAATTATGGTTATGAAACCCTTATGGGTTATCAATTAGGGTTATGAAACCCTCTTGGCTACTGCGAATGCCTGCTCCTGACTCATCCTGTGTCTTTCAGGAACTACTTGCCTCACTGATGCTTCTGGCCTTGTGCCTTTAATTTTTGGATGTTTAGCAGTAGCTATATACATGCTTAATGCAAATTTCAACATTGATCTTTAAATGTAAGGGGTTATGAAACCCTCTTGGGTACTGTGAATGCCTGCTCCTGACTCATCCTGCATCTCTTTCATGAACTATTTGCCTCACTGATGCTTCAGGTCTTGGGCCTTTCATTTTTGGATGTTTAGCAGTATCTAAATACATGCTTAATGCAAATTTCAACATTGATCTTTACATGTAAGGGGTTATCAAACCCTCTTGGGTACTGTGAATGCCCGCTCTTGACTCATCCTGTGTCTCTTTCAGGAACTACTTGCCTACTCTTGCTTCGGGCCTTGGGCCTTACATTTTTGGATGTTTAGCCGTAGATAAATGCATGCTTAATGCAAATTTCAACATTAATCTTGCAATGTAAAGGGGTTATGAAACCCTCAGGTGTACTGCTGATGCCTGCTCCTGTGTCTTTCAGGAATTACTTGGCTTACTGATGCTTCTGGGCTTGGGCCTTACATTTTTGGATGTTTAGCACGAGATAAATACATGCTTAATGGAAATTTCAACTTTGATCTTTCAATGTAAGGGGTTATGAAACCCTCTTGTGTTCTGCTGATGCCTGCTCCTGACTGTGTGTTTCAGGAACCACTTGGCTTCTGGGCTTGGGCCTTAAATTTGGATGTTTTGCACTAGCTTACATACATGCTTAATTGAAATTTCAACATTGATCTTTCAATATTAGGTGTTATGAAATCTTCTTGTGTACTGCTGATGCTTTTTCCTGACTGTGTCTTTCAGGAACTAATTGGATTACTGATGCTTCTGGGCTTGGGCCTTACATTTTTGGATTTTTGGAATGGATACATACATGCTTAATTTAAATCTCAAAATTTATGGTGCAATGTATGGGGTTATTAAACCCTCTTGGGTTCTGTTTTTTTCAAATTTTCTGATAATTTTCTCAAAGTAAACTTGAATTTTCCAGAGTACTAACCATTACACCATGGAACGCTTGTTGTGTGTGATTTAGTAATTAAAATGTTCCCAAAATAATACGGTGAGGGATAAACTCTGCTTCTTTATGTCAGAACACATTACTTTAGAGAAGAATGTCTTTTTGTGGTCCACCATCATGCATTATAGAGTCTTCTGGACTCTTGGATATGCACTTGTTCTAACACAAAGGTATTTTGTCAGACAACATACCTAAAATAACTTTCATATTTTCTTCTGACTGAGAGAACTATCAAATTTTTCTAGTACACCTTTTAATAAACACTGAAGTTAGCCTTTTTTTATTCAGTCTTTTCTTTATTGTGGGAATCTCAATTTTGTGCAAGCTTTTATTTGATGGAACTGGGCTACAGCTGACTGCTGTGTCATGTGACTCAACACTGTTATCCACTTTTAATGAGAGTGTCTAAATGTTGTCATTTTTACTTTCTATTAACCCCTTAAGGACCAAGGACGTACAGGTATGTCCTTGGTCCTGCTCTCCTAATATAACGCGGGGTTACACAGTAACCCCGCATCATATCACGGCGGGCCCGGCGTCATAGTGAAGCCGGGACCCGCCTCTAATAGCACGCAGCGTCGATCGCGGCGCCGCGCGCTATTAACCCTTTAGCCGTCTGCTCAGAGCTGAGCCACGCGGCTAAAACTGAAAGCAAAAGTTGCCGGCTAGCTCAGTGGGCTGTTCGGGATAGCCGCGGCAAAATCGCGGCATCCCGAACAGCTTACAGGACAGCGGGAGGGCCTTTACCTGCCTCCTCGGTGTCTGATCGCTGAATAACTGCTCAGTGCCTGAGATCCAGGCATGAGCAGTCATGCGGTTTCTTATGAGAAAACAGTGATCAATGATGAAGATCAGTGTGTGCAGTGTTATAGGTCCCTATGGGATAACAATGATCAGTGTGTGCAGTGTTATAGGTCCCTATGGGATAGCAATGATCAGTGTGTGCAGTGTTATAGGTCCCTATGGGAGCTATAACACTGCAAAAAAAAAGTGGGAAAAAAAAGTGAATAAAGATCATTTAACTCCTCCCCTATTAAAAGTTTGAATCACCCCCCTTTTCCAATAAAAAAAAAAACACAGTGTAAATAAAAAATAAAAATAAACATTTATGGTATCACCGCATACGGAAATGTCCGAATTATAAAAATATATCGTTAATTAAACCGCTCGGTCAATGGCGTGCGCGCAAAAAAGTTCAAAATAGTGCATTTTTGGTCACTTTTTATATCATTTAAAAATGAATAAAAAGCGATCAATAAGTCCTATCAATGCAAAAATAGTACCGTTAAAAACTTCAGATCACGGCGCAAAAGTGAGCCCTCATACCGCCCCATACACGGAAAAATAAAAAAGTTATAGGGGTCAGAAGATGACAATTTTAAACATATTAATTTTCCTGCATGTAGTTATGATTTTTTCCAGAAGTCCGACAAAATCAAACCTATATAAGTAAGGTATCATTTTAATCGTATGGACCTACAGAATAAAGGTAAGGTGCCATTTTTACCGAAAAATGTACTTCGTAGAAACCGAAGCCCCCAAAATTACAAAACAGTGTTTTTTTTTTTCAATTTTGTCGCACAATGATTTTTTTTTCCATTTCACCGTAGATTTTTGGGCAAAATGACTGATGTCATTACAAAGTAGAATTGGTGGCGCAAAAAATAAGCCATCATATGGATTTTTAGGTGCAAAATTTAAAGAGTTATGATTTTTTAAAGGCAAGAAGCAAAAAACGAAAATGCAGAAACGGAAAACCCCCCGGTCCTTAAGGGGTTAAAATTGGAGTGTCCGTCTGAATTTCTGAGATAGAATCTGCTATCTGGTGATCTCAAGTTAATTAATTAAAATCCTGGAATTAATTACTTTTGCTTCTTTGGATGGACCTATTTCCTATGTGTGTGAGCCATAGTGGCTTCCCATTGCTTCTGCCACCTCAAGGATGTGGCATTCAGACACTGTATAGCAGTGTTTTTCAACCACTGTGCCACGGCACACTAGTGTGCCGTGACATAGTGTAAAGTGTGCCGTAGGAAAAACACCCGCCGGGTGTTTTTGCCGCGGGACATCTCTGTGTCCCGAAAGTTGCTTTCGGGACACAGGGATGCCTCTAAATCCCTGAGGCCCCGCGTTTACTTTAAAAACATGGGGACCGCCAGGAGGTAGCGCACGCAGGGATGTCACTGACATCCCATGCGTGCGCCCATAGCAACAATCGCGGAGGACCAGAGCAGCGAGGAGGACGCACGCTGTCAACTTGGTAAGTGTTACCAGCGACCCATCTCCTTCGGTGTTCCGAGCACCGCTCCTCTGGTCCCGAGACCTACTGCTATAGCCGGACCAGAGGAGCGGTGCTCGGAATACCGAAGTGGGGCAGTACACAGGCATACAGCCTTCAGTAATACACTGTATGGCTGAAGGCTGTATGTCTGTGGGGGAACTATACTGCACCTAATGTGGGGGGACTATACTGGACCTAATGTGGGGGGACTATATTGGGCCAAATGTGGGGGAACTATACTGGACCTTATGTGGGGGACTATACTGGACCTAATGTGGGGGAACTATACTGGACCTAATGTGGGGGACTATACTGGACCTAATGTGGGGGTAACTACAACCTAATGTTGGGGAACTACAACCTAATGTGGGGGTAACTATACTGCCAACCTAATGTGGGGGAAAATAAGATATATGCAAGATAAGATATATGCAGTGTGCATAGGAATTTGTTCATAGTTTTTTTTTTTTTGTTTTTTTTTTTAACTATAGTCCGGCCCTCCAAGGAGACAAGTGCAGTAAGTACTGAGTGACAGTGAGACAGATAAATAGACATAGTGCAGTGCATTTTTCCCTTCTTTTTTTTTTTTTGCTCGTCAACCTCGGTAGTGGTGCCCCGCGGAAATTCTTTTTTTCCGAGGTGTGCCCCGACCCGAAAAAGGTTGGGAAACACTGCTGTATAGTCTAGAATCTGCTATCAGTTGATCTTGAGTTACATAATTAAAATCCTCTAATTAATTACTTGTTGCTTCTTTGGATATACCTATTTCCTATGTGTGTGAGCCATAATGGCTTCCCATTGCTTCATCCACCTCAAGGATGTAGCATTCAGACACCGTATAGTCTAGAATCTGCTATCAAGTGATCTTGAGTTAAATAATTAAAATCTTCTAATTAATTGATATTTTAAACTTATTGCTTATTAAATCCCCCGGCGTACTGCAGATGTCTTTTCCTGACTGTTTTTTTTCCTGAACTAATTTACTTAATGCTGCTTCTGGCCTTGGCCCTCAAATTTTGTGATATTTAGCACTAGCTTGATTGAAATTTCAACATTGATCTTGCAATGTAAAGGGGTTATGAAACCCTCGTGTGTACTGCTGATGCCTGTGCCTGTGTCTTTCAGGAATTACTTGGCTTATTAATGCTTCTGCGCTTGGGCCTTACATTTTTGGATAGTAGCCCTACCTAACATGCATCTTCAATAGAGATTTCAAAGTTTACATTTAAATTTTAGGGGTTGTGAACCCCTCTTGTGTACTCATGCTGCTTCCTGCTCCACTCTGTCAGCCCGTTGGTCCTGTGACAATGTGCGACTCTGCCTCCACATCCTCCACTGTGTCCTATGGCTCCACTGCCCGGACAAGTCTTAGTGGCCCTTCAGCATACCATGTGTGCAGGGAACGGCGGTGTCACGCTGTTCTTCATATGGTTTGCCTTGGCAAAAAGTCTTGGAAACAATGGACGGTCAGGGCAATGGAGACGTTGCACCTACATCTCACGGCCACACGAGCACTGTGGGGGCTTGTTAAATTTGATCCTTTGTACCCACACGCTGGGGTCCGGGACACTCAAACTTTGATTTAAATTTCAAATAAAAAAATCTGACATTTCAATGGTCTCCTCATGCTTCAGCCAACTCCAGGCTGTGTCATTGAGGCAAGTATGGTTTACTGTTGCTGCTGCTGGGCCTGGGTGTGGGAATTTAAATGTTATCATAGGTAGCACCCGCTGTCCAAAATCTTTGGTTTAAATTTCTAAATTCATCGTTTAATCTTAGGGATTGTGAAGGCCTAGAGCCTACTCTTGCTGCTGGCAACTCCGTGCTGTGCCATTTATCCACTATATGGTCTCCTCATGCTGCCAACACCTCCACGCTGTGCCATTCAGCCACTATATGGTGTCCTCATGCTGCCAACACCTCCACGATTTGTCATTATGCCACTATATGGTGTCCTCATGCTTCAGCCTCATCCAAGCTGTGTCATTTAGCCACTATATGATCTCCTCATGCTGCCAACACCTCCACGCTGCGCCATTCAGCCACTATATGGTCTCCTCATGTTGCCAACACCTTCATGCTTTGTCATTCAGCCACTATATGGTGTCCTCATGCTTCAGCCTCATCCAAGCTGTGTCATTCAGCCACTATATGGTCTCCTCATGCTGCAAACACCTCCGCGCTGTGCCATTCAGCCACTATATGGTCTCCTCATGCTGCCAACACCTCCACGCTGTGTCATTCAGCCACTATATGGAGTCCTCATGCTGCCAACACCTCCACGCTTTGTCATTCAGCCACTATATGGTCTCCTAATGCTTCAGTCCCATCCAAGCTGTGTCATCCAGCCACTATATGGTCTCCTCATGCTTCCACCCCCTCCACGCTGTGCCATTCAGCCACTATATGGTCTCCTCATGCTGCCAACACCTCCACACTGTGTCATTAAGCCACAGTATGGTCTCCTCATGCTGCCAACACCTCCACGCTGTGTCATTCAGCCACTATATGGTCTCCTCATGTTGCCAACACCTTCATGCTTTGTCATTCAGCCACTATATGGTGTCCTCATGCTTCAGCCTCATCCAAGCTGTGTCATTCAGCCACTATATGGTCTCCTCATGCTGCAAACACCTCCGCGCTGTGCCATTCAGCCACTATATGGTCTCCTCATGCTGCCAACACCTCCATTCTGTGTCATTCAGCCACTATATGGTGTACTCATGCTACAGCCTTATTAAAGCTGTGTCATTCAGCCACTATATGGTGTCCTCATGCTGCCAACACCTCCACGCTGTGCCATTCCGCCACTATATGGTCTCCTCATGCTGCCAACACCTCCACGCTGTGTCATTCAGCCACTACATGGTGTCCTCATGCTTCAGCTTCATCCAAGCTGTGACATTCAGCCACTATATGGTCTCCTCATGCTGCCAACACCTCCACGCTTTGTCATTCAGCCACTATATGGTGTCCTCTTGGTGTCCTCATGCTGCCAACACCTCCACGCTGTGCCATTCAGCCACTATATGGTCTCCTCATGCTGCCAACACCTCCACGCTGTGTCATTCAGCCACTACATTGTGTCCTCATGCTTCAGCTTCATCCAAGCTGTGTCATTCAGCCACTATATGGTGTCCTCATGCTGCGAACACCTCCCCACTGTGCCATTCAGCCACTATATGGTGTCCTCATGCTGCCAACACCTCCACGCTGTGCCATTCCGCCACTATATGGTCTCCTCATGCTGCCAACACCTCCACGCTGTGTCATTCAGCCACTACATGGTGTCCTCATGCTTCAGCTTCATCCAAGTTGTGTCATTCAGCCACTATATGGTGTCCTCATGCTGCGAACACCTCCACACTGTGCCATTCAGCCACTATATGGTCTCCTCATGCTGCCAACACCTCCACGCTTTGTCATTCAGCCACTATATGGTGTCCTGATGGTGTCCTCATGCTGCCAACACCTCCACGCTGTGCCATTCCGCCACTATATGGTCTCCTCATGCTGCCAACACCTCCACGCTGTGTCATTCAGCCACTACATGGTGTCCTCATGCTTCAGCTTCATCCAAGCTGTGTCATTCAGCCACTATATGGTGTCCTCATGCTGCGAACACCTCCACACTGTGCCATTCAGCCACTATATGGTGTCCTCATGCTGCCAACACCTCCACGCTTTGTCATTCAGCCACTATATGGTGTCCTCATGCTTCAGCTTCATCCAAGCTGTGCCATTCAGCCACTATATGGTCTCCTCATGCTGCCAACACCTCCACGCTGTGTAATTCAGCCACTATATGGTCTCCTTCCACTGATGCCACCCCCAGGCTCTGTTATTATTCTGCTATGCGGCAGTGATTCTAAAAGCGATGCCGGTAATCTGCATGTTATTCTGAATAACAGTATTATTTCACTACCCCAGTACACTGCATATGCATTTTAGAACACAGCAAAGTGTTATATACCCCTATTGAGGTTGTCTGTAGGCTAGAAATAGCATTTTTTTATATTTTTGCCTTGAAAAAATTTGGATGGAAACAAACGTTATCGGAAAATTCGGTGAATCGAATTTTTAAAAAGTTCGCTCATCTCTAGCCATGAGCATATGATAATATGAATGTCATGAGCATACCATGAGCGTATAAACAATATAAAAACCATGAGCGCATGATAGTATGAAAGCCATGAGCGGATGAATAGTATAAACGGCCTGAGCATATGGACAATGACAAACCATAGATGTCAGAACAGTAGCTACTAAGAGGTTATGAACCACATAAATTCTATATGTGTATGAATAGTGTAAAATCCCATGATCGCCTGAACAATATAAATGCCATAAGTGCATAAACCAGAGCAATGCCATGAGCGTATTAAACACCATAAATGCCATGAGAGCATGAAACTGTATATGATCTTGTGAACAGTGTAAATTCCCTGAAACATATATGAAACAGATACGTGCCATGGGCGCATGAATAGTATGAATGCCCTAGGTGTATGCTCAGTATAAATTCCATGAGCGTATGCCCAGTATTAATGTCATGAGCATATGAACAGTATGAAGCCTTGAGCGTGTGAATAGTATAACAGCCAAAGCATATGAACAACGTAAATACTATGAGCCCATGAACAGTGTAAATGCCCTGAGTGAATGAATAGAATAAAGCAATGTAAACGTGAGAACAGTAAGAATGCCCTGAGTGTATGAACTGTGTAAGTACTATGAGCGTATGAACTGCAAAGCTATGGACAAATGCAGTAAAACTGTATACATATAATGCTATGAGATGCTATAAAGAACCAATTATAAATGCTATGACCGCAACACAATACAGGCGCCCAGTACAGTATAACCACTACTACCATGTGTACAGTATAACTACTAACATATGTACAGTATAATTACTAATAGGTGTACATCATAAGCACTACTAGCGTATGTACATTAACAAATAATAGCGTATGTACAGTATACCAACTACTATCTTATGTACCGTATAACAACTACTAACATACAGTATGTACATTATCACTACTAGTGCATAAACATTATAACAACTATTAGCATACAACTACTAACATATTTACAGTATGACAACTAATAGTGTATGTACAAAACAACAACTACTAGTGTATGAACAGTAACTACTAGCATATGTACAGTATAAAACTTCTTGTGAATGTACAATGAAAATGGTACAAAGGTAAGTCTGGTATACATGATACAAGCGAGTATAGTATAACAACTACTAGCGAATGTACAGTGTAAATGGAACAAGCCCATGTACCGTATAACAACCACTAGCGCATGTACAGTATCAAAACTATAAACATGTGTACAGTATACGAAGTACTAGCGTAAATACAGTATGAATGGTACAAGTGTATATATCGTATAAATGGTACCAGTATGTGTACAATATAAAAATTACTAGTGTATGTACTGTGTAAATGGAACAAGCATATGTACAGTATAACAACTACTAGATTATACACGGTTTAACAACTACTAGTGTGTACAGTATAAATTTACCCCTTAAGGACTGAGTGTTTTTCCATTTTTGCACTTTAGTTTTTTCCTCCTCACCTTTTAAAAATCATAATCCTTTCAATTTTGCACCAAACAATCCATATGATGGCGTATTTTTTGTGCCACCAATTCTACTTTTTAACCCCTTAAGGACCAATGCAAATAAACCTGTACGCCCCTGAAAGACCAGGCCTGTTTTTTCAAATCGGGGATGTCTGTCTTTATTAGAGAATAACTCTGGTAACGTTTTGCCAATCACGATAATTCTGACATTGTTTTTTTGTCACAAGTTGTCCTTCATGTACATAGTAAAAGTAAGCCGATATCATTTGTAGTTTTTTTTTACAATGCAAAAAATCATGACATTTTTACAAAAAATTACGATTTTTTGCTATTTTAACACTAATTGGTTGCATATATTTATACTTACTGACCAAATAGTTTATGAAACTTATACTTTCAGATGTCTACTTTATTTTGATGTCATTTTTTAGTTTTTAATTAACATTTTAAATTAGTTTGAAGCCTAACAATTTAACTTGAAATTTTGAAAATTTTGAAAATTTGAAAAGTACATCTTTTTTTATGTGCTATGCAAGGTTTGCAGAAATTAAAAGGTAGTAGAACATAGGAACACCCCCCCCCCAAATGACCCCATTTTAAAAACTAGACCCCTCAAGGTATTCGCTAGGGGGTACAGTGAGTATTTTAACACCATAGTTTTTTGGCAGGAATTATTACAAAGTCAGTGTTAAAAATTCGAAAATTGCAATTTTTCACAAATGCATCATTTGGGGGGCATATTTTTTGTACATCACTTCTGATATTGAAAGAAATGCACCCTGTATTTTATTTAGCTGCTTGTCCCATGTTCGGAAATACCCCCGCTTTGGCCATATATGGTTCCTTGGCCGCGTGGTAGGACTCAGAAGGAGAGGAGCGCCATTTGGCTTTCAGGGCAGAACAGTACCCCCACCCCCACAAGTGACCCCATTTATATACCGCACTCCTACAAGTTATTGGCTGGTCGGCTGGCAGTATAACGCGTCTGTCTGTGACAGTTAAGGCTCCTGATGGATATATCCGCCATGTTGTGGGAATAAGCACCCGCTCATGGCGAATATATCCATTACTGCTGCGGCTGGGTAGCTCAGTGTGTCCGCTCATGACTTCTGGCGGAAAATCCGCCGCTATGAGTGGACGCACAAAGCTACCCAGCCGCAGCAGCGAGCTCATTACCGTGACTGCTGCATAATGTGTAGGATCACGTGGCGGACATCCGCAGCATATTACATGCTGCGGATGTCCGCCAATGCGATCCTACACATTATGCTTTTTTTTTATTATATTCATTTAATAAATGTATTTTTAATATATATATATATTTTTTTTTTACACTTTTATTACATTTTTTTTTATTTTTACACTTTTATTTTATTTATTTATTTATTTTTACACTTTTTAATGCTTTGGAATACTTAGTATTCCAAAGCATTGCAGTTATATGCTGCCTGCCAGTTTTCACTAGCAGGCAGCATATTTCACTAGCAGGCAATACCCAGGGCAGACCTGGGGGTCTTTGTAGGACCCCCGGCTGCCCAGGTATGCAGCAGCACCCTGCGATGCTCCGGGGTGCTGCAGGAGAGACAGAGGGAGCTTCCTCCCTCTGTCAGAACTCCTTACAGCGCGCGGTCACTTCTGACCGCGGCTGTAGGGGTTAAACTGTCGGGAGTGAAGTGAACTTCACTCCCGGCAGTGCGGCCACACACAGCACCCCGCGATCGCGCTGCGGGGTGCTGCAGGAGAGACAGAGGGAGCCCCCTCCCTCTGTCAGAACTCCTTACAGCGCGCGGTCACTTCTGACCGCGGCTGTAAGAGTTAAACTGTCGGGAGTGAAGTGAACTTCACTCCCGGCAGTGCAGCAGGTCCCGGCCAGCCGCGGCCACACACAGCACCCCGCGATCGCGATGCGGGGTGCTGCAGAGGAGACAGAGGGAGCTCCCTCTGTCATAACACTTACAGCCCGCGGTCACTTCCGACCGCGGCTGTAAGGGTTAAAACTGCCGGGACCGAAGTTTACTTCGGTCCTGGCAGTGCAGCAGGGTCCCGGCTGTGTGATACAGCCGAGTCCCTGCCGCGATCTCATGGGTGCACTGGGCAGCACCCACAAGAAAAATGGACGAGTATAGACGTCCGGGTGTGGGAACGCCCGCCAACCTGGAAGTCTATACTCGTCCATGGTCGTTATCGGGTTAAAGACATCAGTCATTTTACCCAAAAATCTACAGCGAAATGGAAATAAAAATCATTGTGCGACAAAATTGAAGAAAAAACATTCGGTAAAAATGACACCTTATCTTTATTCTGTAGGTCCATACGATTAAAATGATACCCTACTTATATAGGTTTGATTTTGTCGTACTTCTTGAAAAAATCAGAACTACATGCTAGAAAATGTATACGTTTAAAATTGTCATATTCTGACCCCCATTATTTTTTTATTTTTCCACGTACGGGGTGATATGAGGGCTCATTTTTTGCTCCGTGATCTGAAGCTTTTAGCGGTACCATTTTTGTATTGATAAGATTTTTTGATCGCTTTTTATTCATTTTTTAATGATGCTATTTTGGACTATGGAATTTTTTTGTGCATACGCCATTGACCATGTGGATTAATTAATTATATATTTTTATAATTTTTATAACATTTCCGCACATTGTGATACCACATTTGTTTATTTTTATTTACACAGTTTTTTCTTTAAATGTGAAAAGGGGGGTGATTCAAACTTTTATTATGGAATGGGTTAAATGATCTTTATTAACATTATTTTTCCACTTTTTTTTGCAATGTTATAGCCCCCTTAGGGGGCTATCACACTGCACACACTGATCTTTTACCTTAATTTTTGTTATCCCATAGGAAAGCATTGATCGATGATTCTGACGCTTGACTGCTCATGCCTGGATCTCGGGCACTGAGCAGTCATTCTGAGATCGGACACCAGGAGGAAGGTAAGGGGACCCTCCTTGTGTCCTCCAGCTGTTCGGCACGCCGTGGTGAACTATTTCACCGCAGCAGTCCTGAACAGCCCACTGAGCTAACCGGGAGCAGTTTAGTTTCACTCTAGATGCGGTGATCAACTTTGAACGCCACATCTAAAGGGATAATAGCACGCAGCACCGTGATCAGTGCCGCACCCTATTAGCCACGGGTCCCGGACGTTGCTAGGTGCCAGGCCCGACCTGCTATGACGGTATATAAAGGGAGCGGACTCAGGGCGTCCTTAAGGGGTTAAACAAGTGTATGTATCATATAAATGGTACAAGCATGTGTACAGTATAACAACTACTAGCGTATGTACAGTGTAAATGGTACAAGCGTATATACCAAACAACTACTAGCGTATGTACAGTATGGTAACTACTAGCGTACGAATGGTATTACAACTACTAGCGTATATACGTTTAAAGCTACAAGTGTATGTAAAAAAAACACAAGCGTATGTCCGTACCAATACCACCAGTGTTTGTAACATAGAAAGTCTATGATCAAGCATTTTTTTCCCCAAATTCAAGTTTTATTACAGTTTTGCAATAGAACAATAAAACATACAAAGTGAAACATCAGAAATAACACTTTGCTTGACATCAGCATGCAAAGGTACATGCGGCAACAACAGAACAAAGTGTCAGAATCATGGCATCAATATCAATGAGGTTCCGTATAGCTAAGTATAGTAGCTAAAGTGCATGGTAGTTCTGTCAGTAACAGTACAACAATAACGGAAAATAAATCACAAGTTGTACAGGAAGGGCAAGAAAAACAGGAGAATAATGTGAAAAAAAGAAAGGAAGGGGAAAGGAACAGAGTGACAGGGAGTAAAGAGAAAAACAGAAAAGGACCACAAGAATACCTCGAGAACAGGATAAGCTCCAGACTTCCGCGAAACCCAGGTGAACTTCAGCACCAGCCGTGTGAATAAAGGTGGGGGAGGAAGGGGTCATTGGGCAGGTAGCTGAAAGGGATGTGATCTAGTGGATGGAGGGAGCGGGCTACTGTGAACCTATTTTACATTATGCATAGTAAGAAAATCTGGAGATGATTGAAAAGTAGACCAAGGGTGCCAGATCGCACTATAGCATGCCATGCGGTGGTATGTGGTTGCTGTGAGTTCCTCCATTCTGTGGAGGTGGGTCACTTCCCGAAACCAGAATGATATATTGGGAGGGGTTACTGATTTCCACAGCCGTGGTATAACCATTCTCACAGCTAGTAGTAAAAAGGCATTCAGTTTAGAGGTGGTGTTGGGAATAGAGGGGGGGGGGGGAGTATGGTCAGGAGAACAAACTCCGGTGTTGGGTTGAGGTGTACATTAGTTACATGGGCTATGATATCAAAGACACTAGACGAAAAATGATTTAGGGAAGGGCACGTTAGCCATGTATGAAGCATGGTGCCTCTATCCGTGGAACAACGCCAACATACATCTGGCACGCCCTGATAGAAAGTAGCTAGGAGGGAGGGAACTCTATACCATTGTGTTAAAATGTTATAATTGGTTTCCTGTGCTTTAGAGGACAAGGAAGATTTCTGGCTGTTCTTGAGAGCAGTGTGCCAGTCATTATAGTTGATGGAGTGACTTAGGTCTCTTTCCCAACCCACTTTGAAGGGGAGAGGTTGTGTTGACACCTCCTCCAAGAGCAGAGTATAGAGGGAGCTGACTGTGCAAGGTATAGGGTGGGAGGACATGCACAATCATTAAAATCTGGTCAGAGGACAGTGGAAGTGAAGATAGCCTTTCATGGAATGGTAATAATGAGTCAGTTGTGCGTAGTGGAAAGATTGGATGAGGGAGGGGGCAGTACCTGAGAGGATATTAGGAAGAGGTTTGATTGAGGACTGATCTAGGAGATTAAAAAAGGTGACACCTTGGCCTTGGCGATAAGACAGGAAATGGCGATTAGTGAGAGCCGGGGAAAGGTCGGGTTTTCAAAAAGCGGGGTCAGGGGACTGCCAGTTGGAAAGAGCGCGAGTCTAGATAGATATAGTTTACAGGCACGATGTATAGAATAGAGTACTGGAGCAAGGGTTGAGGGTCGGACGGAGGAGGGTACTGGATTCGGGCGCCACAAGAACGCCATCAGGTCGCAACCGACTGTCAAGCCTTCCAGTTCCACCCATTGCTTAGCAGTATGGTGATGGCAACAATCCAGGACTCTGGTCAACACAATCACCAGGTAGTACAGGTGGTAGTCTGGGAGGGCAAGGCCTCCATTCCATTTACTCCTGATAAGGACATGTTTGGCCAGTCTGGAGGGCTTCCAAGCCCATACAAAGTTTGATTGGAGTGAAGAAAGGTCCCTGAAGAAAGTTCGGGGGAGATGGATCGGTATACATGAAAAAAGGTAAGGGAGCCTCGTGAGAGCGTTCATCTTCATGATGTTCACTCTGCCTAGCCATGAAAAATGTATCCTAACTTGGGCTTGCGGATGGGAGTATAGGGCCAGTATGCGGGATAGTATAGTTGAGACAAAGTAGCAGACATGAAGCCCCAATCCACTCTGTCAAACGACTTTTCACTTTTTTTTTTAATGCAGACATGTCATGGAACCATAGACAAAATGCATGGTGTCATGAAGAATTTATCCACCACAGTGCACCTCAGTGAGTAGCGTGGGGACCGAGTTGTTCCTTACACAGCTCAGCCATTTACAGGTGACACAGAATTACACAGTGACACCAAGAGTAACAACCATCTGCAGCTCCCCGGTCAGCATAGAAAGCACAGGAGGAGAGCATGCGGAACCAAGCGGTGTCTCCTGTGTCATACTGCCGCACGCCATGGAGTTCAATGAACTTGCCTTGCTTACCAAGGTACAAACATGAAACCAGCTGATGCCTGTGGGACTCTAAGAGTAAACCCAGCGGGATCATCTAACACCATGGCAGACACTAGACGCCCCGACAGACCTCGACGTGGCCTCGCCCAACCCCCTGTCCCCAGGTCCCCATCATACCTGAAATCCGGGCAATAATGCAGCCTCAGAAACTGATGGGGCAACGCCTGCACCCCCCTTGCACCCCTGCCCGGCTCCTGGATCCTGCAGCGCTGCAGGCAAAGATGGCAGGAGGCATGGCCCGACCTTACCCGATTACCGCAGCTTCTGTTGCCTGGTGCCTACGAGAGGGGAAGCGGCTGTCAGTGCTCCAGACAGTAGCGGGAAATTCAAAAAGCTGCACTTCCGCCAACAGCGTACACCAACACATGGTTCATCTGCAAAAACATGACATACGCCCCGCCGGTACGTGCAGGGGGCATTTTATATCCATGCCCTCCACCCCCAACATTTTTATGCTCCTCCTATTAGTACAGGGCCAGAAATAGTTCCGCCTAATAGGCTTAACACATCAAATAAAAATGTATTTTAATAAAAAAAAAAAAAAAGACGGCAATACTGTCTAGAATGAATGCAAGCTAAATATTTTATCATTTTCAATTTTACTGAAAGGGAGATTGTAATTTATATCTATTATTTTTAGTTCCTGTAACAGTGGCACAACTTTACTGAGCAGCTCTTGCACTGCAGACCTTAGTATACTCCCAAGGTTACAAGTTGTTGTTAGCTATTACCCCACTGAGTTGGTAAGGATCTCCAAGAGGCTAATGACTGTTGCATCCTGCTATACAACATTTGCAGGGTCGCACCAGTCACTATGCAGGTTCCCCACATCAATACCTTTTGTAAATGTTTGATAACCCATGTTTGCCAATGCATAACAGCAATGAGAGGACAGGAGTATGACCCTGGGAATTGAATATGAGCACAGACTAGCACACACAGCATGTAGTAGTGAAAGCAGGAACAGACTAGGCACAAGAAAACTGGGCACCCCAAAAAGGGACATAATTGAAAAGAAGCCTTTAACCCCTTAAGGACGCAGCCCTTTTTCACCTTAAGGACTGAGCCCTTTTTCGCAATTCTGAGCACCGTCACTTTGCGCATTAACGCTTTTACCGAATATTCTGTTTTTTCGGGACATATTCTACTTTATTTTGGTGGTAAATTTTCGTCGTTACTTGCATCCTTTTTTGGTGAAAAATCCCAAAATTTCACGAAATTTGAAGCTCTCTTCTTGTATGGAAAATGGATATTCCCAATAAATTTTATTTTTATTCACAAATACAATATGTCTAATATATGTTGGCATCAAATTTCATGAAAATTGCTAAATCTGAAGGGACAGATGTTACAGAACTACAACTCCCAGCATGCCTGGGCAGTCTAGGCATGCTGAGAGTGGTAGTTTGGAAACATCTGGAGGGCTAACGTTTGGGCACCACTGTAACATTGGTCTCCAAACTGTGACCCTCCAAATGCTGCAAAACTACAACTCCCAGCATGCCCAGACAGCCTTTGGCTGTTTGGGCATGCTGGGAGTTGCAGTTAGGCCTTCCTAATGGTTACCACAGTAAAGATCGCTTTACTGCAACTTTCTGCACCCCACCCCCCACCGTCGCTTCCCTACCTGCACCGTAATCTCCGCTGATGTCTCCGGTGATCAGAGGTCCCCACAACATCTTCTTTGCAGGTACCCGGCCTCCATCTTCTACCCCCGTTCTGCCCGACATCCAGGGGTTGCCAGAAAGGGGGGTTTCCATGGCAACCCACTGTCCTGTGCTGCCACTGGTCAGAATTCATTTCTGACCAATGGCAAGGGATAGGAGGAGATCGCAGCACTGCGACCTCGGTCCTATCCCTCAGGATGATCGGGGCTGTCACTGACAGCTCTGATCATCCCTATTTTCCGGGTGATCGGGTCACTAGAGACTCCATCAGCCCGGAATAGCAGAAAATTGCATGTCTGAATTGACATGCGATTTTCTGCGATCACCGACATGAGGGGTCTCAGGACCCCCCTCGACGATGTGCACGGAAGCCTGCGAGATGCCACTGGCTAGCGGCGGGGATGGGAATTCCCACGGGCGTATGCATACGCCCTACGTCCTTAAGGACTCGGGATGCAGGGCTTATGCATACGCCCCACGTCCTGAAGAGGTATAAACTGCAGACTCTGATGACGTTATCAAAAGAAGCTAGGAGCTAACACTTAGCATAAATAGTTCTCCAACAGGAAATAGTTCTCCAATACTAACTGCAGCAACAGGATGTGTTCATGTGAAATTCAAAAAAACAACATAGGAGTATATAAGAAACAATATAGTCTAGGATAAACTTCAGGATCAAACGGTGACCTATCAGTGACCATTTTCTAGCAAAACCAAAACAATATTGCTGCCAGATGTGGGAAGCAATGAGAATGCTCCTTTTCTATATTTATTTCTTCAAAGCAAGCAACCACTACTGGTGTCAGGTTCAGACACTTGACAAGATTTTTTTTATTTTTTTTTATTTTACATGCTCAGAAAAAAAAAGAGTTTTTACATTTCTCAACAATAACAAACTGTCTTATATGTTTCCATAATTTAACCAACATTTTACAATAGTGTGAATTCCCACCTTTCAAATGTGTTATCAGATTACTCTTTATTACTTCTTGTAAAGTGTACCCTGTTTCTTTGAACCCCCCCCCCCAATAAATTCTTCAATAGTATCCTCTTATGAAAAAAATCATGCTCAATTGGGCCGAGAAATAATACATTCCAAAATTTGGAATCCCAAAACCACCTGCTTTATAAGGGGGATTTAAAAATGTCTGCTTTATTCTTACCCGTTTCCTTCCCCATCCCAAATCCTTAATTAATCGTTCTAACCCTTTAAAAAATGTATCTGTGATCCATATTGGGGCCGCCCTGATGTATGTAAAACCATCAACAAAATCCCCATCTTACTCAAGGAGATTCTATCAGCCATGTTCAAGGGGAGTTTATTCCATATTTCGACTTTGTCCCTGACTTTCTTTAACACTGGATTTAAATTTAGTCTAGAGAAGTCCTCTATTCTCTCTGAATATTCAAAATTTTCTCCTGGTTTCAATATACGTACCCTCCCAATTATTTATTTTATTTCCCCATCCAGAGGCAGAAGGGAGGACTTACTCCAATTGATCTTATATCCGGAGTATTCTCCGAATTCCTCAATCCTTTCAATTATACCTGGTAGACTTTCCACTGGGTTTCTAATGAATAACAAAATGTCATCTGCATATAATAATATTCTCTCCCCTCCGCTGTTCACCCCGAAACCCTCAAACAGATCAGTTGTTCTTATAATCTGCGCAATTGGTTCCAATATTAGGGTGAACAGTGATGGGGAGAGTGGGCATCCTTGCCTGGTCCCCCTTTTTAATGCAATTTGATATTTTGCAGTACTCATGTATTTTATTTTCATTAAATTAGTTTATTTTACATTTGAAAACCGGCCACTAGGGGTCTTCCTCCTAGTGGCTGGCTGCAGGCTGGCGTGATGTCACGCATTAATTTGGCCATAACAAATTTATTGTCAGGGCAAGCTGGGAGTTGTAGTGGTGAAACAGCTGGAGGCACCCTGTGTAGATGAAATAAGGGTGGAAGTCGCCCCCCCACCAGCAGGCATCAGTGACGCACACTACCAGGCAGACAAAAAGGCATTTTCTATATAGTAAAAAAAAAATTAAGCAGGGAGGGGATTAGGGAGAGATGGGCAATAGGCAGGGACAGAGAAAAAAAAAGGATGGTGGGAGCTACTCTTTAACCGTAATTCTAGCTCTAGGGCCCTTTTAAAGAGTTCTTATTCCATCTAAAATAAGATTCCCAAAGTTCATTTTACCCAAAACCCCGAACAGAAATCCCCACTCCACCCTGCCGAAGGCTTTGTTAGCATCCAAGGACAGGATAGAGCGGGGAACCCCAGATTCAACCTGTAGATTAAGAAAAGTTCTAAATACATTCCCATATTAATTCCTTCCAGGAATTAACCCTTTTTGTTCCCTCCCTATGACCTGGTTATTCAATTTCTGAATCTGGTTTGTTATTATTTTGGCAAAAATCTTAAAGTCTGTATTTAAGAGATAAAGGGCGTTATGAATCTACCAGATATTTTTTGTTTCAGATGGAGAAGCCATTTGTCTGCATTTTGAGAACATGATATCCCCAATTTCCAAGTAACCCAGAATTCAAATTAATCTCAGGGTTGTGCAAAAGAAGCCAATGTCTATATGTACAGATGTGAAAGATGTAGAGTCTAATGTATACTGTTAAATGAAGGCATCAGTTTTTGGGGAATAATATATAAGCTGGAAGTAGGGAAGAGTTAGCCTAAGAAACATCAAAGGCCTGTCTAAAAGTTGTGCTTTTAGGAAATGCCTAAATCTGTGGATGTTAAATATTAATCTCAATGTCTGGGGGTAGCTCATTCCAGAGAATTAGTGCAGCATGAGCAAAATATTTGTGACATAGGTTGAATTTTCAGATTAAGAAGGATTTATATTCATTAATCTTAGGCCGAAAGGGTGAAATAGTAGACAAACATGAAGGTTCTTGGTTTTGGTGATAAGTATATATCACATCTGGACAGGAATAAGTACGACCCTAAACTGACAAACACCCTCTGTCCCTTTTTCGGGTGCCCACTTTCTCAACCCCTTAAGGACGCAGCCCTTTTTCACCTTAAGGACTGAGCCCTTTTTCGCAATTCTGACCACCGTCACTTTACGCATTAATAACTCTAAAACGCTTTTACCGAATATTCTGATTCTGAGGCTGTTTTTTCGTGATATATTCTACTTTATTTTGGTGGTAAATTTTCATCGCTACTTGCATCCTTTTTTGGTGAAAAAAACCCAAATTTCATGAAATTTTGGAAAATTTAGCATTTTTCTAACTTTGAAGCTCTCTGCTTGTAAGGAAAATGGATATTCCAAATAATTTTTATTTTTATTCACAAATACAATATTTCCACTTTATGTTGGCATCATAAAATGGACATATTTTTACTTTTTTTTTTAAATTAGAGGGCTTCAAAGTAGAGCAGCAATTTTCAAAAAGTTCATGAAAATTGCAAAATCTGAAGGGACAGATGTTACAGAACTATAACTCCCAGCATGCCTGGGCAGTCTAGGCATACTGAGAGTTGTAGTTTGGCAACATCTGGAGGGCTACCGTTTGGGCACCACTGTAACAGTGGTCTCCAAACTGTGACCCTCCAGATGTTGCAAAACTACAACTCCCAGCATGCCCAGACAGCCATTGGCTGTCTGGGCATGCTGGGAGTTGCAGTTCTCCCTTCCTAGTGGTTGCCACAGTAAAGATTGCTTTACTTTCACTTTCAGCTCTGACAGCTCCAATCATCACTATTTTCCGGGTGATCGGGTCACCAGAGACCCGATCAGCCCGGAATAGCAGAAAATCGCATGTCTGAATTGACATGTGACTTTCTGCGATCGCCGACATGGGGGGGGGGGGGTCTCAGGACCCCCTCAGCGATGTGCCGGGATGCCTGCTGAAGGATTTCAGCAGGCATCCCGGTCCGGCCCCCAACCAGCTAGCGGCGGGGACTGGAATTCCCACGGGCGTCTGCATACGCCCCACGTCCTTAAGGACTCGGGATGCAACGTGTATGCATACGCCCGGGATCCTGAAGAAGTTAATAGACTGGCTCCAACCACAGTTCCAGTTTCTACTCTACAAAGGTGCAGGGCATAGTGATTTCAAAGTAACAAAGAACAGAATATGGACGTCAGGGAACAAAAGAAAAACAAACAGGGAAAGCACAAGCACAAACAAACATATAATCAATAATCAGGGTCAAAGAAGCAAAGTTGTTGTTAACAGAGAAAGCAGAGCAGTACTAAATCTAAATAGAGTAGTCAAAGGCAGGCAAGTATCCCACCAGATGGACTACAAGAGTCAGAATGGCAGGCAAAAGAATAGTCAAGTGCTAACAATAGTCAGATGTACAATAAAAGTATGCAGGAAGTAACATTGGTATCAAGCAAGTCCTCTAGGCCAAGCAGGGATTTTAATATACCCCATCTGGGGTTATGAGGGCCGATGCCACAGCTGATTGGCCTGACACCTGCAGCTCCTGAGTGGCCAGAGCACAGCATGTAAGGCCTGGCAAAGTGTTAACTGTGAATATAACATTTTAGTGTATTTTTTTCTCTGTTTCCGGTTATCAAGAGAAACTTTTGGCTGTAGATAAGCATTGATTTTAATGGGAACCATATAATGCTGTGATTTCCCTATAGCAGTACAATTTTGCCAACTACATTTTTTATCGCCAATCTGCCTGACTCCTAGGGGGGCACAATGACAACAGCAGCAGTTCTAACTGTTCAAAACATATTTTTGTTAGGTTTGTTGATGATTATAGCTTATGGCAGTCTATAGCCTGCTAATGGGAGGCAGATTATAGCCCAGAAATATATTATTTTCAATACACTTCTGTAGCTGACAGTCGTGATACAGTTAACAACTGCATGTAAGCAATTATAAATGTTATTCTGAAGAGAGGCATAGAGCCTTGGATTACAGTTTTGCCTCCGTATAAATCATTGGTCAGACCACATATGGAGTATTGTGTTCAATTGTGGGCACCTGTATATAAGAAGGACATGGCTAAACTGGAGAGGGTGCAGAGGAGGGCGACAAAGATAATTAATGGTATTGGAGGATTGCAGGACCAAGGCACGTTATCAAGCTTGAGGTTATATGGTTTGGAGAAAAGACGTCTTAGATGCGATCTGATCACAATCTACAAATATATAAATGAACTGTACAAAGATCTTTCTAGTGATATTTTTATGCCTAGGCCTGTAACCATGACAAGGGGGCATCCTCTACGTCTAAAGGAAAGAAGGTTTCACATCACAGACTGGAATTATTTACTGTAAGAGCATGATGTTGTGATGTCTGACTCAATAAACAAGTTCAAGGGGGGCCTGGATGCTTTTCTGGAAAAATAAAATATTACAGGTTATGGATACTAGATTCATGTGGATAGAATGTTGATTCAGCAATTTATTTGTATTGTCATATTAGAGTTGGGAAGGAATTTTTCCTCTGTCATGGGGTAATTGGCATCAGCCTTATTTAGGGGGGGGGGGGTACCTTCCTCTGGATCAACACAGTAGAGTTTTAAGTTGAACTTGATGGACTACAATTTTTTTCCCTAAATTTCTATATGCATATTGTGTTAAAATAAAATGTTTCCATGAAAATGTTGAAATAATGTTTATCAGGGCTTGCAAAAAAATCACTTGCATGAGGATTAGTAGCCATTTTCTCTCTGGTTCTGCAAGCATAAGTGCTGCTGGTACAGATCAATAACCACCAACAGCCTTTCTGCACTATAGTGGGTGACACTGCTGGCCTTAACTCATTCTTGTGAAGTTGGCAGGTAAAAATGTATTCCTGAGTTCACCTTTGAAGTTATACTGTTAACTTAGGGGGCCGTCATTTTTATTTCCAGTACAAAGAACTCCAAGACAAAGCTAATCAATGAGGATCAACAACACTATGTATAGCACTGCTTACAGTTTGTTTATAAATAATTCTTGGTCCCCTCCTGTCTGTACTGCGGCATAAGCCAGCCAACAAAAGACAGTGATGCTTGATCAAATATAGATCCGAAGCAGAAACAATTAAAGCGTAGCCGTCAGATCCAACAAAAAACATTTTTTATATATCACTCAGTACCTAATCCTGACCATGTACATCTAATTTTTATGTGTCTAGCACCTTCATTTTTGTATTACACTTTTAATTTAACTCACTAATCTGAATTCCTCTCAAAGGGAGGGGGCGTGGCCTCACTGTGCAGGTCTCCGCCCCTGCCTTCAGTATACTGTCTGCTCATATCTTCCCTAGCATTAGCAAAACTAGAACTCCCAGCTTGTCCTCACTGACAGTAGCGGGACACAAGCTGACAGTGGGAGGATTTTTCCTCCAGCTGTGAGCCCTGCACTCACACCTGTCAATCAAGGAAGTGTGTCCATGACATAGGTGATGATGCATGGACACAGCAGGACTAGTATGTGTCCAAGCAGTCAGGGGGGCAGTTGTTTGACTGGCTTTTTAAGTATGAAATACTGAAATTTTTCTAATGAAAGCAATTGCAAAACCTATTGGTTTTGCGTGCTTTACAACATATCAAAAGTTTTTGTATCTGACAGTGCCCATTTAAACATTTTATCCCAGCTATTATTTTGTATAGTCATTGTTTACATATACAACACCAGATTTGATATAAATATACTACATACTGAGTGCAGCCCTAAAGATATGTTATATTATAACTGCAGAGAGATATGTTATCCCCATTGTGTTCCTTAGACCAACTTCCATTGCTAAAGCTAAGATAAATTTAATATTTACTAAATGCTTAGCACTGTTATTGTGATGTAATTGGTGTAGAGTTGTGCTGTCATTCAGGAGCATTTGGAAAGCTCCAAAGGCAGCTCCTGACTCACATTTCATTAACAAAAAGCAGCCAGACTGAAAGGATGTGCTTGCAGGGAGAGTTGTGTTCTTTGATGGCTGTGTGCCCAACACATTTGGGATGTCACAAAGGAACACAGGAGATGAATGTACTAAAATTTATTTTCAGCTTGCATGGTAACCTAAATCATACTGACATTTACTTATTAATTTATTATTTTTTGTCACTTGTATAGTACTGTAGAGCAACAGAAAATGGAGTGTAAACCCTAAAGGATAATACATTTACATATGCACCAAGGAGAAAAAACAGACTACATTCACTCATTATACATATATACACAGGTTTATTTTGCTCATACTGTACATATTTGGCATTGGCCTACCCTGTACATAAGGTTACTCCATTAGTTTATTATGGCACTGGGAGGGTGATGACAGTTTTGTCAGAAAAATATAATAGCACGATTGAGGAAATAAATTCTATAATTTTTAAACCTGGCACATAAAACATTGCTAGTAGAATAAGTAAATTAGTGTGAAAAATCAGATTATGATTTTGGAGATGTAGTTGCTGCATTTAAGACAGGGAAAGGCTACCTTTGGCAGTTCCAGTGTGCTGGACTATATCTCCCATGATGCTTTTACAGCTGTAATGCTGCCAAAGCATAATCAGAATTGCAAAAACATCTGCAGTGCCAAAGATTGCTTATGTCTACCATAAAAACTAAAATTGGGATATAAATAATCATTTTCTTACCAATAATAGAGGACTGCTTTGTTAACAACATACACAGTGACTGTCATTGTTGACAGTCAGACAGTCACTATGTATCTTTGTAAACAGAGCAGGGTCTCAGAGTCTACAAAACACACAACCACAGCAATTTACACCTGCCATATCAACTTACATTTTTTTGTAACACACACACACACATTACATTTAAAACTAGTTTTTAGTTAAAGGGTACCTTTCATCAAAAAAACTTTTGATATATTATAGACTAATGTATGCACAATAACTTTCCAATAGCATGTTATTAAAAAATAGGCTTCTTTCTATTTAATTTTCCACTTTGAAAAATTACCAGCCAGAACACAGACAAACTCAGCAATGCTCACTGCCAGGGAGCAGTGCTGTGCTTGTCTGTGTCCCGGCTGCAGTGTGAGATTTAGGACTCCAGCATGAGTCTGAAATCTAAAAATAAGGACTGGTAGGGAGACCCCAAGTGGTCATTTTTTCAAAGTGGAAAATTTAATAGAAAGAAGCATATTTTTTAATAACATGCTATTGGAAAGTTATTCTGCATACATTAATCTATAATATATCAACTGTTTTTTTGATTAAAGTTACCCTTTAAAACTAGTTTTCCCTAGTGAAAACTAGTTTTGTGAAATTACTTTGTGAAAACTAGTATTGACTGCTTTTCCCTAGTGAAAACTAGTTTTGAGTGAATGCCTTTGTGAAAACTAGAATTAACTGATTTTTCCTATTTAAAACCAGTTTTTACTGAATGCTTTTGTTGAAACACCAGTTTTTACTAAACACCTTCGTACAAACTAGAATTTATGCCTTTGTGAAAACTAGAATCGACTAGAATCGAAACTATATTAGTAGTGAATTTTGTTGTCACATGCAGTGGTTTTTTGCATCTTTCTAGATTTGAAATTATCTACTTGTAAGAGAGATAGTTATACCAAATAAATCTAGTTATTAAGAATGTCCCGATACCATTTTTTAAAGACCATGTACGAATACTATTACTTTTTTTTTTATGTAATTGCCGATACCAATTATGAAACTATTTTAAATGTCATGTGACCGGATTTTTTTGTTATAGGAAAAAGTGTGTGTTTTCAGTTTTTATTAGGAAAGGGCTTTTTCATATTTAAAAAAAGTAAATCCCCCAGATAGCTGTCCCATGAATTAAAACCCTCATATAAGCTATGTAGGTGGTAGATAGCTCCCCACTAGAGATGAGCAAATTTTTAGAAAAATTTGATTCGGCTGATTCGTCGAATTCTCAAAAAAAAATTGGTTTGGTCTGAGTTTATTTGTGGTGAATCGCTATTTAAAATGGCTATTTCTGGCCTACAGAGTGCCTCAATAGCGATGTAGAACACTTTGCCTTGCCGTAACACGCATAGGAAGTATGCTGTGTTAGTGAAATAATACTGTAGTTCAGTATGACATGCAGATTACAGGCGTTACTATTAGAATCACTGTCGCAGAGTGGCATAATGACAGAGCCTGGAGGTGGCATCAGTATGAGGAGACCATATAGTGGCTGAATGACACAGCGGGGAGGTGGCTGCAGCATGAGGAGACCGTATAGTACCTGAATGACACAGCGTGAAGATGGTGGCAGCATGAGGAGACCATATAGTGGCTGTATGACCCAGCCAGGCAATAAACAGCCTGATGAGACCATAGGGCCTCACAATTGAAAAGAGTAAATACATTTTTTTACATTTAAATTGAAAATTTCAAATAGATGAACCTAAAAAGTTTTATTTAATGTGCCAGCAGCATGAGGAGACCACTTGGCGGCACAGTGGCACAGCCTGGAGGTGTCAGAAGCATGAAGAGACCATAATCTGGCAGACAAACAGCCTGGAGTTGGCGGCAGCAAGAGAAGACCAAATAGTGGCTGAATGACACAGCCTGGAGTTTGAGGCAGCAAGAGGAGACCATATAGTGGCTGATTGACATAGCCTGGAGTTGGCAGCTGTATGAGGAGACCATGTAGTGGCTGAATGAAAGCCTGGAGGTGGCAGAAGCATGAGAAGACCATAGAGTGGCTGAATGACCCAGCCTGAAGGTGGCAACAGCCTGATGAGAACATAGGGCCTCACAATTGAAAAGATTAAAGATATTTTTTAACATTTAAATTGAAGATTTCAAATTGATGAAACTAAAAGTTTTATTTAATGTGCCAGCATCATGAGGACACAACATGGCGGCACAGTGACACAGCCTGGAGGTGGCAGCAGCATGAGGAGACCATAATCTGGTAAAATGACACAGCTTGGAGTTGACAGCAGCAAGAGGAGACAATATAGTGGCTGAATTACACAGCCTGGAGTTGGCGGCAGCAAGAGGAGTCCATATAGTGGCTGAATGACACAGCCTGGAGGTGGCGTAAGCATGAATAGACAAAATGGTGGCAGAATGAGACAGCCTGGAGGTGGCAACACCATGGGGAGAACATCTGATGGCACTATGAGACAGCCTTGAGCTGGCATTAGCATGAGGAGAACATATGGTGGCAGAATGAGACAGCCTGGAGCTGGCATCAGCATGAGGAGAACATATGGTTGCAGAATGAGACAGCCTGGAGCTGGCATCAGTATGAGAAGAACATATGGTGGCAGTATGTGACAGCCTGTAAGTGGAATCAGCATGAGGAGAACATATGGTGGCAGAATGAGACAGCCTGGAGGTGGCATCAGCAGCATCAGGAGTCCTGAAAGTGGCGCGGTGACAGAGTGGGGCGGTGGGTGGCAACACCAGTACCCGGTGGCGAAGGTGGGTGAAGAAAGGAGGACTTGGCATCAGATGTGTGGCATTAGGTGGGTGGCAGGATCAGAATAGTAAGTGAGGCAGGTAGGCAGAAGAAAACGGTCTCTTTTGTAAAAGTGTTAGTGTGCACAAGCATGTATTGAAGATATGTATTACGTAACACTTAACTCTTAATAATATTTTTAGGATAAAATATATGTACCCAAAATTTTAATTTTTAGTTTACAAAACGAAAGGTGTGCAAAAAAACACCATGTGCCACCTACACCACCAAGTAGTAATGTGATGCAAAGATCTCTAAAAGGTGGAAGGGAACAACATATGGTCCATTGCAACCGATGGGGGTAAAAATGTGGTATCCCGGTACCAGATTGCATCCGTTATTTTGTGGTGAGGTCCCCAGTTAGAGTCCCTAGTTACCGGTGGGGTCCTCATCTATAGTTAGCCCCTTGTCACCCCTTACATAGTTAAAACTATTCAAGTATATATATATATATGTATATAATGTATACTTACCTTGTTGTAGCATCGCAGGACCTGCGGGTCACGTGATGCGTTCCAAAACTCTATGGTTTATGGTTCAAGGACCTTTGGAGGAAGTCAGGTGATCGCCCACCATGCATTGTAATGGTGAGTGACAGCTGACTTGGACCAATCCAAAACGGCCATGCCCATATAAGGGAGCGGCGGCCATTAATCGCTCTTGTTCCTGTGCTGTCAAGCAAGCAGCATCTCTCTTTCCTCGTGGGCTGCTGATAGAGGAGGATCTGCGCAGCTGTCGTCAGCAGTGACTAGGTCCAAGCCTTGCGGCAACGGCCATCTTACGAAACTGTGAGTTATCTCAATCCCTCTTAAGCCTGCAAGATCACCGGACCTAAACAGACCCCTAAATCCAGAAAGATCTCTGCATCACTCCTAATTCCAATAACCTCTTGGATAAGCTAATGGTCCGCGGCATCTGTCAATCACTGCCGTACTACTTAGAGACTGTATTGCTAAGACTGTTGCTGTTAATTGGATGTAGCGCAAGTACCTCAGTAAAGTTTATACAAGTTCAAGTTCATCCCTATTGTGGACCTTCATTCATTTAAACACGCACCTATCGTTTCTGGGAAGGGTGGCGATGGGCCGAAGATTTACCTCAGCGTATTAACCCTCACCCTGGCGTCACGAGTGACAGGGGTTAAGTTAACTCCTCATCTACTGAAGCAACACCCCAACTACACTACACCCCCAAGGCCCTACCACAAAAACTTCCCCTGTAAGGCCCTACTCTCGCATTATTAATTCCCTTCTTGGCAAATGTTACTCACCCTAAAAAAGGCGGCCCCCACAGGAACCTCTCCCTATTTCCCCCTACAAACACTGCCATTTCCCAGGGTTTTTAGGTGGAAATAGGGAGAGGTTCCTGGTATTGTCCATTGTAGCAGGTGGGGGTAAAACCTTCCCCTGTAAGGCGCTCCTCTCGCCCTATGAATTCCCTTCTTGACAAGTGTTACTTGCCCTAAAAAGGGTGGCCCCACACAGGAAACTCTCCCAATTTCCTCCTAAAAACCCAGGAAATGGCAGTGTTTGTAGATGGAAATAGGGAGAGGTTCCTGTGTGGGGCTTCCCTTTTTAGGGCGATTAACTCTTGCAAAGAAGGTAATTCATAATCTGTTAGTAGGGCCTTACAGGGGAAGTTTTTACCCCCACTTGTTACAATGGACCATACGTTGTTATTTCCACCTTTTAGAGGTCTTTGCATCACATCAATACATGGTGGTGTTGGAGACACATGGTGTTTTTTGCACACCTGTCAGGATCCAGATAGGTATGCAGTGAGGATACTGGTGGTGGATCCTCTGTGTCAGTGGGGTGATGACGTGGGCCGTACCAGGGGAACGGAGTCTAAGGGGTTACTGGTTTTCAGCAGAGCCCGCCGCAAAGCGGGATGGACTTGCAGCGGCAGGTAACCCCCAAGTCGTTCCACCCGATAGCGACTCAACCCCAGCTGACGGCTGAGACAGGCGCGGTACAAGAGACAAGGCAAGAGCAAGGGCGGACGTAGCAGAAGGTCAGGGCAGGCAGCAAGGATCGTAGTCAGGGGCAACAGCAGAGGGTCTGGAATACTGGCTTGGAACATACACAAGAACGCTTTCACTGGCACTGAGGCAACAAGATCCGGCGATACCAGGAAGGGGAAGTGGGTTTTTATAATGAGGACACAGGTGAATGTACTGATTGGGCCAGGGGCCAATCAATGGCGCACTGGCCCTTTAAATCTCAGAGAGCCGGCACGCGCGCGCCCTAGGGAGCGGGGCCGCGCACGCCGGGACTGAGCGGGTCGCATCCCCACCGGTGACACTAATGCAGCGCTCCCGGTTAGCGGGTCTGACCGGGGCGCTGCATGGAGGTGAACGCCGCGAGCGCTCCGGGGAGGAGTAGGGTCCCGGAGCGCTCGGCGTAACAACACCTTTCCTTTTCTTAGATATAAAAAAAATTGGGGTCCATATATTTTATCCTAAGAAAAGTAAAGTTTTAGCTAATGCATATCCTCAATATTTATTTGTCATCTCATGCGGATGAATTTCTGTAACTGTAGAGTTGCGCCTTAAATCTGTCTGGCACTATCCATATTTGTGAAGTGTTGGTGTGGCACCATGGTCAATCTACTCTGATGCATCAGGCACTGGTGGGTGGAGATCCTGGCGGATCCATGCCTGATTCATCTTCACAAAAGTCAGTCTCTCCACATTTTTCGTGGACAGACGAGTTCTCCTTGGGGTGACTATTAGTGTTGCTCGCGAATATTCGCAATTCGAATATTATTCGCGAATATCGCATATTCGCGAATTCGCGAATTTCGCGAATATAGCGCTATATATTCGTAATTACGAATATTCGTTTTTTTTTTTTTTCTTTTTCTTCACAGTACACATCACAGTGATCACCCCTCTCTGCTTCCAGCTTGTGTGGTGTAAAGAAGGCTCTAATACTACTGTGTGAGACTGGCGTGCGAAAATTCGCATATACGAAAATTAACGCGTGCTAATTTTCGCATATGCGAATTTACACATATGTCAATTTTCGCATACGCGTATTTTCCATATGCGAAAATAAAAAGAGAATATAACGAATATGCGAATATTCGCAAATATATGACGAATATTCGTCCATATATTCGCGAATATTCGCGAATTCGAATATGGCCTATGCCGCTCAACACTAGTGACTATTAGTGTTGCTCACGAATATTCGCAATTCGAATATTATTCGCGAATATCGCATATTCGCGAATTCGTGAATTTCGCGAATATAGCGCTATATATTCGTAATTACGAATATTCGTTTTTTTTTGTTTTTTTTTTTCACAGTGCACATCACAGTGATCACCCCTCTCTGCTTCCAGCTTGTGTGGTGTAAAGAAGGCTGTAATACTACTGTGTGAGACTGGCGTGCGCAAATTCGCATATGCGAAAATTAGCATATGCTAATTTTCGCATACGAGAATTTTCGCATATGCAAAAATAAAATGAGAATATAACGAATATGGGAATATTCGCGAATATATGACGAATATTCGTCCATATATTCGCGAATATTCGCGAATTCGAATATGGCATATGCCGCTCAACACTAGTGACTATGGCCCCCAGCGCACTAAACACCCGCTTTGATGGCACATTACTGGCCAGGCAGGACAGCTTTTCCAGGGCAAACTCTGCTAATTGCGGCCACAAATCTAATTTGGCTGCCCAGAGGTCCAGCGGATTTTCAAGGAGTGTTTGCGTGGTCATGTCAAGGTATGCCACTACCTGCTGGTTCAGGATCTGCTCCAGGTCAACCTGCTGCTGATGAGTTGCTTCACTATGCAGGTGAAGAAAGCTACTCATCAGCAACTTTAGACTCAGGCTACTGCTGATGGAGTTGGTACTGCTCCTGCCACCGGATCCCTCCCCAGCAGCCATGGCAGTGGAAGGTGAACACAGAGGGCCCCCTGAATCAGACCTGTGAGAGGATGGAGGATTGCGCAGATAACGTAGGATGTACTGCTCCTGCCATCCCACCCCTCCCCTCTCCAGCAGCCATGGCAGTGGAAGGTGAGAGCAGAGGGCCCCCCGGGCCCTGGGTCAGACCTGTGAGAGGATTGATGATGGCGCAGATAGTCATCGGCCAACTGACTACACAGGATGTCTCCGTAGTAGGTAAGTTTCTCCTCCCTCTCAATGGGTATAAAAAAGGACCCCATTTTGTGCCGGTAGCAAGGGTCCAATAAGGTGGAGAGCCAGAAGTCATACCGCTGCTGAATGGTGACAATTCGGCGGTTACTACGCAAGCAAGTGAGCATGAATCGTGCCATTTGTGCAAGTGACTCGGTGGGGCTCCCTGCCTCCATCTCCACTGCATACTGCCATGGTGTGTCTGGGTCTTCTTTCTCGCCTTCCTCATAACCCTCTAGCTCCTCTGGCTTCTCCTGCTCCTCCTCTCAGTCAGATGACTATAAAAATGAAGGAGTGGAAGGACGTAGTTCATCCAGTAATCCTGGCGACTGACTAATAATGTGGCTTCCTCAAAGGGCCTAAGCAAATGGCTGGTGTTAAGTATGACGCTGCAGCTCAAGGAATGTGTGCTTTGCCGTGTACGAGTGGCTGAAGTGCATGTAAAGTTTTCTTCCCATTGTTAAGATGTCTTGCAGATGGGGGGAACACCCTCAGGAACCGCTTGACAACCAGATTGAACCTGTGTGCCATGCAGGGTGCATGGCTCAGGCTTCCTTGTCGCAGCGCAGACAAGATGTTCTTCCCATTATCGGTCACTATGGTTCCCATTTCCAGTTTTCGTGGAGTAAGCCATGATTCGATTTCTTAATGAATTACTTTTAGTAGTTCCTCCCCTGTGTGACTCCGTTCGACAAGGCAAACCATGTGACGAACAGCGTGACACCACCATGCCCGGCACACCTGGTATGCTGGAGGGGCACTGAGACTTGTCTGTGCAGTGGAGGCTGAGGACAAGGTGAAGGATGAGGAGGCAGAGTTTCACACTGTCACAAAATCAACGGCCTGAGAGTGTGGAGGCGGAAGCGGTGTGACCTGTTCAAGTTGCTATTGTGGCTGTGCACTTTGGTAAACACCGATACGATCAAGGACTGGCCCTCCCTCTGTTCCACAAAATTGTGCAGGGCTGGTACTGTTTTTTTCGCAAAGAAATGATGGCTTGGGACTCTCCCCCTTGGCTTGGCACAAACCATCAGTTCTCTGATAGGAGCAGAGTCCACCACTTGAAAAGGTAGGGACTGCAGCACCAGCAACTTGGACAGGAGCATATTCAGCTTCTGTGCCATTGGATGAGTGGGTGCATACTATTGTCTCTTGGTCATGGCTTCACCGATGGATTGCTGGTGGAATGACTGACTCGAAGTCGAAGGAACAGGAGCATCTGGAGCAACAGAATATGGGTAAGACAGACAGCTCCCTCGGCTGAAGTGGTGGAGCCTTGGCTGGCTGAAATAGGGAGCGGCATGCCACTGAGTGATGCAGCAAGCTGGACCACCACATTGGAGCATCGGTTCTCCCAGACCACTTTAAGTGAAATCTAGAGAGAGGGAGGAAGGCGCCTCATGTGCGGGATCAGTAGATCATTTTGGTGGGGGTAGGGGACGGCAATTCCCAAGCCGCTTACCGAAGTTGGTTGTGCGCCCACACACAACAAGGTAAAGTGCAGAAGAAGTAAAGAAGAAGGTCCACTGCAGCCCTCCTGGGTAAGAGTAAAATCAAAACCAAAAGACCAGGGAGTCAGGAGTTTGTCTGGCGCAGAAAGGAACCGTCAGGTAGCCAAGTAAAATCAATGGATTTATTAGATGCAACGCGTTTCGCTGCGCATGCGCAGCTTCATCAGGCATGACAAGAGAAGGCTGGTAACAGATATATATATATACCTCCAGGAATTAACCATTAGAGTACTTTTTAAAAGAGTTGTTACATAAAATTGCAAATCCACATATAAATGTGACAATGTATGAAAAATACATAAATAGATATAAATAAATATAAACAGACAAAAGTCACAAAAATAATAATGAAACAATAATGTAGAAACACAATGGAATCATATAAACATATATATATATATATATATATATATATATATATAATATAATTATCGCATGTGGTGTGAATATACCACCACAAGCGACTCAAGCACTCACACCGCCTAGTCACCGGTGCGGCATTCAACAACGCAAGTTGGATATTATTTTAATATATATAATATAAAAGAATAAGGACCTATAAGGTGATATGTATGTTAGTTCAAAAGAGTAAAAAATTGATTTGTATATCACTGCATTATTAAATGAAAAATAAACAGTGCGGTAAAACAAATCGCAACTGACCAGAGGGTGATGTATGAACACTATTTAGAGAAAGTGAAAAAAATGAACTAGAATAACTAGTGCAGTATTGAATACAGCACCCGGCGAAAACGCAGGGTGTGAATATTCGTAAAGATCCAAATTTACAAACATTATATAAATAAATAAAAGATACAAAAGTTTCTGTATGCAGAAAGGAAGGAAAAACAAAAAGCAGAACATGGATAATAAAACATAAAGAATAATAAATACACAGTGGGGCGCTCCAGGGTGAACAGCACAGAAGGAACAACGAAAAAAACGATCAAGATATAATATTTTGGAGATTAGTCCATTGGAAGAAATGGAAAGTTTTTAAACCCTAATTTATCAGATTATTTAACTGTATCGATACATTCATTGAAACCTTTAGGGGAAAAATTTGTAATTTGTGGATCCAAAAGGATTCACGATTATTTAATCTTTGTATTCTGTTAGGTAAATGAATGGGGATAGTTTCTAAAATAATTAATTTCAAAGTTTCGGTATTTTTTTGATGGTGAAGAGTGAAATGTCGGGACAAACTATGCAACAAAAAAAACATGTTTTATGTTCCATCTGTGCTTGTTCATCCTGGAGCGCACTGTTTGTGTGGTGCGGCCAACGTATTGGCGGTCGCAACCACAGGTTAATAGATAGATAGCAAAAGTGGTGTCGCAATTTAGTGAATCTTTTATTCTAAATGTTTGTTGTGTAGAAAACGAAGAAAAAGTATCAGTTTGGATGATCCATTCGCAACAAAGGCAGCGACTTTTTTTTACAAGGGAAACAATACGGTTTAATAGAACAGGTGTTCTGTGGTGTACGGTGTTCGGAAAATCTACTGGGGGCTAATAAATTGCTAAGATTTTTGGAATGTCTGTAGGTGACATTAGGAACTGGGGGAATTATTTGGTTTAGAATTTTATCATTTTGAATAATGGGCCAGTTTTTAGTTAGTATTTTTCTGATATTAGATGCCTCAATATTGAAATTTGTAACAAAGTTATATCTAAAGGGGTTGTGAGGCTGATTGGAACTAGATTTTTGGGAAATAGATGTAACCAGATCAGATTGTTTTTTATCCTTCACCTTCATGTATGCCTTAGTTAGGAGCGATTTAGGATAGCCCTTCTGTATGAAGCATTGTTTTAAAACCTCAGCTTGAGAAATAAAATCTGAATCAGAAGTACAGTTTCTGCGAATTCGTAAATACTGGCCGAATGGCACCCCTCTTAACCAGCTTGGATAATGTGCACTGTCGAACTGTAAAAAACTGTTAATATCAACAGATTTGAAAAAAGTCTTCGTGGAAATAGTGCCATCGACTGTTTTATGGATATCAAGGTCTAAAAATTGAATGGAGTTTTATGCATAATGCATAGTAAATTTTATGCCCCATGTATTAGTATTCAGCTCATGTACAAAGAGGTCAGCGTCATGTTTGGTACCTACCCAGATCAAGAAGAGGTCGTCAATATAACGACGAAAGAAAAAAACAAACTTAAAATACAGGGACTGTGCCATAACTAGGGACTCGAATCGCCCCATGAACAAATTTGCGTAACTGGGGGCGAATCGAGTCCCCATGGCACAGCGCCTGTTCTGCCGATAAATGGTATGATTGAATTCAAAAACATTATTAAGAAGAATATATCTAATGGACTCCAGTAAAAATTCTGACTGACTGGGGTTTAGTGAGGGGTCCTCTTGTAAAAAATGTTTAATTGCAGGAACACCTAAATTAGTGGAGATGTTAGAATAGAGGGAGCACACATCCAGGGTAAGGAAACTATAATGGGGGGGGTAGGGATAGGGCATGTAGTTCAGAAATGAGCTGAGCTGAATCTCTCAAATAGGATGGTAAATGTAAAACAAAAGGTTGGAGAAATAAATCTATAAAGTGGGAAAGGTTTGCAGTAATCGAACCAATACCAGAAATAATAGGTCTACCAGGGGGATTGGTTAAGCATTTATGTAATTTGGGTAAATAATAAAAAATAGGTAAATTATAATTTTTAATATTGAGAAATGTGTGCTCCCTCTTATCCAACAATTGATTTTCTACAGCTCCACCTATAAGCAAACAATATTGTGAAAAAATATGAGGAGAAGGGTCATTGGAAAGCGGGGTATAATATTCAAGATCTGATAGGATTCTGAGGGCTTCATTTTTATAATCAGCCCTATTCAAAACAGCGACCCCCCCACCTTTGTCTGCAGGGCGAACAATAATAGATTTATTGTTCTGTATGGATTTAATTGCAATTCTCTCAGCAGAAGTTAGATTATCATTCTCCTTAAAAATAACAGATTTATCACATAAATTTGAAAAATCCTGCATGACCATATGGTAAAAAGTCTCAAGATGGCTGCCACGATTGTGTAAAGGGTAGAACGAAAATTTAGGTTTTACTAGTACATGACGAGCTGGAGTCATGTCAACTCATGTGGTAACGGGAATGGGAGTGTTACCAATACCAGGATTACAAACTCCCAAATTCGAAAATTGGGGGGTATTAATAGTTTGATGATCGGATCTATTCTGGATAAAAAAATGACGGCTCAATGTTAATCTACGAATAAAGTCATTTAGATCTAAGAATAACTGAAAGCAATCCCTCTGTTTCATTTAACTCCACAGTATCTAAAAAAGTTTCCAAGTAAAAAATCATTATTCCTGTGATAGTTCGTTTGCTATCTATCTACTTACTTGCTCGTGTGGGCTTCAATACGTTGGCCGCACCGTACAGACGGTGCAGTCACGTATGAACAAACATAGATCTAACATTAAAAATGGTTTTGTTCTACATAGTGTCTCACGCCACTTACTTCTTAAACATGATAGATGCATTGATGTTTTAAAGCTGACTATACTAGAAACTATTCCAGTTTTTAGTCATAATCGTATACAGCGATTAAATAATAGGGAATCCTTCTGGATTTTTTCTTTGGTTACTTTATTTCCAGATGGTCTTAATGAGACACTGGAAAATGCCCGTTAAAACATCAAAGAGAAAAAAGAGGAAAGAGGAAAAAATAAATAAAGGAGATAAAAATGGGAAAAATAGGGGAAAGGAGAGAAAAAAAGGGAAAGAAAGAGGGAGATAAAAGAGAAGGGAGAAAAAAAAAATAATAATAATTTTTTTTTTTTAGATATAGTACTATAATATTTTTAAAATGTTTTTGTTAAAATTTGATATTTGTTTTTAATTGTATTGTATTTGTTTTATTGGGTGCTTTGTTGTGATGTTATTATGTGCTTCTATCTTGTTGTGAAGGGCTTAAAGGGCTTGACCCCTCAAGGGGTTAATTTAAATTTCCTCCTTGAAGGGGTTAACCCCTTTTCCCTATGTATACCTTGTAATCTGCTAAACCCAACATGCCTGAGGAAGCGGGTGACCGTGAAACGTGTTGCATTATGGGAAATAAATCCTTTTAACTTCTTATCTGGTCTCAGCGCTTCCATTGATCCCGCTCTGCTACCTGGAGATTGCTTGTTTTTATCGTGGCAGCCTGGAGTTGGCTGCAGCATGACTAGACCATTGAAATGTCAGATTTTTTTATTTGAAATTTAAATAAAAATTTGTGTCCCGGACCCCGCCGTGTGGGTACAAATGACCTAATCTCACAAGCACCCACAGAGCTCATGTGACCGTGAGATGTAGGTGCAATGTCTCCATAGCCCCGACTGGCCATTTTTTGTTTTTGTACCTTTGTTTAAGAACAAGCACATATCCAAGAGTCCAGAAGACTCTATAATGCAGGACGGTGGACCACCAAAAGACATTCTTCTCTAAAATTATTTTTTATGAAATAAAGAAGCAGAGTTCATCCCTTTCCGTATTATTTTTGAAAATTTTAATCAAAAAATCACACCCAACAAGCGTTAAATGGTGTAATGGTTATTATTCCGGAAAATTCAAGTTTTTTACTGTGAAAATTAGCAGAAAATTTGAAAAAAAAAACACTGCCCAAGAGTGTTTAATAACCCCATACATTGCACCATAAATGTTGAAATTTTAATTAAGCATGTATGTATTTCAAAAATTCTAAAATTAAAGGCCCAAGCCCAGAAGTATCATGAAGTCAAGTAGTTCCTAAAAGACACAGGAGCAGTCAGGAGTAGGCATCAGCAGTACCCAAGAGGCTTTTATAATCCCTTACATTGCACGATCAATCGTGAGATCGAGCAATAACAGGTGTGTTATGCCCTCAGATGTCTGGGGCGGCACGCGCGCTACACTGAACAGACCAGCGTGTGTCTATCCTTCACCAACAGGTGCGGGTAACCCGCTGAACCCTGTTCGTGATAGGGATCAGGGATTGCAATTATTTGCCAGGAAAGAAGAATCCCAACTAAGTGCGGTTCATAAGCTCGGGTTCATTAAGTCCCTGCCCTTTGTACACACCGCATGTCTCTACTACCGATTGGATGGTTTAGTGAGGTCCTCGGATCGGCCCCGGGGGGGTAGGCGAAGGCCCTGGCAGAGCGCCGAGAATGTAAAGATCATTGTTGAAATTTGCATTAAGCATGTATTAGCTACTGCTAAACTTTCAAAAATGAAAGGCCCAAGGCCAGAAGCATCAGTGAGGCAAGAAGTTCCTGACAGACACAGGATGAGTCAGGAGCAGGCATTTGCTGTACCCAAGAGGATTTCATAACCCCTTACATTTAAAGATCAATGTTGAAATTTGCATTAAGCATATATTTAGCAACTGCTAAACATTCAAAAATTTAAGGACCAAGGCCCGAGGAATCAGGGTTGCAAGTAGTTCCTGAAAGACACAGAATGAGTCAGGAGCAGTCATTCACAGTACCCAAGAGGGTTTCATAACCCCTTACATTTAAAGATCAATGTTGAAATTTGCATTAAGCATGTATTTAGCTACTGCTAAACATCCAAAAATTAAAGGCCCAAGGCCCGAGGCATCAGGGAGACAAGTAGTTCCTGAAAGACACAGAATGAGTCAGGAGGAGTCAGGAGCAGTACCCAACAGGGTTTCATAACCCCTTACATTTAAGAACAATGTTGAAATTTGCATTAAGCATGTATTTAGCTACTGCTAAACTTCCAAAAATTAAAGGCCCGATGCATCAGGAAGGCAAGTAGTTCCTGAAAGACACAGAATGAGTCAGGAGCAGTCGTTCGCAGTACCCAAGAGGGTTTCATAACCCCTTACATTTAAAGATCAATGTTGAAATTTGCATTAAGCATGTATTTAGCTACTGCTAAACTTCCAAAAATTAAAGGCCCAAGGCCAGAAGCATCTGTGAGACAAGAAGTTCCTGAAAGGCACAGGATGAGCCAGGAGACGGCAATCACAGTACCAAAGAGGGTTTCATAACCCTCATTGATAACCCCAAGAGGGTTTCATAACTAACCATAATTGGGAAGTGTTGGTGTAGCAGCATGGTCAATCTACTCTGAGGCATCTGGAATTGGTGGCTGGAAATCTTGGCTGATCCATCCCCGATTCATCTTGACAAACGTCAGTCTCTCCACATTTTTAGTGGACAGATGAGTTCGCCTTTGGGTGACTATGGCCCCACCCTCTCTGATGGCACAATACTGGCCGGACAGGACAGCTTTTCCAGGGCAAATTCGGCTAGTTGCGGCCATAAATCAAGTTTGGCTGCCCAGAAGTCCAGCAGATCTTTAATGGTTGTTGGCATGGCCATGTTAAGGTATGTCTACCTACTGCTGATGAGTTGCTTCACTATGCGGGTGAAGAAAGCTGCTCATCATCGGCTGTAGACTCAGGCTTCTGCTGATTGAGCTGGTCCTGCTCCTGCCACCCCTCCCCTACCAAGCAGCAATGGCAGTGGAAGGTGAGCGCAGTGGGCCCCCCGAATCAGACCTGCGAGCAGATACACCATGTGGCCGATAGGCATCGGCAAACTGACTACGTAGAGACTCTCTGTAGTAGGTCAGTTTGTCCTCCCTCTCAGTGGGTTTAAAAAAGGCAATTCGGGGGTCACTACGCAAGCAACTGAGCATGCATCGTGCCATTTGCGCCAGTGGCTCGGAGTGACTACCTGCCTCCATCTCCACTGCATACTGCCACGGTGAGTCTGGGTCCTCTGTCTCGCCTTCCTCATAACCCTCTAGCTCCTCTGGCTGCTCCTGCTCATCCTCTCCTGTCCGATGACTAGAAACACCGGCCATCTCATCCAACCTAAACTGTGCTCCGCTCTGCACCTCATCATTCTCCTCCTCCAGTTCAGCCCTCACAGGGCTCAAGTAGCCTTGAGATGTAGGCACAACATCTCCATTGCCGCGACCAGCCATGGTTTCAATCACTTGTTGTAGGAAATGTAGGAGTGGAATTACTTTGTTCATGGCGTGATCCAGGCGACTTACAAATAATGTGGCTTCCTCAAAGGGCCTCAGCAAACGGCAGGTGTCGCGTATGTGCTGCCACTGGTTCACATTGAAGTTATACAGGGGAGTACTCCTATCTACTTGGATCATCAAGAAATCGGTGATGGCTTTTCTTTGTTCGTATAGTCTGTCCAAGATATGAAGCGTGGAATTCCAACTTGTGGCAACATCACTAGAGATGAGCGAACTGAAGCCAATTCGCCGAATTTTCCCGAAAAGTTTGTTTCGATCCGAATTTATTCGCGGCTAATCGATGTTAAAAAATGGCTATTTCTAGCCTACATACAGCCTCTATAGGGGTATAGAACACTTTGCTGTGTCGTAAAATGCATACGAGTGTGCTGGGGTAGTGAAATAATACTGTTATTCAGAATAGCATGCAGATTACCGGCGTCGCTCTTAGAATCACTGCTGCACAGCAGCACAATGACAGTGCCTGGTGGTGGCATCAGTGTCAGGAGACCATATAGTGACTGAATGACATAGTGTGGACATAGCGTGGCAAGAGAAGACCATTTAGTGGCTGAATGGCACAGCGTGGAGCTGGCTGATGCACTAGTACACTATACACCAGGGCTTCACAATCCCCCCCCCCAAAAAAACAACACAACATATGACATTTTTTACAAAGATTTCTCGTTGGTAGCACCCGCTATCCAAAAGTTAGAAATTTCCAGACCCAGGCCCCACCTCTGCGGCATCAGTAAACCCTATATTGCCTGTAGGACACAGACTGGAGTTGGCTGATGCACCAGTATACACCAGGGCTTCACAATCCCCCCTCCAAAATCAACACAATGAGAAATTTTTGTCAAAGATTTCTCATTGGTAGCACCCGCTTTCCAAAAATTAGAAATTTCCAGAACCAGGCCCCACCCCTGTTGCATCAGTAACCCATATATTGCCTGCATGACACAGCCTGGAGTTGGCTGATGCAAGAGTACTCACCAGGGCTTCACATTCCCCCCCAAAAAACCAACACAATATATGAAATTTTTGTCAAAGATTTCTCATTGGTAGCACCCGCTATCCAAAAATGTTGAAATTTCCAGAATCAGGCCCCACCCCTGCGGCATCAGTAACCCATATATTGCCTGCATGACACAGCCTTGAGTTGGCTGATGCAAGAGTACACACCAGGGCTTCACAATCCCCCCTCCAAAATCAACACAATGAGAAATGTTTGTCAAAGATTTCTCATTGGTAGCACCCGCTATCCAAAAATTTGAAATTTCCAGAACCAGGCCCCACCCCTGTGGCATCAGTAACCCATATATTGCCTGCATGACACAGCCAGGAGTTGGCTGATGCAAGAGTACACACCAGGGCTTCACAACCCTCCCCCCCCCACCCCAAAAAAAAACAACACAATATATGAAATTTTTGTCAAAGATTTCTCATTGGTAGCACCCGCTATCCAAAAATTTGAAATTTCAAGACCCAGGCCCCACCTCTGCGGCATCTGGAACCCATATATTGCCTGTAGGACACAGCCTGGAGTTGGCTGATGCACCAGTACACACCCGAGCTTCACAATCCCCTCCAAAAAACAACAACATTTTAGAAAAATTTTTAAGAAATACCTTTGTGTAAGAACAAGCACATATCCAACAGTTCACAAGACTCTATAATGCAGGACGGTGGACCACCCAAAGACATTCTTCTCAAAAATAATAAACCACACAATGTTTGAAATTTTTTTACAAAAACTAATTCAATATGTGTGTAAGCGCATCTGTCTCCAGAAGATCAGATCACCAAAGGACTTTTTTCGCCCAAATTGATGAAGCAGAGTTAATCCCTGTCCGTATTTTTTTTTTTTTTTCATTAAAAAATCACACGCAACAAGCGTTCCGTGTTGTAACGATTAGCATTCTGGAAAATTCAATTTTATTACGGATAAAATAATCAGTAAATAAAAAAAAAAAAATACCCAAGAGTGTTTAATTACCCCATACATTGCACCAGGAGCAGTCAAGAGTAGGCCTCAGCAGTACCCAAGAGGCTTCAATAAACCCCTAACTTTGCACGATGAATTGCGAGATCAAGGAATACCAGGTGTGTTATGCCCTCTAATTTCCGGGGCCGCAGGCGCGCTCCACTGAACGGATTAGCGTGTCTCTATCTTTCATCGACCGGTGCTGGTAACCCGCTAACTCCCGGAAAGTTAAGCTCCCGCGAAGCAGGTGGTCTCCCCCGGGCACGTTTGGCTCCAGAATTTCCACTACTGCCACACCACGATGACTGCCAACCGTGCTACCGCCTTGCTGACTCAAGGGCAACCGGCAACCCCCTTCTCCTGAGATCGAGCAATAACAGGTGTGTTATGCCCTCAGATGTCCGGGGCCGCAGGCGCGCTCCACTGAACGGATTAGGGTGTGTCCATCTTTTTTTGTAGCACCCGCAATCCAAAAATTTTAAATTCCCAGACCCAGGCCCCACCTCTGCGGCATCAGGAACCCATTTATTGCCTGAAGGACAAAGCCTGGAGTTGGCTGATGCACTAGTACACACAGGGCTTCACAATCTGCCCCAAAATCAACAAAATTGTATAATTTTTTTTATTTTATTTACAACTTTGTGTAAGCACAAGCGCATATCCAACATTTCAGAAGACTCTATAAGGCAGGACGGTAGATCACCCAAAGACTTTCTTCTCAAAAATAATAAACCACATAATTGTTGAATTTTTTTTTTATTGAAATTCCTAGACCCAGGCCCCACCTCAGCTGCATCAGTAACCCATAGATTGCCTGAAAGATACAGCCTGGAGTTAGCTAATGCACGAGTTCACACCCGGGCTTCACAATCCACCCCAAAAAACGCAATTTTTTTTAAATTGTCTGACAAAATACCTTTTTGTTAAAACAAGCGCATATACAGCCACACAATATGTTCAATCTTTTTAAATAATTGAAATTCCAAGACCAAGGCCCCGCCTCTGCTGCATCAGTAACCCATATATTGCCTAACGGACACAGACTGGAGTTGACTGATGCACGAGTACACACTACACACCCGTCAACCGGGCTTCACAATCCACCCCAAAAAAACGCAAAATTTTTTCAAAATTGTCTGACAAAATACCTTTTTGTTAAAACAAGCGCATATACAGCAGTTCAGAAGACTCTATAATGCAGGACGGTTGACCACCCAAAGACATTCTTCTATAATATAATAAACCACACAATATGTTCAAATTTTTTTAAAATAATTGAAATTCCAAGACCAAGGCCCCACCTCTGCTGCATCAGTAACCCATATATTGCCTAACGGACACAGACTGGAGTTGACTTATGCACGAGTGCACACTACATACCCGTCACCCGGGCTTCACAATCCACCCCAAAAAAACGCAAAATTTTATCAAAATTGTCTGACAAAATACCTTTTAAAAAAAAAAAAAAAAAAGCGCATATACAGCAGTTCAGAAGACTCTATATTGCAGGATGGTGGACCACTCAAAGACATTCTTCTATAATATAATAAACCACATAATATGTTAAATTTTTTTTAATAATTGAAATTCCAAGACCAAGGCCCCACCTCTGCTGCATCAGTAACCCATATATTGCCTAATGGACACAGATTGGAGTTGACGGATGCACGAGTACACACTACACAACCGTCACCCGGGCTTCACAATCCACCCCAAAAAAACACAAAATTTTATCGAAATTGACGGACAAAATAACTTTTTTTTAAAAAACAAGCGCATATACAGCAGTTCAGAAGACTCTATAATGCAGGATGGTGGACCACCCAAAGACATTCTTCTCAAAAGTAATAAACCACACAATGTTTGAAATTTGTTTAAAAAAATTATTACATGTGTGTAAGTGCATCTGTCTCCAAAAAATCAGATGGCAAAAGGATTCTATTCGCCAAAAATGATTAAGCAGAGTTAATCCTTCTCCATCTATTTTTTCATTAAAAAATCACACGCAACAAGCGTACCGTTGTGTAACGGTTAGCATTCTGCTAAATTCAATTTTATTACTGATAAAATTACCAGTAAATTTAACAATAACATTACCCAAGAGTGTTTAATTACCCCAAACATTGCACCAGGAGCAGTCAGGAGTAGGCCTCAGCAGTACCCAAGAGGCTTTAATAACCCCTTACCTTGCCCGATCAATTGTGAGATCAAGCAATAACAGGTGTGTTATGGCCTCAGATGTCCTGGGCTGCACTAGCGCTCCCCTGAACGGATTAGCGTCTCTCTATCTTTCAAGGACAGGTGCGTGTTGCACGCTGAAACCAGTTCGTGATAGGGATCTGTGATTGCAATTATTTAATCTTAAAACGAGGAATTACTATTGTGGGTCATAAGCTGTTTATTAAGTCCCTGCCCTTTGCACACACCGCCCATCGCTATAAGCGATTGGATTAGTTAGTGAGTTGGTTAGTGAGGTCCTCGGATTGGCCCAGGTGGGGTAGGAGAAGGCCCTGGCAGAGCGCCGAGAATTTAACGATCATTGTTGAAATTTGCATTAAGCATGCATTTAGCTACTGCTAAACATCCAAAAATTTAAGGCCCAAGGCCAGAGGCACCAGGGAGGCAAGTAGTTCCTGAAAGACACAGAATGAGTCTGGAGCAGTCATTCGCAGTACCCAAGAGGGTTTCATAACCCCTTACATTTAAAGATCAATGTTGACATTTGCATTAAGCATGTATTTAGCTACTGCTAAACTTCAAAAAATTATAGGCCCAAAGCCAGAAGCTTCAGTTTTCCCCATATTAATAGCATAGTTGTCCCCCAGATTAGGCAGCATAGATGTCCCCCAGATTAGGACCATAGTTGTCCCCCAGATTAGGCAGCATAGATGTCACCCAGATGAGGAGCATACTTGTCCCCCAGATTAGGCAGCATAGATGTCCCCCAGATTAGGCAGCATAGTGGTCCCCCAATTAGTGCGGGCCCGTCAGAGCCAATCAAAGGGCCGTATGTGTCAAGTGGGCCATACAATCCCCAGGTCTGCCCCAGAGGGTTTCATAACCAACCACAATAGAGAAAATTTTGTTGTAGGAGCATGGTCAATCTACTCAGACCCATCTGTCATTGGTGGCTGGAAATCCTGGCTGATCCATCCCTGATTCATCTTGACAAATGTCAGTCTCTCCACATTTTTAGTGGACAGACGAGTTCGCCTTGGGGTGACTATGGCCCCGACCGCACTAAACACCCGCTCTGATGGCACACTACTGGCCGGGCAGGACAGCTTTTCCAGGGCAAATTCCGCTAGTTGCGGCCATAAATCGAGTTTGGCTGCCCAGAAGTCCAGCGGATCTTCAACGGTTGTTGGCAGGGTCATGTCCAGGTATGCCACCACCTGCTGGTTCAGGTCCTGCTCCATGTCCACCTGCTGCTGATGAGTAGCTTCACTATGCGGCTGAAGGAAGCTACTCATCAGCAACTGTAGACTCAGGCTACTGCTGATTGAGCCGCTACTGCTCCTGCCACCCCTCCCCTCCCCAGCAGCCGTGGCAGTGGAAGGTGAGCGCAGAGGGCCCCCTGAGTCAGACCTGCGAGTGGATGGACCATGTGGCCGATAGGCATCGGCCAACCGACTACGTGGAAGCTCCCTGAAGTAGGTCAGTTTTTCCTCCCTCTCAGTGGGTGTAAAAAAGGCCCCCATTCTGCGCCGGTAGCGAGGGTCTAATAAGGTGAAGATCCAGAAGTCATCGCGCTAACGAATTTTGACAATTCGGGGGTCACTGCGCAAGCAACTCAGCATGCATCGTGCCATTTGTGACAGTGACTCACTGGGACTACCTGCCTCCATCTCCACTGCATACTGCCACGGTGTGTCTGGGTCTCGCCTCCCTCGTAATAACCCTCCAGCTCCTCTGGCTGCTTCTGCTCCTCCCCTCCTGTCCAATGACCAGAAACACCGGCCATCTCATCCACTGTAAACTGTGCTCCGCTCTGCACCTCATCATCCTCCTCCAGTTCATCCCCCACATGACTCATGTAGCCATCTGATGTAGGCGCAACATCTCCATTGCCGTGACCAGCCATGTTTTCAATCATTTTTTGGAGTAAATGTAGGAGTGGAATTACGTTGTTCATGGCGTAATTCTAGCGACTAACAAAAAATGTGGCTTCCTCAAAGGGCCTCAGCAAACGGCAGGTGTCACGTATGAGCTGCCACTCGTTCACATTGAAGTTACACAGGGGAGTGCTCCTATCTTCTTGTATCATCAAAAAAATTCGAGATGGCTTTTCTTTGTTCGTATAGTCTGTCCAACATATGGAGGGTTTAATTCCAACGTGTGTCAACGTCACAAATAAGACTATGTTGTGGGATACCGTTCTGACGCTGCAGCTCAAGCAAAGTGTGCTTGGCGGTGTACGAGTGGCTGAAGTGAATGCACAGTTTCCTTGTCATTGTCAGGACATCTTGCAAATGGGGTGAAGACTTGATGAACTTCTTGACAACCAGATGCAACACGTGTGCCATGCAGGGCGAATGGTGCACACTTCCTTGTCGCAGCGCGGCCACAATGTTCTTCCCATTGTCAGTCACCATGGTTCCCATTTCCAGATTTCGTGGAGTAAGCCATACTCGGATTTCTTCCCTAATGAACTTCAGCAGTTCCTCCCCTGTGTGACTCCGTTCGCCAAGGCAAACCATGTGAAGGAAGGCTTGACACCGCTGTGCCCTACACACGTGGTACGATGAATGGCCACCGAGATTTGGATGTGCAGTGGAGGCCGAGGACACAGGGGAGGAGGAGGAGGAGGCGCACACTGCAAAAGGACCAACTGTCTGGGAGCGAGAGCGTGGAGGAGGAAGCGGTGTGACCTGTCCAAGTTGCTGCTGTGGGTGTGCAGGAACAACATTTACCCAGTGGGCCGTAAAAGACATGTATTGTCCCTGCCCGTAGTTAAAGCTCCACACGTCGGCACTGCCGTGCACTTTTGAACATACCGACAGGCTCAAGGACTGGCTCACCTTCTCTTGTACAAACTTATACAGGGCTGGTACTGCCTTCTTCGCAAAGAAATGACAGCTTGGGACTCTCCACCTCGGCTCGGCACAAGCCATCAATTCCCTGAAAGCTGCAGAGTCCATCAGTTGGAAAGGGAGGGACTGCAACACCAGCAACTTGGACAGGAGCACATTCAACTTCTGCGCCGTTGGATGAGTGGGCGCATACTGTTGTCTCTTGGACATGGCTTCGCCGATCGAATGTTGGCGGAATGGCTGACTACGAGTGGAGGAAGCAGGAGCGCAAGAAGGAGGGTTTGACACAATGCTCCCTTCGGCTGAGGTGATGGAGCCTTGGCTGGATGACGGAGGGAGCGGGTGGCCACTGGGTGATGCGGCAGGCTGGACCACTACCTCGGAGCCACGGTTATTCCAGGCCGCTTTATGGTGGCGAATCATGTGTTGACGCAGGGCCGTGGTGCCGAGATTGGGACCCTGGCCACGCTTCACTTTCTGCCCACAGATTTTGCATGTGACTACGCTAAGGTCCTCCGGATTTTTTATGAAGAACAACCACACCGCAGAGTAGCTGATTTTCCCACCCGCAGTCTGCACTATTTCACTGCTATTGGCGCCGTCTCCAGGAACCCCTGTTCCACTACCTCCCTGAATGGTAGCTTGCCGCGAAGCAGGTGGTCTCCCCCTGGCACATTTGGCTCCTGAATTTCCACTACTGCCACCACCACGCTGATTGCCAACCGTGCTACCGCCTTGATACCTCATAGACAAAGAGCAAATCTCTTCTCTCGATAATGCTGAAGCCCCGGCTTCTGCACTCGGCTCCCAATTGCGATCGGCTTCATCATCATCAAAAGATGTGTGCACGTCACTGATGTCCTCCTCGTGTTCTACTACAGTGTCTGCCTCAGGACCCTGAGCAATTGAAACACCGCCTCCCACATCACTCTCAGCATCACTACTTGGCCGCCTTGCGGAGCAAGGGATGCATGTCTCCTCACATTCTTGGCTGCCCATTAGATGCTGACTGTCCTCTATTACATCGTCCTCGCTAAATAGTGGAGCTGAACCCAAAGCATGAGATACTTCTTTGGGAGAGGGAACAGCATAGGACAAAGGCAATGGGATTACCGGGACTGCTCCCGGGCCATGCCAACTGAGGGTTGTGTCTGAGGAACCCACCGACTCTTGACTGGGGTTGTCAGATGTCGCTTGTGATGATGGGGATGAGTGTGCAAACCAATTGATGAGGAGAGTTGGGTCGATGACACGACCGCTGGGTGTTAACGGGAGCTCAGGCCTATTGCTGCGACTCCTGCTGCAACTCGCCCCAAGTCTGCTGCCAACTCTGCCTGACGTATGTAGGCATCTGCCCCTTCTCTGTGCACGTCCTGGCACTTCCCTGCCTGAAATACTTAGTGCGTTTATGAGGGTATAGAACAGCAGCTGGCGATTACTTACGGCTGTCCTTTCAAAGTATATAGGCCCTAGACAGAATAACAGTTACTAAATAGTACACTCCTTTGTTGTATGTATGCCCTTTGCAATGATGAGCGCACTGTTAAGCGTATTTATACGCAGAAAAAACTTTTTTGTTGTTGTATACACCAGCCAGTGTATACTAATGTGTGGAATAGCACTGAATTTAGCACCGAGACAGAAATACAGGTACTAAATAGTACACTACTTGGCTGTATGTATGCCCTTTGCAATGATGAACGCACTCTCGATAATGCTGAAGCCCCGGCTTCTGCACTCGGCTCCCAATTGCGATCGGCTTCATCATCATCAAAAGATGTGTGCACGTCACTGATGTCCTCCTCGTGTTCTACTACAGTGTCTGCCTCAGGACCCTGAGCAATTGAAACACCGCCTCCCACATCACTCTCAGCATCGCTACTTGGCCGCCTTGCGGAGCAAGGGACGCATGTCTCCTCACATTCTTGGCTGCCCATTAGATGCTGACTGTCCTCTATTACATCGTCCTCGCTAAATAGTGGAGCTGAACCCAAAGCATGAGATACTTCTTTGGGAGAGGGAACAGCATAGGACAAAGGCAATGGGATTACCGGGACTGCTCCCGGGCCATGCCAACTGAGGGTTGTGTCTGAGGAACCCACCGACTCTTGACTGGGGTTGTCAGATGTCGCTTGTGATGATGGGGATGAGTGTGCAAACCAATTGATGAGGAGAGTTGGGTCGATGACACGACCGCTGGGTGTTAACGGGAGCTCAGGCCTATTGCTGCGACTCCTGCTGCAACTCGCCCCAAGTCTGCTGCCAACTCTGCCTGACGTATGTAGGCATCTGCCCCTTCTCTGTGCACGTCCTGGCACTTCCCTGCCTGAAATACTTAGTGCGTTTATGAGGGTATAGAACAGCAGCTGGCGATTACTTGCGGCTGTCCTTTCAAAGTATATAGGCCCTAGACAGAATAACAGTTACTAAATAGTACACTCCTTTGTTGTATGTATGCCCTTTGCAATGATGAGCGCATTGTTAAGCGTATTTATACGCAGAAAAAACTTTTTTGTTGTTGTATACACCAGCCAGTGTATACTAATGTGTGGAATAGCACTGAATTTAGCACCGAGACAGAAATACAGGTACTAAATAGTACACTACTTGGTTGTATGTATGCCCTTTGCAATGATGAACGCACTGTTAAGCGTATTTGTACGCAGGAAAATACACCGGCAGGTGTATAACGTGTGGTATAACACTTAAATTAGCACAGAGACAGAAAAAAAGGTGGTATATGGTACACTATTTGCTTGAATTTAGGCCCTTTGCAATGATAAGGCCACTGAAAAATTTTTACGCAGGAAAACCTTTTTTTTCTTTAATACACCGGCAGGTGTATAACGTGTGGTATAAAACAAAAATACAGGTACTAAATAGTATGCTATTTGCTTGTATGTAGGCCCTTTGCAATGATAAGGCCACTGTTAAGCGTATTTGTACGCAGGAAAACCTTTTTTTTCTTTAATACACCGGCAGATGTATAACGTGTGGTATAACACTGAATTTAGCACAGAGACAGAAAAAAAGGTGGTATATGGTACGCTATTTGCTTGTATGTAGGCCCTTTGCAATGATAATGTCACTGAAAAAGCGTATTTGTACTCAGGAAAACCTTTTTTTTTCTTTAATACACCGACAGTTGTATAACGTGTGGTATAACACTGAATTTAGCAAAGAGACAGAAAAAAAGGTAGTATATGGTACGCTATTTGCTTGTATGTAGGCCCTTTGCAATGATAATGCCACTGTTAAGCGTATTTTTACTCAGGAAAAACTTTTTTTTCTTTAATACACCGACAGGTATATAAAGTGGGGTATAACACTTAATTTAGCACCGAGACAGAAAAAAATGTAGTATATGGTACGCTATTTGCTTGTATGTAGGCCCTTTGCAATGATAAGGCCACTGTTAAGCGTATTTTTATGCAGGAAAACCTTTTTTTTCTTTAATACTGCGGCAGGTATATAAAGTATGGTATAACACTTAATTTAGCACAGAGACAGAAAAAAATGTAGTATATGGTACGCTATTTGCTTGTATGTAGGCCCTTTGCAATGATAAGGCCACTGTTAAGCGTATTTTTATGCAGGAAAACCTTTTTTTTCTTTAATACTGCGGCAGGTATATAATGTGTGGTATAACACTTAATTTAGCACAGAGACAGAAAAAAAGGTGATATATGGTACACTATTTGCTTGTATGTTGGCCCTTTGCAATGATAAGGCCACTGTAAAGCATATTTGTACTCAGGAAAAAAAAATTCTTTAATACACCGGCAGGTATATAACGTGTGGTATAACACTGAATTTAGCACAGAGACAGAAAAAAAGTTGGTATATGGTACGCTATTTGCTTGTATGTAGGCCCTTTGCAATGATGAGGCCACTGAAAAAGCGTAATTGTACTCAGGAAAAACTTTTTTTTTCTTTAATACAGGTGTATAACGTGTGGTATAACACTTAATTTAGCACAGAGACAGAGTAACAGGTGAAAAATGGTAAAAAGGCACTAAAGTCCACACTAATAGACTTATTTCTGAACAGCAGCAGAACCCAACAGTGCAGCACCACAAAAAAAAATCCAGGGATTAAACCCTAAATTGCACTCTGTCACACAATTCTGAGCAGCAGAAGTTTTGTGGAGCAAATAAAATTAAACTCAATTGGGCTGAAAAATGAGGAGATAAGATGCTTCAGAAAGTTCAGGCAGCTTGGAGATCTGTATGAGGCAGCTGACAGCTATCTGCCCCTCTCTGCTGCAATGCTCAATAACATGAATAGGAGGTTTAGCTATCAATGATCCTTCTCAGTGTAACACCAAAGCACTCTGCACTCCTGCCTTTCCCTAATACTGAAGTGACTAGCAGTTGCAGTGTAACTCTGTGGTATGAGCTATTCACACACACACGCAGTCCCGTCCTCTCTATCTGAGTGCATAGATGAAATGAAGAGAGGCAAGATGGCCGCCGATTATATAGGGGCTGTGACATCACAGGGGTCGGTGAACACTGATAGGCTGCATCTCACATGTGATTCAGGGTCAGCCCGCCTACCTTCATTCCTGCCGCTGTTTCCCGCCCTCCCATAATCCTCTGCCCCATGTACTCACATGTGGATCCGCCATCTTAGGTCCCCAATAGCCTGGAACGCTGTAAAATGGAGTTTAATGAAGCAATTTGTGCGATAGAATCGCGGCGATATTCGTATTCGTTGCAAATCAAATTTTTCATGAAATTCGTAACAAATTCGGGTTCGTCAAGTTCGATTCACTCATCTCTAATTGCAACCATTATGGCTGCAAATTAATGCATGACACATCAGCTAAAACGGGTAATCACAGGACATACACAAGAACCTCTTCAGCGTTCTGCATTGTATAAGCAAAAAAAGTGTACATTTATGTAGGTGGTACTTGCATTAATATGCAAGACAGTAAAGGATGTACCATGGGGGTACTTTGTTGTCATTTTATTAACTATGGGGTACTTGGCTTGGGGACATTGAGAAATATTATACTAAACCCGCTCCAACGTTGTTGATTTTGCTGTTTCTCTTTCAAAAAATGGTTTACGTTTTGTATTTTCTATTTAATCTTTCTAGCTTTTCTTGATTATTTCTTTAACCTTGACCAATATCAATGTGAAGATTGCTGAAGGTACTTTGAGAGTACATTCCTACAGGACTCATTGAAATGACAGTGTACAGTGTGTACTAAAAGCAGGTTAATGTTAGGAACAGCTTGTTTTCTTTCATTGGCATTTTTTAGGTTAAAATGTACGTGTCCTCCTTTAGAAGGACTTCGGAAAGTAATGAAAAATAGTTGTTTGTGTGGTTTAAATAATAAACAACCTCCAATAAAAGAAATGTACTGAAAATAGGACAATATTCAGAACAAAAAAGCTAAGGACTGAAGCAAGAAAATGGATGGATTAACCCCTTAAGGATCTAGCGTTTTTCCGTTTCTCCACTCTCGTTTTTTCCTCCTTACCTTTTAAAAATCCCCCGTTCAATTTTGCACCTAAAAATCCATATGATGGCTTATTATTTGTGCCACCAATTATACTTTGTAATGACATCAGTCATTGTACCCAAAAATCTACGGCGAAAGCAAAAAATAAAAAAATAAAATAAATCATTGTGCAACAAAATTGAAGAAAAACACAATTTTGTAAATGTTGGTGGCTTCCCTACTTATATAGGTTTGATTTTGTCATACTTCTGGAAAGAATCATAACTACATGCAGGAAAATAGTCATTTTCTGACCCCTATAACTTTTTATTTTTCAGTGTATCGGAATGTATGAGGGCTCATTTTTTGCGCCGTGATCTGAAGTTTTTAGGGGTGCCATTTTTGTATTGATCTGACTTTTGATCGCTTTTTATTTATTTTCCGTGCGGTTTACTTAACAATATATTTTTATAGTTCAGACATTAACGCATGTGGCAATACAACATGTTTCTTTTAATTATGGTTACATATTTTTTTATATGGAACTTGGAAAAAAAGGGTGGGGGGTGATTAAAATGTTTAATAAGGAAGGGGTTAATGGGTGTTTTTTTTGTATGCAAAAAATTAACTGCAATGCACAAAAATACATTTTGTACCCCACATGCAAAACTTTTAGACTCTCAGCCACCTGACAAATCTTTAGGATGGTAGCTGAAACAGCCGTACTGGGACATTACATTCACATGTGGAAAAAATATGATTGGAAAAATAAAAGACACATGGCATTGAGTTAAACTTGACTCTTTACAGTGTAAATCGACACAGTATGCTCTGCACAGACAATGATTCAGCAGAGAATACAAGATTTCAGCTCTGAAGCTTAGAAAATGATGAATGCTGCTTTGTATTTTATTACATACTAAAGGATCACCACAATATAAAAAAAATAATATGTCAGAGTGACACACTTTTTATGTAGATTAGTTCAATAAGTTAACATTACAATTGGATTAAATGATACAATGTATCTTTCTCTAAGTCACCATACATGTTTTTGTTTTGTTAAATAAATAAATAACTAAAGAAGGAATATCTAGTCTGATGAAATATGGTTTGCTTCTAGCTAATGAGTTCTAAATGAGTTTTATCCTCAAAATGGGCACAAGTACCAAAAAACTATACAATCGTAAAAGATTTCCTTAATGACAATACCATTGTACTCCTCAAAAACAGCAACAGCAGTTTATTAAAAGTATATATAAGAAATTTAAGTCTGCAAATAAAATATCTAGCAGTGTAGCTAATATCGGAACTTTTGAGACAATAACAGGAAGCAATGTGAATCAACATAAATACAGTACATTCTAGCTTAATAGAAGGCATTCTATCATATTACCACAGCAGGAGGGTCCACAAAATTAGATTTCCAATTTTACGTAAATAGACTTTCTGAGCACCTATGTGCACCAATACAAAATATGAAAAGATAAAAATGGTATTTCTCTGAGCTATTGTTGCTTTACAAAGGCACAAAGCACAAAAGAATTAGAGTTAAGCAGTTCATAAGAATTTTTTATCAGTATGATTCCAGCAAGCATATTTTGTATTAGAATGATGAGAAAGAACAAAAAATGTAGGTAGGAACATTTCAAGCTGTTTATCTTAGCGCTCTGCTTTCAGTGCAAACAACAAAATAGTCTTTGCCCACTGCACTAATGGAATGGGGGAAAAACCTGCATTACTGTGATAATACCTTTACAACAGAGTTACATTAGCAGTAATAACCAAAAATTTTCCATTTGTAAATTCTGCCAGCTAGCACATTACAAGTCCTATGTTTTTTTTTACATTTTTACAGACAGTAATGTCGAATTATCGTTTTTTTTGTTTTTTTTTAGAATACAGCATGAAAAACATATTGAAGTGAAGAAGTTAATGTGCTTTTATGCTTTTAGATTTACAAAGGCTGAAAGAGTGAACACATATCTATACATGTATTATCATTTTAATAGACTAAAGTACAGTTGGGCAGTATTTAACTTGAGTATATAGAATATATATATATATATATATATATATATATATATATATATATATATAGTGTCTCACATAAGTGAGTACTCTCTCTTTTTAAAAAGCTTTTTATACCTTTTCATGTGACAACACTCAAGAAATTACACTCTGCTACAATGTAAGGTAGTGAGTGTACAGCCTATATTACATTTAATGTTTGTGTCCCCTTAAAATAACTCAACACACAGCCAATAATGTTTAAACCTTGGTAACAAAAGTTAAAATGTCCAAATTGGGCCCAAAGTGTCAATATTTTGTGGGGACTGCCTTAAAGGGGTTATCCATTATAAGGTGATTTTAGTATGTACCTGCCAGACATTTATGAACATGCTTAGCAAGGATCTATGCTTGCCTTTGGGTTAAATAGCTATGGATATCTTACCATACCATGGTAAGATACCATGGGATTACCATAAAGCTGTGGCTATCTTTTTGTGAACTGAATATTTCCTGTTGGAGTTTTCTTTTACTACAAATCCCATAATTCCACACCATTCCACCCCACCCAATGAACCACAAATAAGCTAAATTCCATGCAAAAGCCAAGTGCTTTCTTATCAGAGTGCCTCTAGCTGTTGCAAATTCCCTGTGCTTACTTCACCCATTGAAGCAGAACAGACTCCCTGTCATCACCTGACTATTGAGGAGGTGTCTCGGCCGCACTTCATCCTGGAAATACCTGAGACAGGAGTCATTTCGTATGCTGTTAAAATGATTATCCAGAGAAAAGATCACATAAGAATGCAAGACCAATTCCTGGAATACCCCTTTAACCCCAGCTGACGTGCTGGGTACAAAACACGCTCTAACAGAGCATAGCTGGGCCCAAGTCAGGGCCCCATACGGGCGATCGCGGGGGTGGGGGGTTGGGGGGGGGGGCATCTGCAGGGTCCAGACACCTGTCCTCTATCCTGTCAATAAACACACTGTTGAGAAGGGTGAAAAATTGATGTTGTTAAGGTGTGTTTATACAAATAGTAAAATCCAATGCTATGTGCAAGACAGATATTAGCCTTTTACATGATGGCCCTGTTGTGAATCTCATAGTGGGGAAAAAATAGGCATATGTTAGAAAAACACCTAGTCATGCCCAAAATGTAATTCCTTTTGGTGCACAGTTGAAAGTCTGATTAATAAAATTGGAGAAACAAAGATCTTGCTAAAACCTGCTCTGGTTCTTCTTATTAATATTGAGGGTACACACAAACAAATGAAAACCCCTACTTGTCACATACTGTATTACATTCTGCTAAACTTCTTTTAGCTAGAAGAAACACAACAAAAATTCCCACAACAGAAGAATTAATAAACAGTCTCTACAAACCAAGCATATGAAAGGGTGCTAGCAAATCAGATTGGTAACAGGAATAAATACAGATTTTTATGGGAAAATTGGAATAAAATGTAACCACCCAAAACCCAACTATCCAGTTGTCTGATTCTTCTCTGATGTATTAACATTTTTGTGAGGATGTGGAAACACTCTGGCCCACATTTATCATTGTCTTTAGACTGTTTTTTTGTGTCTAAAAAAGGGGCAAAAAAGGCTCTAGCAGGGTTTTTTGCACCTTTTTTTGCCCCTTTTTGTTTACACACTTCTGCTGATTTTGAGTTGCAATCCACTGATTTTGGCAATAGACAAGATATGGAAGGGATTTATCATTGCCCCTTTTTGTAAAAAGGCGCAAAGCCACTGAAAAGTCTCTAAAACTACACCAGCCCAGACATGGTGTAGCTTTTTGGTGTATGTGTAGACAGAAATTTCAGAAAATGTGCACCTGCACAAAATTTATCAAAGCTCTTTTGCCTTTTAACAAATTTGGTGCTCCTACACATTATCAGCACAAAAAAAAGGTGTAAAAAAATGCTTCTCTTACACTGCAATGATAAATGTGGGCCTCTGTCTGTCCACTTGGATAGTCCTATTTTACAGTAAATAATCATATACTTTTCACACACATCAAGTAGTGGTCTCAGCACCTTCCCTTTGTTGCACTAGATTAAGTAAGCGGACATCTGATCCACACAGTCCCTGGAAGCCAATCCCGATACCTCTTTGGTGCTATCAAGCAATATCAGAATAGCAGACAATATAAAACAATGTAAGAACTGCGGAGCACTCACCATGTCTGTTATATCAGAGGTTTCTTTATTGTCACTTCGAGCAAGTGGGATACATGCAGGGGAGGATGGTAAAGACGCGGGGGTATTCACGATGGGGACGGACCGTTTACACGCTGGATCGCTTCGTCAGGCCGGTACTGCATGTATCCCGCTTGTTCGAAGTGACAATAAAGAAGCCTCTGATTAAACAGACCTGGTGAGTGCTCCGCAGTTTTTACATTGTTTTGAAACATACACTTTATTTCTCCATTTGTTAAAGACAAACCAATATTTCTCTGTCCTTAATGAATTAATCTAATTTAATTCAAAATTACACTTCTTTTCTCATACTGCCTACTAAAAGTTATTGTTTGATATCCCACTTAAGCTATGTGAAGTTAAATGTAGCTCACACTTTATTTCACTAATAACTTTTATTATTTAATCAAAAAATGTCTAACTTACTTATTTTATATACAGTTGACAGATGTAACTCCATTATATGATCTATGTAAAACTAAACATAGCCTCTAATTTAATTTCTCTTTGCAATGTTATTGTTTAATAAAGACTTTTTAGAAAAAGTAATATATATTCTGTGCACTGTTCAAAAATTATTTGAATGTATGAATTATATGAATGTATTTAGGAAAGTAACTTTTTCCTGAAAGTACTATTTTATCTATGTGTGTATATTCATTATACATATACTGATTGTATTTTAATTGTTATACTTCAAAAATCTTCAATAAAAATAATATTGACAATAAAAAAAGAAAAACACCTAGCTGTGTCCCCAATGCTCTCTGTACTGCGGTACTACCACCCTGTTGCCATGGTTTCCAGCCATCAGTGGGGCTGTTTAGTGTATCAAACAACTAAACGGGCATGAGGCTGGCATTCCACATTGCCTGACGGTGCCAGATTTTAGCTGGCAGTTGTTGGCCGCAATCACCTGTAATTGGAGTTTATGACTTTATCAGGGTTCCCATATCTTCTCTTCTGTGCATCCCTAGATTCTGACTCCTATCTATTTTCCCTGACCTCTGCCTTTGTATTCTGATTTGTACTAGACAAGATCTGTTCTGGCCTGACTTGTTTTCTGGTATTGTTTTGGATTCTGACTTGGTACTGAAGCCGTCTTCTGGTTCTTACCCCTGGTTAAGTTTTGCTATCTGGTTTCTTCTCTTAAAGGGGTTATGCAGAAATACAAAAGAGAGAAAGAAAAACAGAGCAGATTTCTTTAAAAAAATAATAAAATAAAAAACACCACCACCTCTTTCTTTAGATTGTGTGTGGTATCAACTGGTGCCAGAACGTTTAACAGATTTGCAAATTACTTCTGTATAAAATCTTAATCCTTAATCAGCTGCCTTATACTCAAAAGGAAGTTCTTTTCTTTTTAAATTTCTTTTCTGTCTCACCACACTGCTCTCTGCTGACACCTCTGTCTGTCTCAGGAACTGTCAAGAGCAGTGTTATGCCTAGCGCTCCGGGTCCCCGCTCCTCCCCGGAGCGCTTACGGCGTCTCTCTCTCCGCAGCGCCCCGGTCGGTCCCGCTGACCGGGAGCGCTGCACTGTCATGGCCGTCGGGGATGCGATTCGCACAGCGGGACGCGCCCGCTCGCGAATCGCATCCCAGGTCACTTACCCGTTCCCGTCCCCTGCTGTCATGTGCTGGCGCGCGCGGCTCCGCTCTCTAGGGCGCGCGCGCGCCAGCTCCCTGAGACTTAAAGGGCCAGTGCACCAATGATTGGTGCCTGGCCCAATTAGCTTAATTGGCTTCCACCTGCTCCCAGACTATATCTGATCTCTGCCCCTGCACTCCCCTGCCGGATCTTGTTGCCTTAGAGCCTAGTGAAAGCGTTATTGTGTTTGTCCTTACTGTGTACTTGGCCTCCTGCTATTACCTTATTGACTACGATCCTTGCTGCCTGCCCCGACCTTCTGCTACGTCCGACCTTGCTTCTGTCTACTCCCTTGTACCGTGCCTATCTTCAGCAGTCAGAGAGGTTGAGCCGTTGCTAGTGGATACGACCTGGTCACTACCGCCGCAGCAAGACCATCCCGCTTTGCGGCGGGCTCTGGTGAACACCAGTAGTGACTTAGAACCGGTCCACTAGCACGGTCCACGCCAATCCCTCTCTGGCACAGAGGATCCACCTCCTGCCAGCCGTGACAAGCAGGAGAGGTTTTCCATGAGGATTGGCTCCTGCTATGGACAGTTCCTGAGACAGACTTTGGTGTCAACAGAGAGCACTGTAGTCAGAAATAAACTACATTTAAAAATCACTTCCTCTGTAATATACAGCATCTGGTAAGTACTGGACGGGTTATGTTTTTAAATAGAAGTAATTTACAAATCTGTTTATTTCTGGCACCAGTCGATTTTACCGGAGTACCCCTTCAAATTTGACTTAGACGTTCTTGTTTGGATCGAATCAAGTCTGTTTGATTACACTTTATAATTTCTGCCCTATTAGGGGCTGTCGCACAGTTAGGGGCCGCCAGTTAGAATGGATCATCCAAGTAGTGAGGGACAGTGGGTTAGGTTCAGCTTAGGGCTACACTGTCCCTTCATGTACCACTCATAACAGCATAGCTTCAAGTATTTTGCATTGGGGCTATATTGTGCATTGCTAATTAGAATGGATAGGACTGCCTCACATTGACCATTCAGCGGCATGCTGTTATTTATGGGTGAGGAATTCTTGCATAGATATCTGCCCCCTAAAGAGGATAGAAAGGTCAGCTGATTTTATTGTGGTGTCTATTGAGGCAGTATGCAGATAAATAAAGGAAGATCCCTGCACTCCTTACTACTGAACAAAAGGTTGCTTTATTTCATCAAACTATAGGAATTTAGGATGCACTATCACAGTGTGCCCAGCATTCCCAGGTTGTGAGGAAAATAAATCATTCTTCTGTTAAACAACAGCTAGGGCCTGTTTGTATCTTTCTTTCTTTATCTAACTGTTGGTATCTAACAGCTATAGAAGAGACAGGAGAAACATGCTACATCTTTCTTGAGTGTTGCACCTCTACTCCAACTAAATCATCTAGTTGACACAAGTAACCACTGCAATCCCAGTAGTGTTAGTAGCAACAAAAAGAGAGATAAAAGCCAAAATGGACCTATTGAATTAACTAGAAATGTACTGTATGGTTGAGATTGTATGACAAAGGGAGTTGAAAAGCACTACAGATTTGGGTAAATGACAACTAGATGAACTCAAAGAAGCTACCAATATATCACACAACTATGGTGAGGATCTAAGGCTACCCCAGTTATATCACCAAAGCCTGCCGGGAATCCAGAAGTTAGCAGCCATGGACCCAGGTAGTGTCTAGAGAGTGTGATGACTGAATACTGCCTTAATTCAAGAGGCAAACAATTCGAGAGGTTAGCAGAGTGGTAGACTAGCCGGGGTCAGGTACAAGAACACCTATACAGTCCTAACAGGAAGACCTATACAGCAGTAAGATACCTGCTCATAGTGGGGGAAGGATGGGCATAAATATTTATTTCACCAAAAGCACCCTCAGCAATGCTAAGAGAGCTGCTGACAAGTAGACATTGCCTGCCACAGTCTCCTCATCTATCATGGCGTGATAACAGGAGAGGCGCCATGACTTGTTGAGGCTTTATCACCATCCTGATGCCTACTTGGGGATAAGTTGAAAATAGCTTATTGCAGAATAAATTTTTTTTTTTCTGGGATCTACAATTAGAGGAAAACAAGATAAAAACATGGTATGGAATTGTATTATCATCCATAACACATTTTGAGCTATTTAATATGCTAAATACATGTAATAGGTTCAGTTGAAATATTAAACTCTTTATATGAGCATGATTGCGCTAACACACAGATGGGTAATTTATATAAGGTATGTATGACACATTTGCAAGTCAGAAATGTTTTGGAAGATAATTGAAACTTTTCTTCAATAGGGAAAAGTTTAAACTCTTCCAAAGTAGTTCCTCTTCAATTTCCAATGCATCATGTATGCAATTTCAGTAGGTAATCCATACAAGCTGTAATTATTAGTAAGATCAGAATGATGCTGAATGACTCTATCTTTGGTAATGGAATCTGTCTAATTTCAATTAGAATAGTTTATTTTCAAAAGTAAGAACATCTGTACATATTTGAGAACTGAGGCTTTGAATCAGTCATTTTCTAATTCATAACTGCAGTCAAAATAAAAAAAGGCGGCCAATAGCATACATTACTAAATTGGAAAAAGCTAATATACTAAAAAAAGCATTTTAATAGGAGATTTCTGCTAAATAGTAAAATTATATGCAACCAACGACCCATTGTCTGATTTAATTTATAGTTCTAAAAACCTCAAATATTCTGTTTTAAATGTAATATGTCTTTGTGCAAGCTTTGAAAACATGGGCACAGTTTCATCAACCTCTTTGGAGGACAAAAACTGTCTTGCTTTCCTAAAACAACCAATCATAGCTCAGTGTTCATTTTCCCAAAGTGCAAAAAGGTATGAAAGCTGAACTGTGATTAGTTGCTATGGGCAAAGCCAGACACATTTTTGTCTAGTAAATTGATAAACCTAATGTTAGGGTGCATGCACACCACGTTTTCACTCTACGGGTGCCATATCTGGCGGGGGAGGGAAAAACAGTGCGCTCCCGTACCCCAGCCAGACCGACGCCCTAATCCATTGACTCTAATGAGCCGACCGGAGTCACCGTTTTAAACATTTTAAACGTTTTAAACGTATACTTTTTTTGAGGTCGGGTCAGAAAACCAGATATGGGTCAAAAATGAGCCGACCAGAGTAAAACGGTGACTCCGGACGGCTCATTAAAGTCAATGGATTAAGGCGTCGGTCTGGCTGGGGTACGGGAGCGCACGGTTTTCCCCTCCCCCCTCTGGATACGGCACCCGTAGAGTGAAAATGTGGTGTGCATGCACCCTTACACTGGGACTGTGGGGATGTTCATTCTGGAGATTGGTGGGGGTCTGTCGTTGTCTTCTACCTGTAGTCTGCTCAGCGGCACAATAATGGGGTGAATCTCTGCCACTGTGAGCTGCAGGACCTAGGAATTTTAACTAGTAAACTCAAAACACCTGCCCAGCAGGGCATAAAACACCCCTCAGAGAGAGGCACTGTGAGTTTTTTCTGTCCTGTGAGCAGGACCTGGGTCCGTGCACATTTTCAAGCGTTTGCATGGTGCGGCGTTCTGCTGTGAAACTTACTTTCACTTTGGCAGCCTGCCATGTATAGCGCGCACGCGCACACGTCTCGCCCTAACTTCCCTGTTTGGGAGGCGGAGCTAGCGATCATGTGATTGCATCCTTTTAGTATTGCTTATAGAGCAATATTTTTTCTATTTATTCCTTGCTGTTATGATTCTTATTTATAAGTATGCTAACCATACTTTTTCTTAGTTTTTTTTTGTTGGTTTTCTTGTAAATCCACTCTAACTTCCTGGGGGTGGAATTTACCTCCTATATAAGGCAGGCTTTCCCTTCAGTCTGTCTCTTTGAGCCTGCAGCTACAGGGTTTGTATTGCTGTACCTTTTCTGTGCATTGCCTTGCTTTCAGCTGTGCTTTTAGCTTCGTGGTGTGCCCCCCCCCCCCCCATTTTTTTTCCCTTAAAAAAAAACAAAGGGAAAATATTTTTTTATTAGTAAAAAAAAATTCTCTTAGATGTCTTCCAGAGAGTCCAGCGGAGCTCCATGCAAATCTTTGGATTAACCTTCTTGATGATAGTGATTTCACTACCTGTGGCGCATGTCACCCACCACCTCCTCTGCCGTCCTTAAGAGAACCCAATATTAGGGACATGTATGTCTGGGTTAAGAATTTTGTCACGGGATTGATTAAGGATCTAAAGGATTCTCTTAGTACTCCCAAGAAGTGTTCATGCTATAGTCATCCTTCCCCCGCTCCTATGGAATTGGATATTTGTGATGAGAAAGATTCCAGTTCTCATTCTTCTGAAGATGAGGTGGTGGATGTTTCCAGATATTATTTTCCTTAGCCAAGTCCTAAGCCTGATACTCTCTCCACATCTAAAGCACTTAGAGCCTTTCAGATGAATGATCTACAGGGTGAGCCATTTATATGGATCTACCTTAATAAAATGGGAATGGTTGGTGATATTAACTTCCTGTTTATGGCACATTAGTATATGTGTGGGGGGAAACTTTTAAGATGGGTGGTGAACATGGAGGCCATTTTGAAGTCGGCCATTTTGAATCCAACTTTTGTTTTTTCAATAGGAAGAGGGTCATGTGAAACATCAAACTTTTTGGGAATTTTACAAGAAAAACAATGATGTGCTTGGTTTTAACGTAACTTTATTCTTTCATGAGTTATTTACATGTTTCTGACCACTTATAAAATGTGTTCAATGTGCTGCCCATTGTGTTGGATTGTCAATGCAACCCTTCTCCCACTCTTCACACACTGATAGCAACACCGCAGAAGAAATGCTAGCACAGGCTTCCAGTATCCATAGTTTCAGGTGATGCACATCTCGTATCTTCACAGCATGGACAATTGCCTTCAGATGACCCCAAAGATAAAAGTCTAAGGGGGTCAGATCAGGAGACCTTGGGGGCCATTCAACTATCCCACGACGACCAGTCCACTTTCCAGGAAATTGTTCATCTAGGAATGCTCGGATCTGACACCCATAATGTGGTGGTGCACCATCTTGCTGGAAAAACCCAGGGAACGTGCCAGCTTCAGTGCATAAAGAGGGAAACACATCATCATGTAGAAATTTTGCATATCCAGTGGCTTTGAGGTTTCCATTGATGAAGAATGGCCCCACTATCTTTGTACCCCACATACCACACCATACCATCAATTTTTGTGTTCCAACAGTCTTGGAGGGATCTATCCAATGTGGGTTGGTGTCAGACCAATAGCGGTGGTTTGGTTTGTTAACTTCACCATTCACATAAAAGTTTGCCTCATCACTGAACAAAATCTTCTGCGTAAACTGAGGGTCCTGTTGCAATTTTTGTTTTGCCCATTCTGCAGCACCTGAAACTACGGATACTGGAAGCCTGTGCTAGCATTTCTCCTGCGGTGTTGCTATCAGTGTGTTAAGAGTGGGAGAAGAGGGTTGCATTGACAATCCAACACAATGGGCAGAACATTGAACACATTTTAAGGGGGGTCAGAAACTTGTAAAATAACTCATGAAAGAATAAAGTTACGTTAACCCCTTAACGACGCAGGACGTATATTTACGTCCTGCGCCGGCTCCCGCGATATGAAGCCGGGACCCGCGGCTAATACCACACATCGCCGATCGCGGCGATGTGCGGTATTAACCCTTTAGAAGCGGCGGTCAAAGCTGACCGCCGCTTCTAAAGTGAAACTTAAAGTATCCGGGCTGCTCAGTCGGGCTGTTCGGGACCGCCGCGGTGAAATCGCGGCGTCCTGAACAGCTGATCGGACACCGTGAGGGCTCTTACCTGCCTCCTCGGTGTCCGATTGACGAATGACTGCTCCGTGCCTGAGATCCAGGCAGGAGCAGTCAAACGCCGATAATGCTGATCACAGGCGTGTTAATACACGCCTGTGATCAGGATGAGCGATCAGTGTGTGCAGTGTTATAGGTCCCTATGGGACCTATAACACTGCAAAAAAAAAGTAAAAAAAAGTGTTAATAAAGGTCATTTAACCCCTTCCCTAATAAAAGTTTGAATCACCCCCCTTTTACCATAAAAAAAATAAAACAGTGTAAAAAAATAAATAAATAAACATATGTGGTATCGCCGTGTGTGTAAATGTCCGAACTATAAAAATATATCATTAATTAAGCCGTACGGTCAATGGCGTACGCGCAAAAAAATTCCAAAGTCCAAAAAAGCGTATTTTGGTCACTTTTTATAACATTAAAAAATGAATAAAAAGTGATCAAAAAGTCTGATCAAAACAAAAATCATACCGATAAAAACTTCAGATCACGGTGCAAAAAATGAGTCCTCATACCGCCCCGTACGTGGAAAAATAAAAAAGTTATAGGGGTCAGAAGATGACATTTTTAAACGTATACATTTTCCTGCATGTAGTTATGATTTTTTCCAGAAGTGCGACAAAATCAAACCTATATAAGTAGGGTATCATTTTAACCATATGGACCTACAGAATAATGATAAGGTGTAATTTTTACCGAAATATGCACTGCGTAGAAACGGAAGCCCCCAAAAGTTACAAAATGGTGTTTTTTTTTTCCGATTTTGTCGCACAATGATTTTTTTTTCCGTTTCGCCGTGCATTTTTGGGTAAAATGACTAATGTCACTGCAAAGTAGAATTGGCGACGCAAAAAATAAGCCCTAATATGGATTTTTAGGTGGAAAATTGAAAGGGTTATGATTTTTTAAAGGTAAGGAGGAAAAAACGAAAGTGCAAAAACGGAAAAACCCTGAGTCCTTAAGGGGTTAAAACCAAGCACATCATTGTTTTTCTTGCGAAATTCCCAATACGTTTGATGTGTCACATGACCTTCTTCCTATTGAAAAAACAAAAGTTGGATTCAAAATGGCTGACTTCAAAATGGCCGCCATGGTCACCACCCATCTCGAAAAGTTTCCCCCGTCACATATACTAATGTGCCACAAACAGAAAATTAATATCACCAACCATTCCCATTTTATTAAGGTGTATTCATATAAATGGCCCACCCTGTACTCTCCGCATTAATGTCAGCGGAGTGGCAGAGACCGGAGAAAGCTCCAGTTATTTATAAAAGATATAAGATGATGTTTCCTATTGAGGAGTCTCAGGCCAAACCTTGGGCCAATCCCCCTAGGATTTATATGGCTATTGCTAAAATGTCTAAACGTACCATTATTCTTTCAGAAGATGGTTCTTATCTCCGGGATCCAACGGATCGTCGGATGGAGGTGGCTTTTAAGCAAACCTATATTTCTGGCTCTAGTCAGAGCTCTGTGGCCATTGTTTCTAGTAATTTGGCTTTATCCTTAAGGAAATGGCTAAATGATCTGCAAGAGGATATCAGTTCCGGGGTTGCTAGAGTAGATGTTCTGTCTTTTCGGAAGATGAATCTGGGAGTAGATTTTTTTAGTCGACGCCTCTGTGCAACAGTTGAAGTTTGGTGCCAAAACCATGGGCCTATCTACAGCAGGCAGAAGAGCACTTTGGCTGTGACCCTGGCCGGGTGACAGCTCTTCCAAGTTTCAACTCTGCAACATTAAATACTTACCCGGCAAGCTTTTTGGCCCGGAACTGGACTCTATTATGCAAGAGCTTTCCGACAGGAAGGGTAAATACTTACGTTTAACTCCCTCCTCCTTTAAGAGATATGCTCGGAGGAACTCTCCTCCAAATAGGGGAAACAAACAAAATCACTACTCTACTCATGGTAGGGGGTCTAGGACCTCCAGAAGAGATAATCATTCTAAAAGTGCTACTGATCAAAAGAAGCAGAGTTTTTGACGGGGTCGATACTCCAGTCAGCAGCCGCCTATCTTTGTTTTTTCCTGCTTGGACACAGAGGATAAAGGATCCTTGGGTTCCCCTTTATGTTCTTCCTCAAGAGAAATTTCTTGTGTCCACCATTTTGCGGAAACCAAAGCAGGTTTTGTTAGAAAGCTCGATTTTAGAGCTAATTTCGTTGGCCACGCTGGAGCCTGTCCCCCATTCAGAAGAAGGCAAAGGCGTATACTCGTCGGTTTTCCTTGTACCCAAGCCTTCAGGGAAACATCGCCTTATAATCGACTTAAGGTATTTGAACCTCCACTTTCTAAAAAGAAAGTTCATGATGGAAACCATAAGATCCATCAAGCCTCTACTTTCCAAGGGAGAATTTATGGCATCTCTAGATCTGAAAGAATAATACTTTCACATCCCTATTCATCCATAACACAGGAGATTTCTGAGAATTGTGGTCAGAATCCGAGGAATTCTCTTTCATCTTCAGTTCAAAGTCATCCCATTTGGAATCACTTCAGCTCCCTTTTGTGTTCACCAAGGTGGTGTCCTCCATGATGGCGGTTCTCAGATTGTCAGGGATAAGAGTTATCCCATATCTGGACGATTGGCTATTAATAGCCAGCTTAGAGTCAATTCTTCTGGACCATGTCAGACTAACTCTAGACTTACTCCAGAGCTTGGGTTGGTTGGTCAACTGGAAGTAGTCAGATTTGACCCCAACAACAACCAAGCAATTTCTAGGCTTCATCAATTCAACAGAGATGAAGCTGTACCTCTCTGCAGCCAGGAAAGATCGTATACTGAGAGGATACTGCTTCCTCATAACACCTCGTAAAGTCTCTCTGAGGACCCTGATGAGTTTCCCGGGTCTTCTGTCCTCTGCAGCAGAAGCTTTACCTTGGGCCCTATGGCATATGATGCCCCTTCAGTCGGAAATCCTGTGCCTCTGGAACCGGTCTCTTTCAGAATTGGAATCTCTCCATATTCTCTCATCCAACACCAGACAGTCTCTCCATTGGTGGGCCAGAATAAGAGATGGGATGCCTCTAATCGATCCAACCTGGACAATTGTTACTACAGATGCCTCCGGCTCAGGTTGGGGCACCCACATGTTGGATGCCACGATTTCGGGGGATTGGAATACGGAGGAACTGTCAGGATTCGGCATGCTGGTGGTGGATCCTCTGTGATAGTGAGGGATTGGCGTGGACCGTACCGGAGGACCGGTCCTAAGTTGCTACTGGTTTTCACCAGAGCCCGCCGCAAAGCGTGATGGCCTTGCTGCAGCGGTAGCAACCAGGTCGTATCCTCCGGTAGCGGCTCAACCTCACTGACTGCTGAGACAGGCATAGTACAAAATGAGAAGGCAGGAGCGTGGTCGGACGTAGCAGAGGTCAGGGCAGGCGACAAGTGTTCACAGGCGAGAGGACAATAGCAAAGGGTTCGGCAATGGGCAAGGCAGAATACAACAATAAGGAACGCTTTCAAAATGGCACTAGGCACAAAGATCCGGCAAGGGCAGGAAAGGGATGAACACTTAATTAGGCAGGGACACAGTGGGGAATCAGGAACCAGCGCATCAATTATTGGTGTGCTGGCTCTTTAAATTTACCATAGACGGCGCGCGCGCGCCCTGGGGAGCGAGGCCGCGCGAGCCGGGATGCCGAGGACGGAGCAGCAGCGTGCCGTAGCGCAGGTAAGAAGGAGGAGGGCGCGGCGCGTGAGCGGTGGCCAGCCACCACGCGAGCCGCGTCCCTGGAAAAATAGGACCCGCGCTCCCGGTCAGTGTTTCTGACCGGGAGATGCCGGGGACCGGGGGCAACAGAAGCAGGCAGCGAGCGCTCCAGTCTCCAACTCTTCTTGGCACCAAGAAAGTTGAAAACGAGGCTGCGGTCCAAGATGTTACTCTCAGGCTCCCAAGACCTTTCCTCAGGACCGCAGCCCTCCCAATCAACCAAAAAAGATATTTTCCCCCGGGAGATCTTAGAAGCTAGAATTTCTTTGACCGTGAAGATGTCAGAGGTACCAGCGACAGGGGTGGGAGAAAGAAGTTTGGGAGAGAGGCGGTTAAAGATAGCGGGTTTAAGGAGAGAGACATGGAAAGAGTTATGGATCCGAAGGGAGGGAGGAAGATGGAGCTGGTAGGAAACCTGATTAATGCGGCTTTTGACCTTGAAGGGACCCAAGAAACTTATAGCTTGGTACCTTGAATCTGACGTACTTTGAAGAAAGCCACACCTTGTCCCCAGGACGGAATTCTGGAGGAGGTCTGCAACTCTTCTCAGCCTGGATCTTCATACGGGTCGAAGCCTTGAGGAGAGCTGTGTGGGTCTCTTGCCAAATGGAAGAGAAGTCTTGAAGAAGATCCTCGACAGCAGGTACAGAAGAGGAAGCGGTGGTTAGAGGCAGAGGTGGCAGGGGATTACGACCATACACCACAAAAAACGGAGATTTGTTGGAGGCGGAGGATGGCTTGAAATTATAAGAGAACTCTGCCCACGGGAGAAGATTCGACCAATCATCATGACGGTAAGACACAAAATGGCGGAGATAGTCTCCCAGGATTTGGTTGATTCGCTCCACTTGACCATTGGACTGTGGATGGTACGAGGAGGAAAAGTCCAATTTGACTCCGAGTTGACCACAGAGAGCCCTCCAGAATTTGGAAACAGACTGCACTCCACGGTCCGAGGCGATGTGTCTGGGAAGAATGTGGAGGCGGAAGATGTGAAGAAAAAACTGTTTGGCTAGTTCAGGCGCGGACGGGAGAGCAGGCAGCGGCACAAAGTGAGCCATCTTCGAGAACCGATCCACCACAACCCAATGACTGTCATACCACGTGAGGAGGGAAGATCAGTAATAAAGTCCATGGCTATGTGAGACCAGGGGGTCTCAGGCACAGGAAGGGGCAGAAGAAGGCCCACTGGTCTCTGACGAGGAACCTTGTCACGAGCACAGACCACGCGGGATTGAACGGATTCGGTGACATCTCTCTCCAGAGAGGGCCACCAGTACCTTTGAGAAATTAGATGAAGAGTCTTCTTGACCCCAGGATGACCGGCAAAAAGGGAAGCGTGGCCCCACTTGAGAATCTGTAACTGTTTACGAGGAGGTATGTAGATCTTGCCAGGAGGTAGTAGGCGCAAGTCCGTGGGAGCCACAGAGATGAGACGTTCAGGTGGAATAATGTGTTGGGGAGTAGGTAAGTCGCCCACAACGTAAGAAGAGCGAGAAAGGGCATCAGCCCTAATGTTCTTGGCTGTAGGACGGAAATGAATTTAAAAGTTGAAGCGGGCGAAGAACAGGGACCAACAGGCTTGACAGGGGTTCAGTCTCTGGGCAGACTGGAGGTAGGCTAAGTTCTTATGGTCCTTGAGAATGTTCAGTGGGTGAGGGGCACCCTCAAGAAGATGTCTCCATTCCTCTAGGGCCAATTTTATAGCCAACAGTTCTCTGTCCCCTATGGAGTACTTCCTTTCAGCAAAGGAAAAAATTTTAGAAAAGAAGCCACAGGTTATGATCTTACCCCTGGACGACTTCTGGGTCAGCAAAGCTCCGTCTCCCACCGAGGATGCATCCACCTCAAGAAATAATGGTTTGGAGGGGTCAGGCCTAGACAGAACCGGAGCAGAAGCAAAGGCGGATTTCAGGGACTGGATGGCCTCTTCAGCCTCAGGAGGCCAGGTCTTGGGATTAGCTCCATTTCTGGTTAATGCCACTATGGGAGCCACCAGGGTACAATAATGTGGAATAAATTGCCTGTAGTAATTGGCAAAACCCAAGAATCTTTGTATGGCTCGGAGTCCAGAGGGGCGTGGCCAATTCAGAACTGAGGAAAGCTTGGCAGGATCCATTTGCAGTCCCTGAGCAGAGATGATTTACCCGAGAAATGGCAAGGAGGAACGTTCAAAGAGACATTTTTCGATCTTGGCATATAGGCGGTTTCTCATAAGACGAGTGAGGACTTGATGAACATGAGCCCGGTGCTGGTCCAGGTTTGAGGAGAATATAAGGACATCATCCAAATATACCACCACACAGGTATAAAACAAGTCCCGGAAGATATCATTAACAAATTCCAGGAAGATAGCAGGGGCATCACAGAGGCCGAAGGGCATAACCAGATACTCGAAGTGGAAATCTCTAGTGTTAAAGGCGGTCTTCCATTCATCTCCTTTTCGGATGCGGATCAAGTTATAATCCCCACAAAGATCCAATTTGGTAAAGATCTTAGCCCCTCTGAGACGATCAAACAGTTCTGAGATCAGGGGCAGAGGATAGCGGTTCTTGATGGTGATCTTGTTAAGTCCTCTGTAGTCTATGCAGGGGCGGAGAGAACCGTCTTTTTTAGAGACAAAGAAAAAAGGCTCCGGCAGGGGAGGAAGACTTCCTAATAAACCCTCTTTGAAGGTTTTCTCGTACATAGTCAGACATGGCTTGAGTCTCAGGAGGAGAGAGAGGGTAGATTCTGCCCTGAGGTGGAGAAGAACCAGGTAGCAGGTCAATAGGACAGTCATAAGGCCTGTGAGGTGGAACCAGGTAGCAGGTCAATAGGACAGTCATAAGGCCTGTCTCTGCTTTCTTCTTACAGAAGACATCCGCAAAACCGTGGTAAGACTTGGGAATACCTGGAGTCGGAAGTACAGACGGGTCCCATTTAATAGGAGCAGGCTTGAGACATTGGTCAGAGCAGGAGGAACCCCAATGTAGAATCTCCCCGGTGGTCCAATTAAGGACTGGACAATGGCATTGCAACCACGGAAGACCCAGCAGAAGCTCTGAGGAACAAAAAGGAAGGACAAAAAACTCCAAAGCCTCTGTATGAAATATCCCAATGTCCATCCGCAGAGGCTGGGTACTGTATTGAACCGTGGCAGAAAGTCTCTCGCCATTTACCGTAGAAATGATGAACGGTTTAGGCAGACGGACTATGGGAATTTGGTACTTCTCGACCAAGGAGCGTGGATAAAATTGCCAGCAGAACCGGAGTCCAAGAAGGCGGCAGCCGTGAAGGAGGACTTGGATGGTAGTAACAACTGCACTGATAAGATGAGTCGTGGAGAGGAAGAATCCCCACCCAGCAACGCCTCTCCCACGTTTACTAGGTGCGGCCGTTTCCCGAACGCGCAGGACGACGAGGACAGTCTCTCAGGCAGGTGAAGAGGGTGAGCAAGATTCTGGGGTACTATCTTCGCCATTTTATCTCAGCTCGTCAGTACGATTGGGTCGATCTTTTGCCCTGGGCAGAGTTTTCTTACAATCACAAAGACTCCTCGAAGTCACAAAGACTCCACGGAGTCCACGAAGACTTCTCCATTTTTTGTGGTCTACATCTTCCTCGTACTCCTCTTCCTGCCGCTTCTAGTGTGCCAGCCGTACAGGATTTTATGTCCATCTGGCAGCAGACCCACCACTCCTTGATTTGCGCCTCTTCCCCTATAAAATCTCAAGTAGATAAGAAGAGAAGACCTCCTTCAACTTTCTCTCCTGGTGCCAAAGTCTGGCTCTCCTCTAAGTATGTTCGTTTTAGGGTCCCCAGTTACAAGTTGGGTCCTCGCTCCCTGGGCCCATTTGAGGTTTTGCACAGAATCAATCCTGTGTCTTACAAGCGCCATCTGTCTGCCTCTTTACGTATCCCGAATTCTTTAAGCATATTGTTTCCTTTCCAGTCTCCAGTCTAGTCATATTTTTGAAATCAAGGAAATTTTGGTGACTAAAACTGTAAGGGGGAGATGATTTTTTTTTTTAGTAGACTGGAAAAGGTTTGGTCCTGAGGAGAGGTCGTGGGAGCTGGAGGAGAATATTCTGGACCACGATTTGCTCCAAAAATTTTTAAGACCCAAAAGGAGGGGGGGACCAAAGGGGGGTACTGTTGCACTGAGTATTCCGGCCATGAGCACTCTCCTCCTCCTTCCTACAGTGGACCCGGAATTCTCATCGCGGGACACGCCCGCATGCGAATCTTGGACCGTCACTTACCTTCTGCTCTTGCTGACTTCCCCGCTGCCTCTGTTCTCCGGTGTGCACGCCCCCCACCTACTAGGGCACACACGCCTTAGAGCTCTGAGATTTAAAGGGCCAGTGTATCCCTAATAAGTAATTGCACCTGTTCTTTCCTTATAAGTTTTTGCACCCCCTCAACCTCTTGCCAGATCTTTGTTTGCCATAGTGCCATTGAGAAAGCGTTTTCGAGTTTTGCCTACCTGTGTTCTGACTTACTGTTCCGTGACCTGACCTTGCTCCTGTGCCGCCTGCCTATTGACCTACTGCTATGCACCAGACCACGTATCTCTGCCGCCTGCCCTGACCATCTGCTTTCCTGACTACAAGTTGCCGGATCCTTCCTGTGCTATGTCCAACCCAGCAGCCTGTGTGGACGAGGACGAGTCATGTCAGGGGTTGCGAAATGGTGAAAACCAGCGGCACCTTAGACCCCGCTCCCTGACACGGCCCAAGCCATCATCCACAGGTACAGCGAATCTACTACCTCCATGAGTGTAACAATATATACATATATATATATATATATATATATATATTGGCTTAATAGCTACAACTTTAAACAACTACATAGACGTGGTCTGAAATGGCAGGAGGTGCTCAACCCCAATTGCAGTTGTGCACCTATGCTGGGGTGGAGGTCCTGCACTTGTGATCTGTTGCTATGGGCGATCCCCAGCATAATATGCATACAATGGAGGATGCCTGCAGACGGTCACAAGTACCACAATATAGGTTCCCTACTGGGGTAGATGTAAACAATGACATTAGCTAACCCTCAAAACGGATGTAAAATTGAGACATTAGCCAGTATGTCCTTTAGTTGAAGGACATACCTGAGCCCGCACACCAACGCCAGGGTTTCTCAAGAGGTACGGGACCTAACACTTACCTACCTGTGCCGGATAAGCAAAACCAGGAACCAAATTACAGCAGCATTAGGTCCGACTTGTAGACTGCTCCCCGGTTACCTCCAGTGTGGATAAGCTCACATACAATGGGAGGGGGAGACTGGCTACAACCTCCAACCTGGTTGGCTAATATATTGCCGGCCCCACAGGTGAAACCTGAAAGGGGTACTCCAGTGAAAACCTTTTTTCTTTTAAATCAACTGGTGGCAGAAAGTTAAAGGAGTAGTCCAGTGGTGACACAGTGGTGAACAACTTATCCCCTATCTTAAGGAAAGGGGATAAGTTGCAGATCGCCAGGGGTCCAACCGCTGGGGCCCCCTGCGATCTCCTGTACGGGGACCCGATAGCCCGCGGGACACATATAAGGGCTTGTTTTTTAGGTCACCTATTGTGCTTTGCAATGACATCACTTAATTTAGAATATAACCTGCGGCGAAACAAAAAAAAATTTATTTGTAGGGTGAAATAAAATAAACGCCATTTTGTAACTTTTGGGGGCTCACGTTTTTACGCAGTGCAATATTTGGTAAAAATGACAGCATATCTTCTGTAGGTCCATACGGTTACAAGGATACCCAATTTTTATAGGTTTTATTTTATTTTAAATTATAAACTACATGCACCAAAATTAGTATGTTTAAAATTGCATCTTATGACTGCTATAACTTTTTTTTTTTTCCGTGTACGGGGCGGTTTGAGAGCTCATTATTTGCACCGTCATCTGTAGTTTTTATCGGTACCATTTTTGTTTTGATGGGACTTTTTGGTTGCTTTTTATTAATATTTTTATGGTATATGAAGTGACGAAAAATACACAATTTTGGACCTTGGTATTTTTTTTACCTGTACGCCATCGACCGTGTGGTTTAGCTCACCTCATATTTTAAAATTCGGACATTTACGGACGCGGTGGTACCATATATGATTATTTTTATTCTTTATTACATTATTTTATTAAAAAAATTGGAAAAGGGGGGTGTTTCAGACTTTTAATAGGGAAGGGGTTAATGAACCTTTATTACACTTTTTTTTTTTTACAATTTTTTAAAGGGTTAATGCCAGGCATCGGCCCGATTGGCCATGCCTGACATTAGCCATGGGTCCTTGCTGACCGTAGGAACCGGGACCCACCGGGTTTAACCCGTTCTCTGCTGGTGAGAACGGTTTAAAGCCGATAAACGGGACCAGGGCATGCAGGTACGCCCTGAGTCCTTAAAGGAGTAGTCCAGTGGTGAACCCAGTGGCGAACAACTTATCCCCTATCCTAAGCATAGGGGATAAGTTTGAGATTGCGGGGGTCCGACTGCTGGGGCCCCCTGCGATCTTCTGTATGGAGCCCCAACAGCCTGCGGGAAGGGGGCGTATCGACCTCCGCATGAAGCGGCGGCCGGCACATCCCCTCAATACAACTCTATGGCAGAGCCGAAGCTTCCTTCGGCAATCTCCGGCTCTGCCATAGAGATGTATTGAGGGGGCGTGTCAGCCGTCGCTTCATGTGGTGGTCGACACCCGCTATCTGGCCGGAGAGCCTGGCCCCCGTACAGAGAGATCGCAGGGGGCCTCAGCGGTCGGACTCCCCGCAATCTCAAACTTATCCCCTATCCATAAGTTTTTCACCACTGGACTACCCCTTGGAGGATCGGGGATGCAGGGCATATGCATACGCCCTGCGTCCCCAAGAGGTTAAAGGGGTACTTCGGTGGAAAACTTTTCTTTAAATAAACAGCTGTCAGGAAGTTAAACAGATTTGTAAATTACTTCTATAAAAAAAATCTTAATCCTTTTAGTACTTTTTAGCAGCTGTATGCTACACAGGAAATTCTTTACTTTTTGAATTTCTTTTTTGTGTTGTCCACAGTGCTCTTTGCTGACACCTCTGTCCGTGTCAGGAACTGTCCAGAGCAGCATAGGTTTGCTATGGGAATTTTCTCCTGGTCTGGACAGTTCCTGAAACGAGCATCAGGTGTCAACAGAGAGCACTGTGGACAACACAAAAAAGAAATAGAAAAAAAGATTTTTGCAAACAACTGCTAAAAAGTACTGAAAGGATTAAGATTTTTTTATAGAAGAAATTTACAAATCTGGTTAACTTTCTGGCACCAGTTCATTTAAAAAAAAATTCCACCGGAATACCCCTTTAACTCCTTGGGGACGGAGGGCGTATCCATACGCCCTCTGCATTTCCGATCACCACCGCTCGCCGAGCGGTGATCGGACCGGGATGACTGCTGATATCTATCAGCAGGCATCCCGTGGCAATTCCTAGGGGGGTCCTGAGACCCCCACATGTCAGCGATTGCGGCAAATCGTTGGTCAATGCAGACCAGCGATTTGCCCGCGATCCGGGCTAATCGGGTCATTGGTGACCCGATCGCCCGGAAAATAAGAATGATCGGAACTGTAAGAGACAGCTCTGACCATCCTAAAGGATAGGAGCGAGGTGGCAGTGTTGCCACCCCCTCCTATCCCCTGCCATTGGTCGGTCAGGCTGACCACCAATGGCAGGAGGGGGGCAGGGGTATTAGAGTTTATTTCCCCCACTCTGCTCACCGATTGAAGTTGGGGCAGAGCGGGAGGAGGGGGACACGGGTGGTGAGGGGGGAGCATTGCCCGGCTTACCGGACCAACGGAGGTGGCGGCATCCTGGAGGAGTGACGTCATCCTCGGAGCGGTGGCCGGAAAGTGTGGAGGAGAAGGCTACAGCGAAGATCGTGGTAAGTGATCTTCTCTGTGGCCTTCTAAAAGCTGCAAAACTACAACTCCCAGCATGCCCACTATACGGTCTCCAACTGTAGCCCCCCCCCCCCCCATGTGAATGTACAGGGTACATTCACACGGGCGGGTTTACAGTTGGTTTCCTTCTACAAGTTTGAGCCGTGGCTAATTTTCCACCGCAGCTCAAACTCCCAGCGGAAAACTTACTGTGAACCCCCGCCTGTGTGAATGTACCCTAAAAACACTACACTACACTACACTAACAAATAATAAAAAGTTAAACACTACATATACACCCCCTTACACGTCCCATCCTGTCCCGTACCCCCCCCCCCAATAAAAATGAAAAACGTCTCATATGGCACTGTCTCCTAAACGGAGCCTCCAGCTGTTGCAAAACCACAACTCCCAGTATTGCCGGACAGCCATAGACTGTCCTGGCAGGCTGGGTGTCTTCGAACAGCTGAAGGCACCCTGTTTGGGAAACACTGCTGTAGGGTTTTACTGTAGGTGACCAGGTCCGCCCCTATTGCAAATTCCTTATTTAGGCCTCAAATGCGCATGGCACTCTCTCACTTCAGAGCCCTATCGTATTTCAACGCAACAGTTTAGGCCACATATGGGGTATTTCTGTACTCGGGAGAAATTGCACTACAAATTTTGGGGCGATTTTTCTCCTTTTACCCCTAATGAAAAGGTAAAGTTGGGGGCTACACTAGCATGTTAGTGTAAAGAAATGTTTTACACTAACATGCTGGTGTTGCCCCATACTTTTCATTTTCACAAGAGGTAAAAGGAGAAAATGACCCCCAAAATTTGTAACACAATTTCTTTTGAGTACGGAAATACCCCATATGTGTACGTAAAATGCTCTGCGGAGGAACTACATGGCTCAGAAGTGAGAAAGCGCCATGTACATTTGAGGCCTAAATTGGTGATTTGCACAGGGGTGGCTGATTGTTACAGCGGTTCTGACATGAGCGCAAAAAAAAAAATAAACACCCACATGTGACCCTATTTTGGAAACTACACCCCTCATGGAATGTAATAAGGGGTACAGTGAGCATTTACGCCCCACAGGTGTCTGACAGATTTTTTTTAACAGTCGTCCGTAAAAATGAAAAATTGCATTTTTCATTTGCACAGCCCACTGTTCCAAAGATCTTTCAAATGCAAGGGGGGTATAAATGCTCACTGCACCCCTTATTATGTTCTGTGAGGTGTGTAATTTCCAAAATAGTATGCCATTTGTTTGTTTTTTTTACTTTTCTGGCACCATATGGGCTTCCTAAATACGACATGCCCCCAAAAACCATTTCAGCAAATTTCGCTCTCCAAAAGCCCAATGTTGCTTCTTCCCTTCTGAGCCCTCTAGTGCGCCCACAGAGCACTTTACATCCACATATGAGGTATTTCCTTACTCGAGAGAAATGGGGTTACAAATTTTGAGGGGCATTTTCTCCTATTACTCCTTGTAAAAAGGAAAAGTTTGGGGTAACACCAGCATTTCCGTGTTAAAAATCAAATTTTTCATTTTCACAACCCACTTTAACGAAAGTTTGTCAATCACCTGTGGGGTGTTAAGGCTCACTGGACCCTTTGTTACGTGCCTTGAGGGGTGTAGTTTCCAAAATAATATGCCATGTGGGTATTTTATGCTGTTCTGGCACCATAGGGGCTTCCTAAATGCGACATGCCCCCCAAAAACCATTTCAGCAAAATTTGCTTTCCTAAAGCCAAATGTGACTCTTCTGAGCATTATAGTTCGCATGCAGAGCATTTTATGCCCTTACATGGGGTATTTCCATATTCAGAAGAGATGGGGTTACAAATTTTGGGGGCATTTCTCCCATTACCCTTTGTAAAAATTGTAAATTTGGGGGGAAAAAACTGCACTTTAGTGAAATAAATATTTTTTTCATTTACACATCCGACTTTAACAAAAAGTCGTCAAACACCTGTGGGGTGTTAAGTCTCAGTGGACCCCTTGTTACGTGCCTTGAGGGGCGTAGTTTCCAAAATAGTTGCCATGGGGTTTTTTTTTTGCTGTTCTGGCACCATAGGGGCTTCCTAAATGTGACATGCCCCTCAAAAACCATTTCAGAAAAATTCACTCTCCAAAATCTCATTGTTGCTCCTTCCCTTCTGAGCCGTCTAATGTGCCCGCCGAACACTTGACATACACATATGAGGTATTTCCTTACTCGAGAGAAATTGGGATACAAATTTTGGGGGGCTTTTTCTCCTATTACCCCTTGTAAAAATTCAAAAACTGAGTCTACAAGAACATGCGAGTGTAAAAAATTAAGATTTTGAATTTTCTCCTTCACTTTGCTGCTATTCCTGTGAAACACATAAAGGGTTAATCAAATTTTGGAATTTTTCACCAAGAAATGATGCAAGTATCGACAAAAATTTACCACTAACATGAAGTGGAATATGTCACGAAAAAACAGTCTTGGAATCAGAATGAAAAGTAAAAGCATCCCAGAGTTATTAATTCTTAAAGTGACAGTGGTCAGAATTGCAAAAAATGCTCCCATCCCAAGGATTATAATGGGCTCCATCCCCAAGGAGTTAAGGTGAAAAAGGGCTCAGTCCTTAAAGGGGTATTCCAGGCAAAAACTTTTTTTTTAAATATCAACTGGCTCCGGAAAGTTAAACAGATTTGTAAATTACTTCTATTAAAAAATCTTAATCCTTCTAATAGTTATTAGCTTCTGAAGTTGAGTTTCTGTTTTCTGTCTAACTGCTTTCTGATGACTCACGTCCCGGGAGCTGTCCAGCTCCTATGGGGATATTCTCCCATCATGCAAGGGATATTCTCCCATCATGCACAGCTACCGTGACGTGACATCATCATTGAGCAGTTAGACAGAAAACTTCAGAAGCTAATAACTATTGGAAGGATTAAGATTTTTTAATAGAAGTAATTTACAAATCTGTTTAACTTTCCGGAGCCAATTCATATATATAAAAAAAAGTTTTTGCCTGGAATACCCCTTTAAGGACCGGGGTTTTTTCCGTTTTTGCATTTTCGTTTTTTGCTCCTTGCCTTTAAAAAATCATAACTCTTTCAATTTTGCACCTAAAAATCCATATGATGGCTTATTTTTTGCACCACCAATTCTACTTTGTAATGACGTCAGTCATTGTGCCCAAAAATCTACGGTGAAACGGGAAAAAAAATCATTGTGAGACAAAATTGAAAAAAAAAACGCCATTTTGTAACTTTTGGGGGCTTCCGTTTCTACGTAGTACATTTTTCGGTAAAAATGACACCTTACCTTTATTCTGTAGGTCCATATGATTAAAATGATACCCTACTTATACAGGTTTGAATTTGTCGCACTTCTGGAAAAAATCATAACTTCTTGCAGAAAAATTTATACGTTTAAAATTGTCATCTTCTGACCCCTATAACTTTTTTATTTTTCCGTGTATGGGGCGGTATGAGGGCTCATTTTTTGCGCCGTGATCTGAAGTTTTTAACGGTACCATTTTTGCATTGATAGGACTTATTGATCGCTTTTTATTCATTTTTTCATGATATAAAAAGTGACCAAAAATGCACTATTTTGGACTTTGGAATTTTTTTGCGCGCACGCCATTGACCGTGCGGTTTAATTAACGATATATTTTTATAATTCGGACATTTCCGCATGCGGCGATACCATTTATGTTTATTTTTATTTTTATTTACACTGTGTTTTTTCTTTTATGGGAAAAGGGGGGTGATTCAAACTTTTAATAGGGAAGGGGTTAAATGATGTTTATTCACTTTTTTTTTGCACTTTTTTTTTGCAGTGTTATAGGTCCCATAGGGACCTATAACACTGCACACACTGATCTTTTACATTGATCACTGGTTTCTCATAAGAAACCAGTGATCGATGATTCTGCCGCATGACTGCTCATGCCTGGATCTCAGGCACTGAGCAGTCATTCGGCGATCGGACAGCGAGGAGGCAGGTAGGGGCCCTCCCGCTGTCCTGTCAGCTGTTCGGGATGCCGCGATTTCACCGCGGCTATCCCGAACAGCCCACTGAGCTAGCCGGCATGCTTTCGGTTTCACTTTAGACGCGGCGTTCAACTTTGAACGCCGCGTCTAAAGGGTTAAAAGCGCGCGGCACAGCGATCAATGCCGCGCGCTATTAGCCACGGGTCCCGGCCGTTGTTAGAGGCCGGGCCCGAAAAGCTATGACGCGGGGCCACGCCGTGGCCCCGCGTTATAGATCGGGAGTGGACACATGACGTTCCAGTACGTCATGTGTCCTTAAGGGGTTAAGGACTCAGCCCATTTTGGCCTTAAGGACTCAGACAATTTAATTTTTACGTTTTCATTTTTTCCTCCTCGCCTTCTAAAAATCATAACTCTTTTATATTTTCATCCACAGACTAGTATGAGGGCTTGTTTTTTGCGCGACCAGTTGTCCATTGTAATGACATCACTCATTATATCATAAAATGTATGGCGCAACCAAAAAACACTATTTTTTGTGGGGAAATTAAAACGAAAAACTCAATTTTGCTAATTTTGGAAGGTTTTGTTTTCACGCCGTACAATTTATGGTAAAAATGACATGTGTTCTTTATTCTAAGGGTCAATACAATTAAAATGATACCCATTATTACATACTTTTATATTATTGTTGCGCTTAAAAAAATCACAAACTTTTTAACCAAATTAGTACGTTTATAATCCCTTTATTTTGATGACCTCTAACTTTTTTATTTTTCCGTATAAGTGGCGGTATGGGGGCTCATTTTTTGCGCCATGATCTGTACTTTTTTTTGATACCACATTTGCATATAAAAACTTTTAATACATTTTTTATAAATTTTTTTTAATAAAATGTATTAAAAAAGTAGGAATTTTGGACTTTTTTTATTTTTTTTCGTTCACGCCGTTCACCGTACGGGATCATTAACATTTTATTTTAATAGTTCGGACATTTACGCACGTGGCGATACCAAATATGTCTATAAAAAAAGTTTTTTACGCTTTTTGGGGGTAAAATAGGAAAAAACGGACGTTTAACTTTTTTATTGGGGGAGGAGATTTTTCACTTTTTTTTAACTTTTACTTTTACATTTTTTTACATTTTTTTTTACACTTGAATAGTCCCCATAGGGGTCTATTCATAGCAATACCATGATTGCTAATACTGATCTGTTCTATGTATAGGACATAGAACAGATCAGTATTATCGGTCATCTCCTGCTCTGGTCTGCTCGATCACAGACCAGAGCAGGAGACGCCGGGAGCCGCACGGAGGAAGGAGAGGGGACCTCCGTGCGGCATTATGAATGATCGGATCCCCGCAGCAGCGCTGCGGGCGATCCGATCGTTCATTTAAATCGCGAACTGCCGCAGATGCCGGGATCTGTATTGATCCCAGCACCTGAGGGGTTATTGGCGGACGCCCGCGAGATCGCAGGCGTCGGCCATTGCCGGCGGGTCCCTGGCTGCGATCAGCAGCCGGGATCAGCCGCGCATGACACGGGCATCGCTCTGATGCCCGCGGTTATGCTTAGGACGTAAATGTACGTCCTGGTGCGTTAAGTACCACCTCACCAGGATGTACATTTACGTCCTGCGTCCTTAAGGGGTTAAGTGGTTAAATAAAGCTAAAAAAAATAAAAAGAAGAAAAAAGCTATAACATAAAAGATAGTTCTTCTACTTATTATCTTCTTTTGTGCCAGCTGCATGAGGTGTGCAGCAACTGGATAGAAATATTGTGAACACTTAGGAGTTAAAACAGAAAACATAGTGATTGAATTTAATACAGCATCAAGAAAGTTCAGCAGGCAAAGGCAGAATGCACAGAAATCCAATTTGTAAAAATTGAGTCTATCCAGCAATAAGTATAAAATATCAACAAAATGCTTAAGGTATGAAAGCCGGCAATTTATTGAGATATTTTCCAATGTGATGTAAGTAACTAAAATGTCTGCTTCCATTTTGCCATAGACATATTCTATAAGAAATAAATTGTATTTATTTTAATTCAAAATAAATGTAAAACCTACCACATCATTTTTTTTATTTCACTTAAAGGAGTTGTCTCACTAAGCAATGTTGGTGAAATCAGATGTGACCATATACATATTTGTAAAGGAGGACTAATGTGCTTTTTTGAAGTGAAATCACTGAAATCTCTGAACAATTCTTGTCCCCTTTGGATGTAATCACTTCCTGGCTACCTCTCTCAGCTGTGACCCTGCTTTGCCAGGCAACGTATTTTACAATCCCCCTTAATTACATGCACAGTGGAGACCAATTGCCAATACTTCCAGGGGGCTGCAGTTGGACTGAGCACGTGTGACCGTCTTAGTGGGTCAGAAACAAGGGTAGAAGGCTAGCAAAACAAATCAGGTACATGTGGGGGTTAATAAGCTTATATCTTTAAAAATTTATTTTTTCATAAATGTTTATAAATAAAAAAAAATAGGTTTCGTTTTACATAATGCATTACTTTAGACCTAATATCCTAAGTGGGACAACCCATAAAAAATACTTTAGGATTTTGTTCAGCCATGAATTTCCTCACAAAATTTCCTTAGTGGAAATGGTCTGAAATGGTCTCCTACTGAAATCTCAAAGAAATTCCACACAAAATCTCTGAAGTGTAAACGGGCCTAATGCACACACTCACCAGACACCAAGCAAGGGCTCCAACTCATTTTTGAGACCGAATCCCCACCTGGCACCATATTGCAGCTACACATAGAAGAATTTGGTCACATGCTCATGTCCCTCTCCATTGAAGTCTATGGGAGCAACAGGGAAAGGCAAGATGGCCTGTAAACTGGTTAAACTTGCAAAAAGTTATGTATTACATGTTAGGGTAGATTCCCATCTGTACAACACACACATCCATTTGGGATATACCACAAAAAGATGTCCAAAACAATTTAGCTCAATGTTGCATACATTTGTGTTGTGAAGAAGTAACCGAGAGGAAGTGAGGCAACTGTACTGTGAAGAGTTAACAGGGGTAAAGTGAGGGGACTGCACCATGAAAAAAAAAAAGGAACAGGCGCCAAAAGTAACTGGCTCCAGAAAGTTAAACAGATTTGTAAATTACTTCTATTAAAAAATCTTAATCCTTTCAGTACTTATGAACTTCTGAATTTAAGGTTGTTCTTTTCTGTCTAAATCCTCTCTGATGACACCTGTCTCGGGGAAACGCCCAGTTTAGAAGCAAATCCCCATAGAAAACCTCTTCTAAACTGGGCGTTTCCCGAGACAGGTGTCATCAGAGAGGATTTAAACAGAAAAGAACAACCTTAACTTCAGAAGCTCATAAGTACTGAAAGGATTAAGATGTTTTAATAGAAGTAATTTACAAATCTGTTTAACTTTCTGGAGCCAGTTGATATATATAAAAAAGTTTTTTCCTGGAATACCCCTTTAACTTGGAGAAAATCCAGTAACCCACATGAACATCAGACAGCCTTTGTGAACCATGTCCAGAGATAAGCATGTCTTGTTTGGAGAAGGAGTTCTGTCTGTGCGCAAGTTCCAACCATACAGGATGGGGAGGTGAGGGTGTCCACATGTTTGGTACAGGGAAGCAGAGGCCTGAGGGCTTTTGGAGCCAACCATAGACAAGTACCATCCATAACATTACTACTGAAGTGATGTTGTGGCAGCACATAGAATAAGCAGGCGTCAGCCCTAAAGCAGAGACATATAGGGGAGTTTAAGAAACTATGTTATAGTACTTTGTACTCGGGCCTAGTATTGAGAATAAGACATTGAACCCTTCGCTTAAGGGCAAAGTAGACACTCAGTACTACTTTGCTCCTGGCTTAGGGGACCAAGAATAAGTCAATAAAGACTTTTCAGCACAGAACCATTCATTATTCTAACCATTCATTATTCTAATTCTGAGCACTGCCATGTATGGTAAACCCTGTACTCGCCATGCTTAAAGTGCATGATCTGAGTAATGTGTCCCTGAGTTTGCAAGCAAAGACTATGGAAGGAGAAAATCAAAACTATCTGTGCCACAAATCAGGTGCAAAAAAATAAAATAAAAAAATATAAGAAATACAATGACATAAGACACCCAAATAATTGTAGCATTTAAAAAAATAAAAAAAATAAACCATATATAAGGTTTCAGAATGAGGTAAATACAATGTTTTCAAACTCTCCCTACTAACTATTCCTATTACACCGTTCTTGGTAATCGTTGCTTTACCCTTAAAAGAGCAGCCCTACACTGTAAGCTATACCTATTATACGCATTATTCCCTGACCAACCAACACGTTTCTTCCATTCAGGGGCGGATCCAGAGTCAAGTCTCAGGAGGGGCACTATCAGAGTATCGTGCGGCGGTCGACATGCCCCCTCCCATAGACTTGCATTGAGGGGGCGTGGTGTGACATCCCAATGGGCGTGGCTATGACGTCACAACCCCCGCAGCCTGCACCCAGAGTTTGGAACAAAATGTTCCGAACTCTCGGGCAGTGGAGTATCCCTTTAAGTATGCAGCATAGTTCCCCCACACTAGGTAGGCAGCATAGTTCCCCACACAAGGTAGGCAGCATAATTCCCCCACACTAGGTAGACAGCATAGTTCCCCCACACTAGGTAGACAGCATAGTTCCCCCACACTAGGTAGGCAGCATAGTTCCCCCACACTAGGTAGGCAGCATAGTTCCCCCACATTAGGTTGTCAGCATAGTTCCCCCACATTAGGTTGACTATATAGTTCTCACCACATTAGGTTGGCAGTATAGTACCCCCCACATTAGGTTGGCAGTATAGTTCCCCCCACATTAGGTTGGCAGTATAGTTCCCCCACATTAGTTTGTCAGCATAGTTCCCCCACATTAGGTTGTCAGCATAGTTCCCCTACATTAGGCTGGCAATATAGTTCCCCTCACATTAGGTAGGCAGCATAGTTCACCCCACATTAGGTTGGCAGCATAGTTCCCCCACATTAGGTTGGCAGCATAGTCCCCCCCCACATTAGGTTGGCAGTATAGTTCCCCCCCCCCACATTAGGCTGATAGTATAGTTCTCCCATGTTAGGTTGTATTTCCGCCCACAATAGGTTGGAAGTATAGTTCCCCCACATTAGGTTGTAGTTCCCCCATATTGGGTTGGCAGTATAGTTCCCCCCACATTAGGCAGGCAGTGTAGTCCCCCCACATTAGGTTATAGTTCCCCCACATTAGGTTGGCAGTATAGTTCCTCCACATTAGGCTGGCAGTATAGTCCCCCCCCCACATTAGGTAGGCAGTATAGTTCCCCCCACATTAGGTTGTAGTTCCCCTACATTAGGTAGGCAGTGGCCCCTGTGGCGGAACCAACCTCACCACTGTTCACTGGAGAAACCTGGATGCCCGCCTCCTACCTGTGTTACTGTGTTACTTGGAAGGACCCCAGGTGGCCGGTAGAGAGGGGACCGAGGTCTCTCCACCGGTCCTGCAGGGAATTGGGAGCCCAGTCTCCATTCCCCAGCGGCAGTGTGATGTGCAGGGAGAGGAGAGCAGCGTCCTCCCTCCCCAGCGGCAAGTTGAGTTACAGGGGGCAGAGGTAGTTGTTCCTGCCCCCCAGCAGCAGAGTGAGATACTGGGAAGGCAGTGTGAAGTCCAGAGAGAGGAGAGCAGTGTCCTCCCTCCCCAGCGGCAGCGTGATTTTTCGGGAATTGGGAGCCCAGTCTCCATTCCCCAGCGAGAGATACAGCAGGGAATTGGTAGTCCAGTCTCCATTCCCCAGCGGGAGATACAGAAGGAATTGGGAGCCCAGTCTCCATTCCCCAGCGGGAGATACAGCAGGGAATTGGGAGCCCAGTCTCCATTCCCCAGCGGCAGAGTATCCAGCAGGGAATAGAGAGCTCAGTCTCCTTTCCCCAACAGCAGGACTCTGTGTTGGGAGAAGAGACAGTCGGTCTCCCTCCAAAGAGACTGGAAGTATGTATGGGAGCGGAGCTTGCTACCCCCTCTCCCCAGCGACAGCTTGGATTATCCAAAGGGGAGACAGTCAGTCTCCAGCAACCAGGCTCCAACCAGACTACTCCCGCAGTAGTACTGGCATCAGGGCAGAGTACCGCTGGTCTCTGCCCCCTCAGCAACCCACCAAGGCAGCCTACCAGTCCCCCACACAGCCGTGGTGAGGCACCAGGATATGGACAAGATTCTCCCTTACTCAGGTGTAGTAACCAGTTATTGTGGGTGGGCTGCTGGACTAACCAGGGCACTGACCGGCAGGAGGTCAGATACCCTGTTAGTCTGTCTGGAAAAGAGGAGAAGTGTGGCGGAACCAACCTCGCCACTGTTCACTGGAGAAGCCTGGTTGCCCGCCTCCTACCTGCTGACTATGGCCCCTGGTAAATTTGTACTTTGAAATAACTGATTTGGGCATGTTGTATTATATTATGCTGCTACATGCCCAATTAAGAACCATCTGGGGACATACTGTGGAGTTACTGGGTGGCCACCATTTCATTTATCAGAGGCACATGGTGAGAACAATGGAGTCTGCCTCTATCCCTGGAGATAATTGGATTTCTTCCCAGTAGTCTGGGGGGAGGGAGGTATGGGTAAAGTGTGAAGGGCTTATGTTGAAGCCACTGCGATTGACTATTGTCCACTATGTTCCACAGTCTTCCTTCAGGTCCCCTAGGGGAGTGTCCACCTGATTTGTAAAGTGGGAAGGGTTTATGTTGAAGCCACTGCAATTGGCTAATGTCCACTAGGTGTTAAGTCTTCTTTCAGGTCCCCTAGGGGAGTGTCCACCTGGTGGAGACCTGCATAAATACCGGGCAGGTAGCCCCATTAAAGAGACCACTGCTTGACCTTCAACACGGAGCCTTGTCTCGTTCTTGGGGGGATTAACTGTATGCTGAGAGGGACTGACTGCCAGAAGTGTAAGCAGCTTGGGAAGCTTTTCCTGTTCGTCTGCTAACAGCTATTCAAGATGTTCCAGTTTGGAGTGCTATTGTGTATCCAGCTCGGGAGTTTGGTGTTCTGCAGTAGCTGTGCCTGTCTCTCAGAAAGGGAAAGGGGCATATCGCTTAAATGGATTTTAACCCCTTGTCTGCGGAAACGGTCCGTTACAGCCCCCACAGACATACAGCCTTCAGCCAGATACAGTGTATGGCTTGAGGCTGTATGTCTGTGTACTGCCCAACTTCAGTGCTCCGACCACCGCTACTCCGGTCAGGGGTCATGATATTCTGCAATGGCCTATGACGGGATATGAGGACGGGATATGAGGATGTGATAGGAGGATGGGATAGGAGGACGGGATAGGAGGCCGGGGTATTAGGAATAGGATATGGGGTAGGGATATTACAATATATTAGGATTAACCCTCACCCACCTCTATTTGCAAGAGTTGTTTTTTTTTAATTAAAGGGGTATTCCAGGAAAAACTTTTTTTGTATAAATCTTAGTTTGGGACTCTTATTGAGAGCTTGCTCTTCTGAGTGTTGCTGTGTAAGAGGGGGCGTGAAAGAGGAGTTACAAAAACAGGAGTTTTAAAGCAGGAGATTGAGATCGCTGTGAGTGTTAATTTCTGAACCCACAAGGTCTACAAAAAATTTTAAGTGTAATTTTGACTGTCTGTTTTTGCCTATACATTTGTGAAATCCCCATAACTAGATGGCCTCCATGTTGGAAAATGCAGTCCAATGTACATCCTGTTCAATGTATGCAATCCTTGAACAACAGTTTGAGGGTGCATATTGTTGTGCGAGATGTGTGCTAGTTGTCCGTTTGAAAGCCCAGATCCTGCATCTAGAGGGGCGACTGGCAACAATGAGAAGCATTAACAACATGGAGAGGAGTCTCCTGCTCACTGAGCAGGCACTCTCGGGAATAGAGGTGGGGGAGGACAGTGGGACGGAGTTGCAGGACAGTCAGGCAGTTAGCTGGGTTACAGTTAGAAAGAGGGGTAGGGGAAAAAGTGTCAGGGAGGCTAGTCCTGAACTGGCACACCCCAACAAGTTTGCCCGCTTGGCAGATGAGGGGGATGCCATTACAGAGCTAGCAGAACTGCAGCAGGATACCGCCTCTGACCGCCAGGGGGGTGTCTGCTCCAGTAAGGAGGGAGGGAGGAGTACAGGGCAGGCCAGACAGGTACTAGTGGTGGGGGACTCAATTATTAGGGGGTCAGACAGGGCAATCTGTCACAAAGACCGGGATCGCCGAACAGTGTGTTGTCTGCCTGGCGCACGAGTTCGGCACATCGCGGATCGGGTTGACAGGTTGCTGGGCGGGGCTGGAGAAGACCCAGCAATCATGGTACATATTGGCACCAATGACAAAGTAAGAGGTAGGTGGAGTGTCCTTAAAAATGATTTCAGGGACTTAGGCCGCAAGCTTAAGGCAAGGACCTCCAAGGTAGTATTTTCTGAAATACTACCAGTACCACGAGCCACACCAGAGAGGCAGCGGGAGATCAGGGAGGTAAACAAGTGGCTCAGAAGCTGGTATAGGAAGGAAGGGTTTGGGTTCATGGAGAACTGGGCTGACTTCGCTGTCGGTTACCGGCTCTACCGTAGGGACGGGCTGCACCTCAATGGGGAGGGTGCAGCTTTGCTTGGGGCGAAGATGGCTAGAAGGGTGGAGGAGTGTTTAAACTAGGGACTTGGGGGGAGGGAACCTACAGTAAAGAGGGGGAAGGTAGTGTAGATAGAGAGGTGGGAATTATAAATGTACCTGGGGGTGGAGCGGAGGGAGGGGTTAGAATAGTTAATAGGAATAGGCTTCATAGGAAAATAAAACTTACACCCTTGAATCCCATTAACCCCAATAACATAAAGGATGGAAATGTAAAGTGTATGTTCACAAATGCCAGAAGCCTAGCAAATAAAATGGGGGAGCTTGGGGCCTTGATACTAAAGGAACATATTGATATAGTTGGGGTCACTGAGACATGGCTGGACTCCTCGCGTGACTGGGCTGTCAATCTGCAGGGGTTTACATTGTTTCGCAAGGATAGAATGAACAGAAAAGGTGGTGGAGTCTGTCTGTATGTAAGAAGTGGTATGAAAGTCAGTGTGAACGATGCCATAGTGTGTGATGATTCTGAGGAGGTGGAATCACTGTGGGTAGAATTACAAAAGGAGGGAAATACTGAAAAAATAATATTTGGTGTAATCTACAGACCCCCTAATATCACTGAAGAGATAGAAGTTCGGCTTCATAAACAAATAGAGAGGGCCGCCCGGGCAGGTACAGTGGTAATAATGGGAGATTTTAACTATCCAGATATAGATTGGGGTCCGGGGTTGGCTAAAACTACAAAGGGGCGACAATTCCTAAATTTATTGCAGGATAATTTTATGGGCCAGTTTGTGGAGGACCCAACAAGAAGTGATGCCTTGTTGGATCTGATCATTTCCAACAACGCAGAGCTGGTTGGTAATGTAACTGTGCGGGAAAACCTTGGTAATAGCGACCACAATATAGTTACTTTTGACTTAAAATGTAGAAAACAAAGACAGGTGGGGAAGGCAAAAACATATAATTTAAAAAAGGCAAACTTCCCTGGGCTGAGGGCTGCACTACAGGACATAGACTGGGGGGGAGGTGTTCTCAAATACTGATACAGAAGGTAAATGGGACATCTTTAAATCAACTCTAAATAACTATACAGCTAAATATATACCAAAGGGGAACAAATATAAACGATTAAAACTAAATCCTACATGGCTGACAAATGATGTTAAAAGAGCAATAAACAACTAAAAAATAACCTTCAAAAAATTCAAATCTGAAGGGTCAGCGATAACATTTAAACAGTACAAAGAGCTTAATAAAATCTGTAAAAATGTAATAAAAACAGCAAAAATTCAAAACGAGAGACAGGTGGCCAAAGAAAGCAAAACTAATCCTAAATATTTTGTTAGATATATAAATGCAAAAAAAAAACAAGGACAGAGCATGTAGGACCCCTTAATAATGACAATGGGGAGGTTGTCACAGGCGATCAAGAGAAAGCGGAGCTACTGAATGGGTTCTTTAATTCTGTATACACTATGGAAAAAGGAGCTGACATTGGCCCGGTAAGTGCTGGTAACACATCATGTAATGTACTGAACTGGCTTAATGTAGAGATGGTACAAGGTAAGTTAAGTAATATAAATGTAAGCAAATCTCCAGGGCCAGATGGATTGCACCCAAGAGTTCTTAGAGAGGTAAGTTCAGTAATATCTGTACCCCTGTTCATGATATTTAGAGATTCTCTGGTGTCTTGTATTGTGCCAAGAGACTGGCGCAAGGCGAATGTGGTGCCAATCTTCAAAAAGGGCCCTAGGTCTTCCCCAGGAAACTATAGACCGGTAAGTTTAACGTGCATTGTGGGTAAATTGTTTGAAGGACTTATAAGGGATTACATATACGAATGCATAGGGGATAATTGTATTATAAGCGATAGCCAGCATGGGTTTACTAAGGATGGAAGTTGTCAAACCAATCTAATTTGCTTTTATGAAGATGTGAGTAGAAGCCTTGACAGAGGAATGGCTGTGGATATAGTGTTTCTGGATTTTGCTAAAGCATTTGATACTGTCCCTCATAGACGTCTGACAGGTAAGTTAAGGTCTTTGGGTTTGGAAATTTTAGTTTGTAACTGGATTGAACACTGGCTCATGGATCGTACCCAGAGAGTGGTGGTCAATGATTCGTACTCTGATTGGTCCCCGGTTATTAGTGGTGTACCCCAAGGTTCAGTACTGGGCCCGCTGTTGTTTCATTTATTTATCAATGATATAGAGGATGGTATTAACAGCTCTGTTTCTATCTTTGCAGATGACACCAAGCTTTGTAGCACGGTACAGTCTTTAGAGGATGTGCATAAGTTACAAGATGACTTGGATAGACTAAGTGTCTGGGCATCCACTTGGCAAATGAGGTTCAATGTGGATAAATGTAAAGTTATGCATCTGGGTACTAATAACCTGCATGCGTCGTATGTCTTAGGGGGGATTAAACTGGCAGAGTCACTGGTAGAGAAGGATCTGGGTGTACTTGTAGATCACAGACTACAGAATAGCATGCAATGTCAGGCTGCTTCTTCCAAAGCCGGCAGGATATTGTCATGTATCAAAAGAGGCATGGACTCAAGGGACAGGGACATAATACTCCCCCTTTATAAAGCATTGGTACGGCCTCACCTGGAATATGCTGTTCAGTTTTGGTCGCCTGTACATAAAAGGGACACTGTGGAGATGGAAAGGGTGCAGAGACGCACGACTAAACTAATATGGGGCATGGAACATCTTAGCTATGAGGAGCGATTAAAGGAGTTACAATTGTTTAGTCTTGAGAAGAGACATTTAAGGGGGGATATGATAAATGTATATAAGTATATTAATGGCCCATACAAAAAATATGGAGAAAAACTGTTCCAGGTTAAACCCCCCCAAAGGACGAGGGGGCACTCCCTCCGTCTGGAGAAGAAAAAGTTTAGTCTCAAGGGGCGACACGCCTTCTTTACCATGAGAACTGTGAACTTATGGAACAGTCTACCTCAGGAACTGGTCACAGCAGGAAAAATTAACAGCTTTAAAACAGAATTAGATACATTCCTGGAACAAAATAACATTAATGCTTATGAAGAAATATAAAATCCCATCCCTTCCCCAATATCGCGCCACACCCCTACCCCTTAATTCCCTGGTTGGACTTGTTGGACATATGTCTTTTTTTGACCGTACTAACTATGTAACTGGTTCCAGAAAGTTAAACAGATTTGTAAATTACTATTAAAAAATCTTAATCCTTTCAGTACTTATGAGCTTCTGAAGTTAAGGTTGTTCTTTTCAGTCTAAGTAATCTCTGATGACATGTGTCTCGGGAAACACCCAGTTTAGAAGCAAATTCCCATAGCAAACCTCTTCTAAACTGGGCGGTTCCCGAGACACGTATCATCAGAGATTACTTAGACAGAAAAGAACAACCTAAACTTCAGAAGCTCATAAGTACTGAAAGGATTAAGATTTTTTAATAGAAGTAATTTACAAATCTGTTTAACTTTCTGGAGCCAGTTGATATATATATATATATATATATATATATATATATATATATATATATATATATATAAAGTTTTTTCCTGGATAACCCCTTTAAAGTCCCATACAAGTCTATGAGAAATATATGTTACTGCAACTTCCAAACAGCTGGAGATATTTTGATAATACTTGGTCACATGTTACTTATATGTCAAATAAAAATATATAATAGTTAAATTAACTCCTAACCTGCCCCCATATGTGAAGGATAAGGTTTTTGTTTCAAGTCCCATGCAAGTATATAGGACTTCTGGTGCCTTTCTTCACAAGCTCCGCTCTGCTTCTCCTGGTGAATATGTCAGTCCGGCTGGTAAGCCACATCCTCCATGCATGCCGTGTAAAATTTCACAAAGACACGCCCACATTTTAAGCCACACCCATTTTATTTTCAGTTTACAATATATTTTTTTACCACAATGCAGCCCCAGCTGAGGACGGGATATGAGGATTAGAAATGAGGATTAGCTATGGGGAAGGGTTATGAGGACGGGATGTGAGGACAAAAGCTTCCTCCTTTGTTGCTTTTCCTCCCCCATAAGGATAAGGTAGGAAAAATCAGGCAGCGCCGGGTACTCAGCTAGTATTATATAAATAATGCTTCTACAGTCCAGAGAATGCAACCTTAAATGCAGAAGAGCACACTATATAACCTAGTGCATAAACACCTTTATCATAGAGGGCCATCAAGTCTCATGGCTCGTTTGTACAGCCGGACTGTGTTGTCTCATTCAATGATCATTCCTACCAGGAATAAAAAAAAGGGATGTTCTAAAGGAATGATAACTAAAGAGGGAAAATATCTAAGTAAACAAAAACAGTCTATACAATTGCTGTGTTGGCATCATAAAAATAATTATAAAATGGAAAATTAAAGTAGATAAAAAAAAGTAACTAAAAATACATTTCAGCAAGTGAAATACGAAAATGTAGTCAATGTTCTCTAAACTTTTATTGATACCTTGCGAACTTAATGCTCTAAGTTGACATATTTCATAAATACAGTCATGGAAATAAATGTTGGCACCCCTGAATTTAAACTCACCTGGGGCAAGTAGCAAGTGTGGGCAATATAAAAATCACACTTGAAAGCAGATAAAAAGGAGAGAAGTTCACTTAGCATTGCATTGTGTGTCTGTGTGTGCCACACTAAGCAAGGACAACAGAAAGAGGAGAAGAGAACTGTCTGAGGACTTGAGAACCAAAATTGTGGAAAGAAAATTATTAGAAAATCATCAGACAGGCTTTGTTAAGGGTCGTACAGGAATAGCAAAGGTTCTTGCGGTCTTGGCTACTCTGAGTTTCGCCAACAGGTGCAGATACTTTTTTCATCCTACTGGCCTTCTAGCGATCATCAGTCCATCATTAATATATAAAAAAAAAAGAATTATGCCCCTCTCTTTAAAAAGATCACACAAAATCTCAATAGATGGAATCTCTGTCTCATTTTTTTAGTAGGAAGGTCTCACTTGCTAAAGAATGGTCACTTTTATATCCTTTGCAGATGATCCCTCAAAGATGCCACAAAGTTGTATTTCAGCTTTAGGCTGCCTCTATTTCCTTCCTGTGGAAGAGTTAATGCCCTTGGATCTCGTTGCATAAATAATTTCTTACCAAATTAAAGGAATAGTTTCAACTGCCTCTAAGAGTTTATTATTTGGAGGTTTTACTTCACCATATACAGGATTGGATCTTGCACCTAACTTGTTCTCTAATCTGATTTTGGAACGTTCCATGGCATCCCCATGGGATTTAGGAGCCCTCCAACATACTAAATGTGAAGCCCTGTCCTCTGTTCTTAAGTTTGTTACTCAAAGATACTATAACAACATGGAAAGTGGTCAGAAAATAGTTTGGGTTTCCACTTACTGTTTTCAAACTTCTTCCCTTTTAATATTCCCCTATATACAGGGTTTATATGAGTAAAGAAATACCCCCTATTGCCTAACCTACCTTCTCCACTTGATAGGACTTTGCTCCTCTGGGAACATTTCTTGGAGATTTGTAGTTTCTATTCAAATCTCACACACTTACATTGCCAAATACTACACTTTTTATTTTTTTTCAAGAAGCCAAATTTCACAAATTTTGGGGTGTACCCTTGTCGACTGCCTATTGTAAATTGAAGCAGGGACTATTCAAGTGTGAAAAAAAATGTAAAAAAATGTAAAAGTAAAAAAAAGTGAAAAATCCCCTCCCCCAATAAAAAAGTAAAACGTCCGTTTTTTCCTATTTTACCCCCAAAAAGCGTAAAATTTTTTTTATAGACATATTTGGTATCGCCGCGTGCGTAAATGTCCGAACTATTAAAATAAAATGTTAATGATCCCGTACGGTTAACGGCATGAATGAAAAAAAATAAAAAAAAGTCCAAAATTCCTACTTTTTTAATACATTTTATTAAAAAAAAATTATAAAAAATGTATTAAAAGTTTTTTATATGCAAATGTGGTATCAAAAAAAAGTACAGATCATGGCGCAAAAAATGAGCCCCCATACCGCCGCTTATACGGAAAAATAAAAAAGTTATAGGTCATCAAAATAAAGGGATTATAAACGTACTAATTTGGTTAAAAAGTTTGTGATTTTTTTTAAGCGCAACAATAATATAAAAGTATGTAATAATTGGTATCATTTTAATCGTATTGACCCTCATAATAAAGAACATACGTCATTTTTACCATAAATTGTACGGCGTGAAAACGAAACCTTCCAAAATTAGCAAAATTGCGTTTTTCGTTTTAATTTCCCCACAAAAATAGTGTTTTTTAGTTGCGCCATACATTTTATGATATAATGAGTTATGTCATTACAAAGGACAACTGGTCACGCAAAAAACAAGCCCTCATACTAGTCTGTGGATGAAAATATAAAAGAGTTATAATTTTTAGAAGGCGAGGAGGAAAAAATGAAAACGTAAAAATTAAATTGTCTGAGTCCTTAAGGCCAAAATGGGCTGAGTCCTTAAGGGGTTAAAGGGGTACTCCGGTGGAATTTTTTTTTTTTTAAATCAACTGGTGCCAGAAAGTTAAACAGATTTGTAAATTACTTCTATTAAAAAAATCTTAATCCTTCCAGTACTTATTAGCTGCTGAATATTACAGAGGAAATGCTTTTCTTTTTGGAACACAGAGCTCTCTGCTGACATCAGGAGCACAGCGCTCTTTGCTGACATCTCTGTCCATTTTAGGAACTGTCCAGAGCAGCATATGTTTGCTATGGGGATTTTCTCCTACTCTGGACAGTACTTAAAATGGACAGAGATATCAGCAGAGAACACTGTTTGAAAAAAAGTTTTCCACCAGAGTACCCCCTTTAAGAGGTGTTAAAACATGAAGGACATATTGATTCAAAGTAAACTACAAGGTGAAGAGCATACAAGTGATAGGCTTAGTAAGTAGTGTTGCTCGCGAATATTCGCAATGCAAATTTTATTCGCGAATATCGCATATTTGCGAATTCGCGAATATTCGCGAATATAGCACTATATATTCGT